>NC_052033.1:8596496-8907945 GCF_015832195.1 Motacilla alba alba | reverse complement strand
ATAAGGAGCTGGTGCCCAGGAGTGCTGGCAGGATGAGCACAGGCATTGTGGGCTCAGGGAGAGCCCTTGGAGAGGCGTTCATCACCGGGACATCCCACTCCCTGCTCCATTTGGAACAGGACATCCCATTCCCTGCCCCATCTCCCAGTTCATGGAAGGTTGTGTGAAGTAGCTCTGGGTGTGTTTTTGCAGCACAAACAGGGCAGAATTATTTCTTAGAGGTGGCTCATAATGGGTGGAATGAAAGAATCTCACAGAATTTTTCCCTTTCTCCACCCTCCCCATCACTGTACTGTACTCCCAAGGAGAATTTGTATTTCCCTCTGGATGTTGCCCTGAGAATGAGCACAGCTCGTTCCAGCAGTGCCTTGTCTGGGTGAACCCTCACTCAGCACATCTGTTTCTCCAGGACTGAAAAGATTATGACTTTTTTTTCACTGGCCTCTTAGCAGGTTTCTTGTGCTAGAAACTCCCACAACAGTCAGGACATTCCTCTGAAAAGCTTTTGAAGTACGATGAAAACCAAGACTCTTATTAACCACTTGCTCTTTCTCCCATTCTCTTTTTGACACTTTAAACTCACAAATAACCCCTGCTCATGGATTTAACTCCTTCTCCAGGTAAATTTTAACGTGCCATTTGGCACTGCAATGAATTTCCCCATGCTTAGGACAGGGACCAGAGGTAGGACTCGAGACATGGAATTGCATGGCAGGCAACAGGCACAGTGAACTTTAGGTCTGTGAGATGTGTGCAATATTAGTTCATTCTGTAGCTGAATGTGAATGCTATTGATATTAAATATCTTACCAGGAGGGCTGAGTGTTTGAAGGACAAGCATTCATAATTAGCTTTGACATTTGACATGATCAAGCCAGTAAAGGAATAATATTCCATTTCTCCATTGTCAAAAAGATAATGAGTTTCATAACTATTGGTATTTTGGGAAAAATAGAGCCTATGTAGTGTAAAATGTGTGAGAGCTGCTATATATTCTTCTATAAATTGTGTATATCGTGTTCTTTTGTTGGCCCTATTCAAACACAGCATGCCTACCCTTTTTAATTTTCTGGTTTGCTGTGCAATTCTCTAACAAAAAACATTTCTTTTTTTTAATGAAAAAAGTTTTCTTCAGATTATTTATAGAAAGAGCAGTGCTGTCATCGAGTCTGTCTCATCATATCATTCTTGGGTATCAATTTCTAGGCTCGGATGACAAACCATAGCAGCTACTTTTCCAATAGCAGCATCTGGCTTCCTGGCAAACTCGAAATGCAGTTATCTGGAAAGCTTCAGAGTTTCTTCTGAGCACATTTTATTTATTAGAAAGCAGTTGTGTTGCTTTGCTTCCCTTGACTAAGCCAAGGAATATTTAATATATTAAAAGGAATAATAGAATCTAGGCCAAGTTGTTTTCCCTAAAGTGTCAAGGAATGACAATATTTTTCCTCTAAGATGACCATTTGTTCAGCTCTGAAGGACAATCTGAAACTCTTTGCCCTCACTCCAGATGCTCTTTGAAAGGACTAAAAAAGAAATCCAGCCTTATGATGTCTCAAATTAAGCTCAAATTCACCCTTTTCTAGACTGAACACTCTGAAATGTGATGGTGACTTGTCTGCCAGCCTTGCTGCAGAAAGAAGGCCCTTTGCACAGAGTGGGACCCTCAGAGGTGAAAGGCACAATGTCCTTGCAATTGATGATGAATTATGATAAAAGGAATAGCTGGGTCTGGGGGTCATCCCTAAATATGAGTGAATTCAACCTTTGTTTCACTACAGAATGTGTGAGATTGATCATTTGGATCCAGCTCTGCAAAGATCCCCTCAGGTAGTTCAGTAGATACCACAGTAATCTGCAATATCTGATCCAAAGTGCATGAAAATAATAGTTCCAGGAACAATTTTAGTGGTACTCCTTTTTACACATACCTGTGACCCACTGACTGCCTCTGCCACATCCCAGGGTCTTCCAAGGTCCTGTGCTCAGGCTGGAGATGTGAAGCTCTGCTGCTGAGCTGGTGGTTTAACCAAATCCCACTACTGCCCTGGGGATAAAAGGAGATTATCCAACACTGTACAAAATGGATGAAACATCCAGTTCTCCATACACAGCATAATCTGAAGGAGATTATTAAGGATTTTGCCCCCCAATATCAGCATCAAATTAGATAGGAAAGACACCAAGACCCACAGAAGATGACAATAACCAATTATATAGATGTCCTTAACGTTTTAGGACATTCCTCAATGCTGAAATTCATTCCCACATGCACAGAGCTAAAAGCTGAGAAAGAACAAGAGAGGATGAAATATCTGTTCCAGGCTTTGATGGTGGTTAGACTGTATCTACATCAAAAGCCTATTTAATTGAAGTGATTATTTTCATTCTGAGAAAGAGCACTCTCGAGTTCTTCTTGAGCAATTTCCAAAAGTTTCTTTCAGTGAAATGCTAGTGTTATTTTTCTAGATGATAGATTAAAAAAAAAAAAAACCTAAGAAAGCCTAATCTGTTAAACTCAATATGTTTGACACTTAGCAGCAGTAATGCTAAATGGTAACATCTTGCAGTTTTCTTCTGATATCAGTGGTGTCTCTGGGGCAGGATTTTATTAGTGACAGCTCTCACTGAATTCAGTTAAAGCCAAAGTTTTGTCTCCAAAGTAACTGTTATTCAGTTCAGAAATAAAATGATCAGGCACAAGATTTCATTTAAAGCTTTGAACATCAACGTCAAGGAATCAAAACAATTCTGTTTCAAGATTCTGTTTCTCTAGGGTAAAAATTATTTCTGGGTTTGGACTCTTGTCCTTGCACGTTGTCGTGCTGAATTACAGGGAGACGCTGTGGGGCTTTCTCTTCTCATTGTCCTGAGCTTCTGCCTCTGGTCTGAGCTTGGAACAATTGGATCTTAATTCTGATTGAGGACGGAGGAGGCTACTGCAGTGCAAAACACCCTGCCAAGGCTCTCTGCTGCTACATTCAAGGGCAGTTTTATAAGGCTGTATCATAAGCAAACCCTGCAAATCAAAGGTGGCACGGTGGGCAACCTGTGCTGCATGCAGTGGGTCAGAGAGATTTCGTGTTTAAGAAAAGACTACACGCTTTTCTGCTGTTGAAGAAGCGTAAGCACTTTTGCCTTCCTTCCGCCACGAATGGAGATTATTCAATGGTTGGATTTAATGAATTCAAAATCCTTAGAAAATCACTAGAGCCAGACATCAATGTAAAATACTCCACCGGCTTTCTGTAGTGGAATATAATATTAGCTCTCCCACAATCTACTTCATGCATTTCAAAAGAATAGAGAACGTTTTTAAACTAAAGAAGATAGCTTGGGCAGAAAATGATTGCCTGCCTTGGATGCTGCTCTGTAACCCTTCAGGAGCCCGAGTTATTTCTCTCAGGGCAGGAGAAACAGAAACAGATGTCTTCTTTGCAAAAATGAGAGGGGGAGGAAGAGGAGCAAGATATTTTAATAATAAATGCTGTTAATGTGCTGTTACGTTGCACAGTCAATAGGAGCATTGCTGCAGGGCTGGTTGCCCTGAGCCCATGGAAACCCTGGTGCTGTGTGTCCCCTTTCTGCTGGTGGAGGCTGCTGAGAGCCCACCAGAACAGCCACCACCCTCCCTGTGTCCTGTGGCATGTCTGGACTGGGAGTGCTCAAGGAAGACGTTCCAGTGCCATCCCTGCTTGGGTACAGCCCAGCCAGCCCTCTCCCCCCTCTGCTCCAGCCATAAGCATCTCTCCCAGCAATACCATAATACAAATAAATAATATTAATTAAGGCTCAATAGGTTTAAAAAGCTATGGAAATAGCTTCTCTGCTGCTGTTTCAGTATCTCATTTCCCCACTCTGTCCAAACCCCCAAAGCCCAGAGGTACAAACATATATTTCAAATGAGAAGTTTGTTGAACCTCATTAAACTTAAATGCTCAATCCAGTTTTTCAGAAGGAGTATTCACTCTGCTTCTGAGTTTACCTGATTTCATTCTTCCATCCCTAATGGAGACATTCATTTAGAAGGTGATTTTTGCAAAGGCACTGATACACCTACAAACCACAACTGAAAAGAAAAGCATAATTTACATTTTTAAACCAAGCATCTGACTTTGGAGCTGTTCTGTGTTTATAGGCTTCATGTCTGAGCAATTCACCAAGGCCTCTGCGAAATAAAGACCAGCTTTTAATTTGTATTTGCTTTTTGTTCTCCCAGTTTTTTCTGAAATGGACGAGCAGCTGAAAAGCCTCTCTGCGTTGGTATGCTGAGCATTGGAGTCACACAAGCACCTGCAGCCATCCACGCACTGCTCGGCAAGAGCACTGTATTTCTCGAGGTTTGTAGCTCTTGTCCTCCCACTCCCTAATTCATATACATAAAACTGGTGTGCTGCCACGTTCCCTCCACACAAATGCATTAGCTGATCAGGAAGCCTTCCCATTCATCTGGCTTGTCACTTGCATGAGGTGGAGGCAGGACCGACTTGTCAACTCGCGGTGATGAGAGTGAGGGGTGGAAGACAGGATAGTGCGACAAAAATGGTGTAGATATTTCTCCCCTTGGTTTCCCAAGGGAAAATATTTTCAGGTGCTGGATTGTCTCCACACCCTTCCAAACAGGAGCAAACCAGCAACCCAAACATTTGCCTACAACCTCCTTGGGTAATTAATTGCAGAGCGAGGCTGCAGGAGGAAATCATGGCTAAACCCCCTCGATGGCTCTGCTGTGGCTCCCTGGCAATGTGGGCATCTTCTTGGAATTGCAACGCCTCATCCCCACGGTGTTTGGCACCGTTTCCACGGTGATTTCCAGGGCAGCCCATGCAGCAGAAGGAAGGTGTGCAGAACCCACCCAAGAAAGAGCAGTGAAGGTGCAGAGCTTTGCACCTCTAGAGCGGGCAAGACCTCCCTGCTCCCCAGGCAGATCCTGGCGCACTGCAGGGTGGAGAGCCAACCTGGTTCACACTCACACCTTCATCCCCTGTGAATTTCATAGAACGACAGAATGATTTGGGTTGGAAGGGACCTTAAAGCCCCTCTCGTTCCATTAGACCACGTAGCTCCAAGCCCCGTCCAACCGGCCTCGAGCACTTGCCGGGATGGAACCCGTCAGACGTGGCAGAGCCCGCTCAGACCGAAGGACCGGAGCGATGCTCGGCGGGCGCGCACCGGGGGCCGGGGCCGGGCTCTCCCCGGCGGGGCGGCGTCACGTCGGGGGTCGGGAGGCTCCGTGCCTCCGGTGCCCGCGGCCGGGCCGCCCCTCCCTCCCTGCCCGCCTCCCTCCGCCCGTGGCCGGTGCCTGCGCGGCCGGGGCGGTGCGCGGGGGCGCGGCTGGCGGCGGAGCCCGGCCCCGCGGCGGCGGCAGCGGCTCCCCCCGCCCGGCCCGCCCCCCGCCCCGTGACTCGGAGCCTCCCGCGGGCGCGGCGGCTGCCGGGCGGTGTCGTGCGGCCCCCCGCGCCCGTGCGGGGACTATGAAGCACCATGGTGTGGTGTGACCGTGGCGTCCAGATGCTGCTGACCACGGTGGGCGCCTTCGCAGCCTTCAGCCTCATGGCCATCGCCATCGGCACCGACTACTGGCTCTACTCCAGCGCCCACATCTGCAACGGCACCAACATCACGACGGACGAGGCGCAGGGGCCGCCGCGGCGGGCGCGGGGCGATCTCACGCACTCGGGGCTCTGGAGGATCTGCTGCCTCGAAGGTACCGGGGCCGCGCCGGGGAGGGGGGGAGCAACTTCCCCGGGGGGACCCGGCTGCGCTCCCGGAGCCGCCGGGCAGCGCCCGGGCAGAGCCCGGCAGGAGCTGGAGCCGGAGCCGCCGGGCTGAGCCCCGCCGGAGCCGGGGCCGGAGCCGCGCCGCTGCCTCGGACACGGCCGAGGAGGAGGATGGCGTTACCGTGGCAACCGGCATCTCCGACATTGCCATGGGAACCGGCGGCGGGATGCGGAGCGCTGCCCAGGGGAGCGCTGCCCAGGGGGGCGACCTCGCTCCGCGACCATCGCCGGGGCTTCGGAGCTTCGGGGGGCTCCTGACGGGGTCGGGGCTTTGGGTGCTTTGGGGCGCACCTGAGCCCTGCAGGCTTCGGGGCTGGGTGCCCCCTCTCCCCCCTCCCCGCGGGACTTTGGCTTTAGGAGCTTTGGAGCTCAAGCACAGCTCTCGGGCAGGACAGCGGGAACTCCAGTTCCTCCCAGTCTGCCCTCAGACAGAGACACCGGGAGCTCGGGTGGAGGGGGTGTTGCCACCGCTCAGGTGCTTCAATGGGGACTCGGGGTTCCTCGATAGAGCCCGAGGGTCAGGCTGAAGGGTGGGAACAATAAATAGATGGGTGTTGTAGGGCTGAGCTGGGCAGCAGGACCCCGCTCCCCGCAGAGGCCGAACATGTGGCTCCCGCTCTGAAAATGGAGTTGTGGAGAAGGCGCGGCGGTAACTGCGGGGACAAAGAAGCACATGGGTGTTGCGAGCATTTGGCAGAGCAGGTCGCAAAGCCCAGATGGGAAGGCGCATCTGTCAGCCGAGAGCGCGGGGCTCCGGCCGTGGGAGAGCGGCGCATCCCCGGGGAGGGAGAGACAAGCGGGGGCCGTGGCCACGGTGGCTCTGAAGCCCCTCACCTGCTGGTCCATTCTCTGAGAGCGGCCGGCAGAGCCTCCGTGGTGCAGGAGGAGAGTGTGGGGGAAAGGGAGGGCAGAGGGAAGCTGGTGACTTGTGCCGAGCTGGCTGTGGCTCGGGGGTGGGGGCACCGGAGCCCTGCTCCCCACAGGGATGCGCTTGGCGGGCGGGCTGCTGCGCACCTCATTCCAGCAGCGCGGCTAGGCACCCGGGAACTTTGCAAACCCGGCTTTGTGCTTTATTCCAACTGACAGACGGCTCAGCCCAGACGAGCCCAGCTCCGGTTCAGAGTCGCAGCTGTGTTTAGATGGGTTTTTTTCTCCCCAGAACAGACTGTGGCGCGGTAGCAAACACCTCATTCTCACGTCTGTTCTCATCTTCTCCTCTAGCTAATGATTTAAGGCTACAGTGTAACATGATTTTTCTCTTAAAATACCGGATTTGCTACCTAGTTATAGTAGGCATACATAGAAGAGCTGTAGGAAAAGGAAATATTTTTAGGTGCTAAAGAGAGAAAGAATTATTGAAATGTGAAGGTTTATGGGTAATAGCAATGCTTGGCTTTATGACTCTTAAAGGAAATCTAACACTCAGCATGGGCTTTTATGGCACCTGGAAAATGAGGGTTGCATCTGAGAGCTCCTGAGTTTGCTTGAGAAGTGCTGAGCATCCTCCACTTGAACTGAATCTTGTGATCTTCACTGAGCTTGTTTTAAGTGTCTTCAGCCTCAGTTTTTCGTGGAAAATAAGTTTGTATCTTGCAGGAGTTGCTGAGCTTGTTCAGCAAGGCTGGACCTGTCACCTCTGGGAAAAATCCCTGAGCTTCCCAATGTCAGGGTTTCTGTGTGGTCTCCCAGTAACACCAATCACAGAAGTGACGTGCAGCTTTCACTGAAACTGGTGGGATTTCTGCCTTGGTTTCACCTGGGCTTAAGTCAGAACTTTATGTAGGAGAGCAGCAGGCAGGGGAGCTGCGGGGAACGGGCAGTGTTGAGGCAGCTCCCAGCACCATGGCCGAGCTCCAGCCTGGCTGCATCCCTGGGCAGTGCCAGTGCCCTCCTGGCACTCGCCAGGGGATTTTGAACAGTTGCACCCAGGAGCTGTGTGCCAGTGAAGCTCAAACCCCCATCAGTTCGGGGGATAAAAAGGCGTTTCATGGGACACATCAAACAGACAGCAAGGGAGCTGTTCTGCTCAAAATTCAAATGCTCATAATCAAATTATAAAGTTACAATTTTTAAAGTTGTCAAATATGTGCTAAGAATGCCCAATTTGAGAAAGCTGTCATCTGTTCACAGAGCTGAGGAGCAAAGACTACATTCTCTCCTCCTTTTTCAGTATGTTCTGTTTTGTAAGATAAAATCTATAGATACAGTAAATTATTCATGTTTTAAACCATGCCATGGGACTTGGATTTCAACATGGAACCATTCCTTTGTTTTATAAAATAATAAAACCATTTCTAGAAGCTGATTTAAAACAACACTCCCTTGACCATTTCAGAGCCTCGCTCATTTGAAGTGGCTGAGACTTTTAGTAATCTAAAGGTAATATTGCAAGTCTGAGGAGATACATAGCAGGAAAACAGCTTCAGTTATGGATTTTTATATGTGTTTAAATGGTCTGGCTTCAAACCTATTTTTAGAAATCTTCTGGTGTTTTGGAAAAATAACTGTTAAAACCTCTTTAATTTATTTTAATGGTCTTTATTGCCATTTCACTCTTATGTCCAAAAGACAAATCTGAGACACAAATGTGCAGAAGCTGAAAATGCCTTTAACAGCCTCTGAAATTGCTTTTGACATACATAAAGCATTTTGCTGAGCAAATTTCAGGTCAATTGAAATTTCCCCGTAAAATGTTTCTCAGCTCTATCAATTAACCTGTATGCTGGATTATGAGCAATCACCTGTTCTGTAGCCCCAGTCCCAAGATTTCAAACAAAATTGCTGAAACAGGATGTAAAAGGATAACCTTATAATTCAATTATCAGGTGCTCCTCAACATTTTCCTGTTTTTCTTTGAAACAATATTTTACAACAAATTGGCATCGTAATTGGAGTGCTACAGCTCAGGGATCAAGCATATTATCTTCGTTTGGAGCTGCAGGGATGAAATCATGTTTCAGCACTAGTAGTTGATACTACTATGGAGCTTAGTCACTCAAGAGGCAGCGTTAATGATCCATCACTCAAACTCTTGCCTGTCTAATCCCAATTTTGTTCTTTTAGCGTGTTTGTCAAAGGTGGAGGTAGGAGGTTCATTGAGTGGATTTTAAATAATTGCGCCGTTTCTGCGTGGATTTTTAAAAGTTTTGTCCAAGGTAATTGCCTTCGGTGGGAAAGTGAATTAATTCCTGGTGTGGATGTGAGGAACAGAAGCGGCCGAGCCTCTGAAGATGGCCCAGGGCTCCCTGGCAAAGCTGGGGTTTTGTTTTCTGGGCCCAAGACAGTCACAATAGCTGCAACCTCAGCTGCTGAAGTTAAAATGACACCAGAGTAGGGAGTTTCTGACGGACCTCCCCATGCAGCCAATCAACCTGAGACCTGCACCCCAGCCCACAAATTCACAAGAAGAGCAAACCAGCCCCATTCCAGGTGCCTGCTGTTCTGTCCCACGTCCATACTTGAGCTGCGGTGGCTGTCAGCACCTCTGGGTCGCTGGGTGCAGAGCAGGGCCTTGCAAACCCAGCAGATGGTGTGTCCTGTGAGTAACCATTCTGTGGTCAGCCTAAGCCCTAAGAGAAAGGGAATTAAACCACTCTGATTTCCCAGCAGCCCCTGTTCCTATGGGAAATGTGCAGCACAGCTTCCTAAGCCTCGCACGGTCTTACTCACGAGGAGGATCTGATTAAAATATTTGCCTAGGAAAAAACAATGTTAAAAACACCACTTTATCCACTGAAACTGCTTATCTTGGTGAACAATCGTGCTGAAGTTAATAGGACAGCTCACAATAGAGCGCTCTGCAGGCTCTGTGACATCAAGATAGGAAATCAAGTAATGTACTTGTAATTTAAATTTATTCAAAGAGTATTTTATTAAACACTTCAGCACATGAATCTCTTTGAACCCATTGTGTCTACTGCTTTTAGTATTCCCTGTTTGCCATTTACTTTTCAAGTGGTGCAATTGGCTATTTAATTCACGTGGGCCCACGTGTCCTTCCTGGAACATTTATAATGGGGAGGAAGGATCGAGTAAATCATTGATGGTTTTGAAAACTTGCACAAACACACATTTGCACAATTATTTGCAAGTCTTCCAGCTCGGATGAATGCACACAAGCACGGGAGCTGCGGCACCCGCATGCGCCGCTTCCATGGATACTCCTGAAAACAAAATAAAAATGCTTATACCAATGTTTGAGGCAAGCAAATAAAGGCAGGCTGCTGTCCATCAATACTGCAAATTCATGGCTCATCCGAAAAGAATGGATATCCCTTAGTATTCTCCAAGCACAGCTATGAAGCTCCAGCACCAGCACTGTTTGAAATAAACTGAATACAATGCAGACTTTTTACTCCAGTGCTGTGGCCAAAGTGTTATTTGGTGTAGAGCAAATGTTAAATCCCTCTAAGATCAGACATGACCTGCCTTGGAGGTTGTGTCCACAGGCACATTAAGAGGTGGTTGCTCTTCTCAGTCTGTGCAGGCACACGAGGCTGTGCTCACACTGTGAAAGGAGAGTGGTTGCAAATGGAGAATACCCAGATGGGTGTCTCTGCTCTGAAAAACTTATTTTGTGATGCTGTAGCCTGTTTCTAGGACAATATATACATATTATTGCGCTCCTGAAGAGTGAGCTTTCACCCATGAATCTTTCAATGCAAGCATAAACCCATCAGTGAAGGACTCAGCTGAGATGCAGACCGTGTTTGCACTCTTTCATTCCATACATCCTGCTCATGCCATCTCCGTTGCCTTGGTAAAACACACGCTCTTGAGAAGGTCCATGTGCTTTACTCACTGTTTTTAAGAGCAATTCTTAGCACTCCAGTGCCAGCTTTGCTACCCTGGCTGAAGCAGAGCAGTTTTGCTGGCAACTGATGGAGTGATTTTTTTCAGCACCCATTTTAGGTGTTTTTTGGTTTGGGTTTTTTTTTTTTCAGGATCATTCAGTTTGTTAGAGTTTCTGAATTTGGAGCTGCCTTTACGGACACAGAGTTCAATCCCTTTGAAATATTGTCCATTGTATAAAATACTTAAAAATACTGAAAATTTGGTGCTAGAGGATCTGTCAGCAGAAGATGGGTTAAGGTATTATCTATTCTCAAGTGACAAAAAAAAAAGCAAGCATGTGTCTCCTCAATGCACTTCTTTGAACATTTATACAGAGGCTCTCAAATGATCTTACTGATGTCACAAAACATCCATTCTTCCCTGCCCTATGAAACAAGGACCTGAAGCTAATTGACTGAATATATGTCACTTTAATGAATTAATTTGCTTTCTTGAGCTTGATCTACTCTATAGCCAGTAGGGAGCTATCAGGCTACACGAAGGTTTTGGTTTTTCCTCCGTGGCTCTCAGCATGTCAGATATCCCAGTGCAAAACTGAGATCCCAAAGACTGTGTGTGCATTAGTGACGCTCCCCCAAGGCTGCAGACCAGTGAAAGCACATTTGTAATCCAGCTGTAAAGCTCTTTACTACTGTGCAGGATGCAATGTGGAGGATATTAATCTCACCTGGCTTTCAGGATTGTTCTGGGGAGGTTTCAGAAATGTTTTGTGCAGAGTCAAGGAGGCGTTGGGTTGTACAAACAGGATCCTCGTGGCTGTGTTGTGCTGCAGTTACTGTTTTATTCTGTATATAGTTACACTGCATGTTCTGAGGACTTGACAGATGGCATTTGTGGTAGGATCTGTCAGAGCCATAGTAACTCATCTTGGGGTTTGTGGGGACCTTTGCAATGATGTAATGCAGTCTTTGGGCTTTGTCCATCAGCTGTTACCTTTATGGGCTTTTATTGCTCTGTTTAGATACTTCCAGGGCTTGCCCTTCCTTCTGGCATCTCTAATGACCCTCGCCAGTGTAAACTGGTAAAACGAGTCAATACAGCAACGTTTTGGTTTTTTTTTTTTGCTCCTGTGAAATTTCAACACAGTGATTATTCCTTCAGTACACCCTGTCCCATCTGCTGGGTCACACAGTGTCCCCTCTGCTCAGGTCGTGCTGTCCCACCTGTAGCCTCAGTCAGTCTTGCCAGGTACAAAACACCTCATAAGAAACTCAGGGGAAGGGTGGTGTACATGATGTCTCCATTGTGTAGTCTTGTGTATTTTTGCAGAAACAGAGCAAAAAGAGAACAAATATTAGGAAGAGAAGCGAGAGCTTTCATCTCATCTCTAATTCCTTTGAGGAGGTAGGAGTACTTAGATACTGAGTGTAATCTGAAGTCTGTTATTAACACCTCTCAGCTCCCAGATATTTAGTTGGTGTCTCTGTGGTTTATGTGCTAAAGAGCAGCAATTTCTGTAGAATTTCTGTATCCCCAAACTGAAAATGGAGAGGAAGGAGGAGGAGGATGATGATGGGCTTGTGACTCTGGGCTTCGGTAGATTTCCTGCTTGATCTGGGGCCAGTTGCTTTATCTTCCTGCCCTTGACTAGGAGGGATAACTGTGCTTCCTTTCCACCCACTTCCCTCTCATTCTAATAATAAAATGGAAACGAAGATGTGGAGAAACTGGGACACGGCGAGAGGGCTGCCCAGCTCGGGGAAGAGGCAGGAACACGGCTTTCACTGGGTTTGAAGTGTTCTGCTTGCAACTTATGTTTTATACATGCAATATTTGGTGTTTAAGCATGTCTTCCTTGAGGGACAGGATTAAGTCTGATTCTACACCTACATAAAGTTAACTGCTTTCTAGGAAGGCGGTGGAATTATGCCAATATGAAGCCAATATAAGAGAAGGGATCGTAGATTCGTCCCTTCAATTGGACCTTTTCCTGCTGGTCCTTCTTTTCTGAGCCAGAACTCATCTCAGGAAATAAATCAAACTATCAAACTGAAAAACTGGTCCTGCTTCCAAACATTACTTGGTGCTTATCTTCATTTTAGATTTCTGTTTACTGGTATTTATTATGTCTCAGACTTATGGTTCAGCATCCAGATTCTTCCCAACAGATGGCAAGGCAGGATGTACAGGAGTAGTAAAATAAACAGGATAAATGCACAACTGCCCATATGTCTGAGAGGCTGATTGTCACATTTATGACTTCAGAACAAAAGGGTGTTTGCAGCAGACAGCACCAGCGCTGGGCATGGTTTTTTCATGGTTTTTTCTGCCGTGTTCTGAAGCGTCTCACTTTTTCAGTGGGTTTTGATCAGTTAAACTGCAAGATATTTTGTCCTCCCTCTTCTACTCCCAGGTAGTTCTTTCCCTTATTTGTCTCCACTCCCGAAGTACATCAGCTCATTTTATCTTCAACATTTTAACATGGAAGGTGGCTCTGTCCTGGGCTTCAGCTCGTATTTTTTCTTTCACTGTGGTTGTGACTCTTTTGAGGGGCACACAGAGGTGCTGGGGACCACAGCAACATTTGAGGCTTTCTCTATATTGAGATTTATCATAATATTAATAACAAGTGGCCTCTCTACCATCTCAAAATAGCAAGCCTCCAGGCAAGCTGCCTGCAGGATGGATAGCCTCGCCTAGACAGACTTTGCTAGATTTCCCTTCAGATCTGGGGGCATTTTTGCAGTTGTTGCATGCTGGGAGTCAAATGCAGTGGAAGCGTTGGAGCAGTTCTTGATTTAGCCTGGCAGATAGTCCAGCCCTCTTTCTCCTCCTTCCCATGGCATCCTGTCATCTCAACATCTTTGTTCTCTTCCTCTTTTTTCCTCCCCTTGCCAAAATGTTGTAACCTTCCTTCTGCTAAAGAGATGCTTTTGAAATTAGCTCTTTGATGACAATGCATGACTCCTTCTCCAGAAAATAAGTAGATACTGCCCTAGGTAGAAATTTAAGATTTTTAATTTCTCTTCTTAACTCTTGACCATCTCTGTGCCATCCTGCCGAAGAAAAACATGTAATCAATCACTTACTTGTCCAAAGTTAGAGTCTGGGTCCTCTTTTTGTCTACCTGTTTTACTTGTTTCCCAGGGTTTATCCAGGCTCCTGCCTCCTTAATAAATAACCCTGTAAATTCTTCTTCGATAAAATTGAGTCATTTCTTGTCAAATGTAATCCAAGAAGGAATGATAGATTATAAACACACAGTCATGATATGAAGAGATGGGTGAAGGGAGAGCACGTTATGGAATTACAGTATTTCCTGTACCAATTGCCAAGCCCTGATACAAATTAACCTCTTTTATTGTTCTTTTTCAAGCATTCCGCCTTTTAATTGCTGTTTTGGAATTGTGCCACTTAGTTGTGCCCTTTGAATGTTTCTCACTTAGCCAGTCCTGTTAGCTTGATAATGCCAAATGTTTCTGAGATATTCAGAAGCACTGAGCATCCCTTGCTCGAGTGGGAGAGGGACCCAGCTCAGGCAGGAATTAGCACCCTTGTTTAGCTGCCAAGATTTTTTTTTTTTTCAAATTAAGTAAATAACCATTTTTAAGTCACTGCCAATTCTCTACCAGGGTTTCAGATCAGTTGTCTCCCATTTATACTTTTTAAATGATGCCATTTTGTGGGGAATATGGATGACTGGATGTTTTCTCCTGTCCAAATATATAGCATTCAATAACACTGGGGCTGTTATTGTCTTCCTTGTATCCCAGAGGCACAGTTTATCTCTTGGTGCTGCAAGGCATTAAAAAGGAACCATGGCATGTCGCAATTATGACTTGAAATAGGATCTTGCCAGAGGAACATTGCCTAAATGTAATCAAATCTAAACTGTAACTTATAGCAAATACCTATCAGAGCTGTGCACACCTATCTCACAGCTCAGTGGCTATCAGTGATAGCTGATAGCAAGGCACTGGATGATTGTGTTGGAAGAATTGTCGTGCTGTTGGGGTTTTTAGAGTTCAGCCCCCAGCATTCAACTGCCTGCAAGCAAATGAAATAACGAACTCTCAATGCTGGAAGACCTTGTGACTATTTAGGCTGAGCTTTCAAAGGTACCCAGATATGAAAGTTTGTGATACTCCTCCGTGCATGACTCACTAATGGCAGTAGTGGGCTTTAATCATCTTTGTCCAGTAGATATTCTAAATTCAAGTAAGCCATAGCAATGGTCCTTTATATAATGCATATATTTTAATGCAAAACTCGCTAGACTTGGTTTCTTTGTGTGTTGGATTGGTTTTAGCCAGATGATGAAACAGCAAGTAGCATTGTCACATCACATTTTCATCCACGGGGATTGTGAACAGGGTTGAATCCCTCAAATTCACTGAACAGAGCCCTGTTACTGGAGCCAGTGAAGCCAATAGCCCAAAATGGATTGTTAAACTCCAGACATGGCTCTGCTGAGTGGGAAGGTGATTTGCAGGCAGCTGTGAACTACCAAAACTTCAGGAATTTGATTTCCATTGTAGAAGGAGAGCCCCAGACACTGCTTCCTCCCAGATTTAACATCCTCTGTTCCCATTCTGCCACCTGATGTACACCTGACTGAAGGCAGGTTATTCTGTACAGCTGGAGCTCAGGACTATTTCAACTGGGTTTTATTAGGGGAGCTGTTGGAAAATGTCAGTATCAAGCAGAGCTCTCCTAAACATGATAAAACATCGATTATTAAATCTGGGAGCTCAGTAACAGTTTGGAAATGTTTCTTACAACCAGGTTGCTAACCCAAACCAGTTGGGTCCTTACCCTCATCCTTCTGCCAGCCAGCAGGGGCTCATTTATTTGCCGTGACAGCGATTTGGGGGTCACCAGGGTGCTCTTTGCAGACAGACTGACCCCTTCCAGATGGAGCAGTAGGACACAGCCAGCCCCAGTCCAAAAGCCCCTCTGCACACACTGAACCCAAGCCAATGAACGTAGCAAGGGGCTGAGTTTCTTGGCTCATGCTTGGAGCTGCTTGGATGTTCCCACCTTGTGTTTGGATCAGAGCTGCTCCACATCCCCCCAGCTCTGCCCACTGTGAAAACACATTTTTGTCTGTCAACAAAAGATGCTCCAAGGCAGTGAGCAGGCTTTCCAAAGGGTGAGGCTTCTGACCTCTATCCAAGCTTACTTTGCACTGAGTCAGACAAATTTCATTTTTTAAAGTTACTTGGGTGTTTCAAAAGATATTTATCCAAGGCTATGCCAATACCTGCTCACTGTGAGGTTAAACATCCTGTGGTTTGCTCCAGAGGTTGGGAAGCTTTTCTCCTTTGCTCTGCACGTTTTGCTGTGCTCTTGTCCTTGCCTTTAGCGCTGACAAACGCAGACGGTTCCGAGGTGCTTTGGGATCCTTAAAGATATAGGACCTGAAATAAACCATGTAGCATTTAGGAATGATGTTCACAGCACCACTTCTAATTACACCCCTTCCAACAATTGATTTGCAGTGTCCCGCTATGGTTGTGCTTATTAAAACAGAATCCTCTTTATAGTTTGGTAGCAAATTAAGAGGGGAAAAACACAGCTAGCCTGTTCCATGAATGCCTTTGAAAGAGGTTTACCCTCATAATTTGCTTTCTAGGGATATTTCCCTTGTTTTCACTTGTGCTCCTGCTCTGAGTTTTTAATTACTTACTTGGTGTCTCTTGGTAGCCATTTCCCAGTGACCTTTTTGCTCATTTTATTTTAATTTCTGTGCATAAATGGCAGCGCTCTAGCTGGAGACATTCTTTGGGCACAGCACAAAAACCCCATAGGGAAGGAAAAACAGGCCAGAAATTTTCCACCTGAATTTTAAGCATTAACCCTGGGCTTTGGCCACACAAAGAGCCAGCACGCTCAGCTCACACGCCAGAGCTGGACTCTGGTCCAGGATCAGGGCCAGACTTGGGCAGCAGGACCTCACCATCAGCATCTCCAGGCATCAGCGCTGGATGCAGCTACTCCCACAGGTTATCCCATTTTCTGGCATGACTGCTGTGCCCCGGGAGGGCTGAGCAAGTGCTTGCAGCTGGCCAGAATATGGGTACACAGCTCCTAATGCTGATTTTATAGCATTAATGTGCACCTGTTTTGGTGGCCAACTGGCACCGTGCTCAGCCTAAAATGTCTGTGTAAGCTCTGTATTAACAGAGGCATAAGAATTAGCGTGTATCAAACATGTCATTAGACACGTGCCTGGTAGACATAATGCAGGATAATGAATATGATCACAAGAATAAATTAATAACCGAAAATATTTTTTATACATGTGCACACTTAAAACAGCGTAGGAACTAAGTGACACTTGTGTCACCAGTTTATAATTAAAATGCAGTGCTTGAATGGAAATGTAAGCTTCAATTAGCCAGCACGACCCTGCTTCCGGCTTTACTTCCCACTGAAAAGCAACGATAACAAGCTCACATTTATTATCAGAGTTTTTCCTGGAGCTGTGCACTGAAACATGCTCACATCTGAGCCCTTTCACTGAAGACATTTTTTCGCTTCAGCAGTTTGGCATGCCATACAAAGGCTCTCTGATTTTTAGTGATGTTCACCTCCTCTTACATAAAAATGTTTTCTGTGCATATTATTTGGTTTTAGTTGAAGTCCAGGTGCATGGGTTACTGAAGAAGCAAAGGGATGGCTCATCACGGAGCACAATGGGTAATTATTGCTGGGCTTCGCTGTATTGCACAGACAAATCCTTTCTTGGAGCTCAGCATTGTGACTGTGAGAAAGAAAATACCTACAATCCAGCCCAAAGTCCTACCAGGGTAAGAATAGATCCTGTGGGAGATGCTTTGCCCATTTCATTTTTAACTCTCTCGAGGGACAGAGCTTCACAGTTTTGTTTAGAGACACTATTTTGCATTTTAATTTCACCAGTGGGAAGTTAATACATATATAAATTATGAGGTCTCATGTGTTCCCATTTCATCCCAAGAGGATGTTAGGCTTTTTGTAAAATGGCTAAATAATTCTCTGGGTTCTGCCCCCCATTAAAACCAAAATTTATCTTGATTTATGATCCAAATTTTGCTGCTGCTTTGCCTGAGGATTGAGCTTAATCTCTGCGAGAGAGGGCAGAGTCCTTGGCTGTGCAGGCAGGAAGAAAACCCAGTTGGCTCCTGCCCAACCCCACACTTTGGGTACCTGGCTCAGCATCCCAAGTGTGAGGCAGAGCCATCCACAGGAGATCCGGATCCTTGAGGTGCCTTTTGAGAGATCCTGACATCTTCCCAATGCCCCCCAAAATAGGAACCTTTTAGTCTAGGACTTACTCAGCCTTGTGTCCATGCAGGAGGTACCTTTTGGGCATTTTAACACCCTTCAAATTGGTCCATGTGCAGACAAGGCTGCAGGAACCTGGGTCCCAAGTAACAAGTAACAAGGACCACCAGCAGCAATGGCCACCTCAGCCAGTGCTTAGGAGAGCTGGTGAAAAAGCACACAAACCCCAACAGCCCCAAAATGTCAAGACTGAGTAGTTGAGCCTCAGAAAGTGTATTTAAGGAATATGTCCTCTCTGACAGAGATGGACCAAATGTCCACACAAATATTTTTTGCAATGCCCCCTCCAATATTTTAAGCAATTTCTACAGGCAGAATTCTTGTGATGTAGGAGTGGATGTCAAGCCAGGATATCTCAACTCAGAATAGATGTGTGCTCTTAGCTTTGGGTCAGGCAGTGACGTGTGGTGGAGTTAGAGCCTCCAGGAACTCTTCAAGTTGTAAAACCTACAAAGCTCCTGGTTTTTCACTGGTGCTGTTCACATGGGACAGAGTGACCTCTCCAGAAAGCCCTTCCAACAGCAGCCGCAGTCTCTCTCAATAGCATTTAATAACTACCCATGGAGAAAATTACACTCTATTTAAAAGGCTAGAAAAATCATCTTCAGTTTAACTCTGCTGACTTTGGTAGAATTACACTAGAAAAGAGTTCTGTCTGATTTCTTTTCCCATACTAATGTTCAGTAGCTTGGCATAAAAAGCCTTTCCAAGGCAGATTAAACAAGTCCAAATGGTGAAATATTCTTTTAATTTTCTTTCACACACGTTATTTTAGGTGTAGCTTGGAACTCTGCCCTTACGAGAGGCATCCCTTTAAATATTTATACAGCATCAATATGTAGCCACCTTCATACGTTTTTAATGATATGTTCCTTTCTAAATTAACCATTAGGTAACCCCGTCCTATGGTGTTCTGTATTTTGCACTGCATTTACCCTACCCATGGATTTCTATTTTCTATTTCTCCGTGGAACAATGAAGATGTCAAGGCAGTGAAGATTCCAGGGGCACCGTGGAAATTAAATTCTTGGAGCACCACTGCTGTTGCCATGTGGACACACACTCAATAGCAACTCTGTGCTGCCCTGCAAGCCAAGGGGATGCAGCCCCAGCCCCACTGCTGGGCCCTGGCAGTTCAGTGCCAGTACAATGGCAGCTCCTCACTCCTGGAAATGTAACTTCCAGGATCAGGGGGAAAAAATATTGAAGCAAACCCAAGCAAAGGAGGGACAGGAAGAGATACCTCCATTTTGAGGTTCTCCTTGAGAATCAGTAGGTTTCTAGATCTTCCAGAGGTTTTTCTTTTTTGCTTTCTTCTTAATTGTGTTATTGAGATGCTACAATGTGCCAAGGTGAACAGGATCAACTGCAGGATCAACTGAGTCAAAAATCTTCTTCTCATGATCTCTTTGCTCAGCCCTGATTCAGCCTGAAAACCCACAGAAGAGTAAAAGTGTTGGTACAAGCCATGGGTTTTTATAACTCTGGGATTTCTGAGTCCTGTTTAATTACACCACATTATCATAGCAAAGCAGTTTCTGCAAAAGCTGCTCATGGCTTGTTTCCCCTCCCTCCCGAGGGGACCACAGGAGATGGCTGCACCACGAGATTACTGCTGCAGAACCAAACCCTTAGCAAAGCCTCAGCAGACAGACAGAAAGACAGCACACCTCTCCCAGCTTTGGAACAGAGATTATTCCCCTGACCAAGTAAAAGGGGACATCAGAGTTTATCCCATGCCCTGTTATACTGAAAAATATTCCCATATGCTTCTTCACAAGGAAGAGTTTCACCCTGTAGAGCGGGAATCCAACCTCTCCTCTTCTGAAGGGGCCTTGCCCTGTACTTGTTTTGCAAGTAAGAGCTTCAGTTAAGTCAGCAGAGATTTTGTCTGAGGATAACGGGCTGAAGGAAATACTGAAATGCAATTTCCTTGAGCTGCAGGGTATTGAAGGCAGAGCTTGAGTCACCAGCAGGGCCCTTCCAGCGCCGGAGCGGCTCCGCGGACGCGGCTCGGTCCCAGGCAGGATGTCACCATCTCCTCCACTGCACACAAGGCACTCTGGAAAAGGCACAGGGGTGTTTTTCTGTCTTCCCTCCAGTGAAGCAAATCTGGTAGGGTTTGGCTGCAGCAGTGCCTTGGTTTCTGGGTTTTTAAATGTACTGGTGAAAGGACATTGTTTGCTCCAAACAAAAGCTGCATGCACTTGGCATTCCTGACAGGTGCCTGAGGAAAAGAAGCCAGGCAGCAGCTGAAATCCAACAAACTGCTCCCTTCCACCACGGGAAAGGCAAGGTATGGCCAAGCTGAACTTGTGCTGTTATTCGAGGCTTTTCTTTGGGTTGCAGAGGCAATTTTTTGGTGTGTGTTTGCTGCAAATATGTTTAAATTCTCTCTGTTTTGGAGGCAAGTAGTCAATGCATCTGAAGTGCATACTTGACATATGTTTCTTTTCACATGCTGTCCTCCATTCATTTCATGCAGCAGATGCTCAGTTTACCACTTTAAATGTATTCTTATTTACTAGAAATTATTTTAGAAAATAGCTGTTTGGAACTAAACATTTCCAGCCCTTCTTTTGGGTGCAGGATGCTCCTTTTTGCAGCTGTCCTGGGTGGCTGCATGCAGATGTTGACAGGTTAATTTGCATTTGAAGAGCTGGGTGCAGTGAGCTAAGCAAGGGTTTTTCTTCCCTGCCTCTGAAGGCAGTCACTTCACACTCCTTGCCAAATTTAGCCCCGATGCTACTCTTCTTAATTAACTAGAGCAACATCCAAGCTGAGTTTGGCCCATTGTTAGCCAGCCATTTATTACAGGGTTGAATTAAACCCTTTGGCCGTGTAGAGGAAAGGCTTTTATTCTGAAAATTGATTGTACAGAAGTGAAACACAAGGACAGCCCTAATTCACAGCAAGGTGGTAGGTACAAGCTGGTTTATCTGATTTCCTCTATCCTGTCACCAGAAACTGCAAGTCCAACCTGGTTCTCCTGCCTGCTGCACAATGCTGAGGTCAGAAATGGTTTAGTAAAAAGGAATCCTGATGTTCAGAAAAATGTGCAGCTCACACTGCTCAGTCCCCCTTCCCAGAGAGTATTCTTTTTCTTCTTGTGGGTTTCTTTTTTCCCTTTAGAATAAGTTCATATCAAGACTGTGAGCACAAAGACCCAGATTTAGACTTCAGTCCCTTCCATTGCTATAGGAAAAGGCAGAAGTCCTGATCCACAGCCCTGCTGTCAGGCTCTAGGAGCTGTTGCTGCTGGTCTTTCATGTGCCTGATCCATCCACACTGGCTCAAAGCAGAGACCAAAAGCTTCCATGCTGCAGCAGGGAGAAGAGCTGGCATTCAAAGAGCTGCAGCCCTGTCGCCACCAAGGCCCTCTGTGCTCCCTCTTTGGTTTCTTTTCTTCCCTTTAGATGTTACAGAACAGCCAAGGAAAGCTACATCCTGTGGGTATTAGGGCACTGAGCTGAACCTGCAGAGACATGGGAAGGCATAATTAATGTTTCTCTGGCGTTTTTTTCACCTTCTTTTCACCACACTTCTGTTCTCCCCTGCCTCATCCCTGCCATGATCTACCGTGGGCAGATTCTGGTGTCACTTCTCCCCCCCAGAATCTGGATTTCAGCTCAGTTTGCTGTGCGTCCCCTGGCCAAGGCTACCCTGGGGACAAAGTCACCCATCTGAGAGACAAAGTTACCCTTCTGCTTTTATCAGTTTAGATGCTTATTTGCAGGGATTAAATGAACACGTTGGATTCAGCCTGCATTCCTGGCAAAATTCTTCCTGGTCACAGTCAAATGCAAACTAATTCATCACCCCAACTGTGCATGAGGGAGGTACTGGCACAGGGCATTGTCTAAAAGGGAAGGGTTTGCTCCAGTCCATCATTTGCATCACACATGAAGCTTTTCTTGGAGATATCTTTGGGTTTTCTACGTAAGAACTTCAGGGGAGGGGCTGGGAATGGAGAATGTTGCAGTTAGACAGGCATGATTCAGGTACCCATGGAGACATGAGATCACTCTGCATTGTCACCAGCACAAGGAGATTACCTTATACAAGAGTAACTAAGAATAGAATTTTTGACCTTCCATATTTCCTTATCTGTAAACATTAGATCTGCAGAGCAGTGCAGCCCTGCTTGTCAACAAGGAGAAATAAAAGAAAAATAAAACTAATTTAAAACCCCACAGTGGCAGTGAAATAAATCCATACATTTATCATTTCAGAGGTTCCCATCACTCCTGCCTCTTTTCCTGCAAAGTTTAAATGATTACATATTTTTTTATGTGTTATGTTTACTCTCCTAAGGATAGAACACACTTTACAGAACCTCATATGGATAAAAAAGCATTTTCTTTTTGCACTCTTGCTTACAGTTAACACACACAAACCTGCACCTTGAGCTTTTCAAAACCTGGTTCATACCATCAAATAAATTCATGACATAGGCAGAAATTTATTTTTAAGTCCTTAAATGTTGAATGTTTGTGACTTGAATTTTCCTTTTAAGGACTATCATGGATCTTGGTGATCGGTGCAAGACTTTATCCAGTCCAGTAGAAGGGGCAGATTCTTCACGACACTTGCACCTTCCCCTGCTCCTGCCAGCACTAAAATTGGAGATATTTGAATGAAAAATAGATTTTTGAATGAAAAAAGATCCCTAAAGTGAAGAAATGCAGGATGAGGTTCTAAGCTTACCATAACAGCTGGAAAGAACCTTGTAAAATGAAATTCAGCATCTGCTTCTGTAGCTGTCTCAGGTTTTAAGTTTCTGAGGCAGAGGGTAATTTTTAAGCAGAATCTTAACTTGCACATACATGAATTATTTCTAGTGACTGGCTCAAAAATAGCAATTTGAGCCTGTGCAGTGTGTTCACACAGGGCTGGAGTGTGGCCAGGCAGCCTGGCCAGGCCTGGGGACACAGAACTTTCACACACCTGGATCATGTACCCCACCTTGTGCCCCTGCACTGTGGGCCGGGGACACACTCTGAGTGTCCCTTGTCCCTTCCTGGGCATGGGTCATCAGGGAACAGCCAGAGTCTGGGGTCCAGACATCTTGCTGAGCTCTGAGCCGGAGTTTGGAGTCACTGGAGGCCAAAGGCAAAGTGCTGTCCCCCGGGAGCAGGGGCTCATCAGGCTGTGTGACTCAGAGGTGCAGCTGTCACAGCCTCCCTGGCTCCTCCTGTGATGGGAACAGCTCAGACACCGTGCTGGGGTTGGGCTTCAAATTGCCATCCAAGCCATGGTGCTCAGGCTCCTCCTTTGCTTCATGGGAAGAAAGGACTTTGTGGGAAAGGTGTGGGAAAAGCAGCTCCCAGGTTCTCACTCATGAGAACACTGTTAGAAAAAATAATCCAAGAAACAACACATTAAAGCACAAGTGGATGGCACTGTCCCTGCTGGAGCCCCCCAGCAGTCCATGAAGGAGCCCCTGGTTCACCCCAGCATTTGCAGGTTAGCAGGACATGTCTGCTAGGATTGTGGGGGGCTGCTGCAGAAAAGCACTGATGTTTCTTGAGGGCACAGCTCTCCTACTCCAGAGCCTGCAGGAGTAGGTCTGCAGAGGAGTTTAGGTGATGCTGTGCCTGAAAAGTCAAAGTTCAACCTACAAACCCCAGCACCCTGGACAACAAATGACACCAAAGAGCAGAGTCAGGAGCTGGACCCTGATGGTGAGCAGGCTGACATCAGACCTTCCCTTTCCAACCCACAGGATTCTTTGGGGCTGTGCTCATCCCCAGGGATGGACGTCCCACCCCAGAGCCCTCTGGCTGGAGTCAGCAGTGCAGGACAGCCCTGCCCTGGCAGCAGCACCAGAGTTCACTGATGCAGCAGATCCTCACTCCCCAGCAGGTATTTGCTGTCCGTAACCCGGTGATTCCGGTCTGTAGAGCAGAAGTAATCCACAGTCACTGGGCAAACTTTGTCCAGAGCTTATTTGGGAGAGAAAGCCCTGCTGCATGCTGCTGGGTGCAGGAGAGCTGCTGGAGCTGGGTGATGTTTCGACATGACTGAGTATTTTTAGAGCCATCCTATAGTGCAGGATTTTTAACTTCCATTTCACAGCCCTTGAAGCCTGGCAAACTTTCATTAACATTTGATGCCCTGAAGTCATGCAAGGTCTGGGGGGAAAGGGAGGGGGAAGGAGGGAAAAGGAATACACCTTTTTGGAGCAAAGTTGCTGCGAAGCTTAGAAAAAGCCTCCAGTCCCTCTTTTTTTGTACCAGGTGGTTTTAAAGGACCCCAACCACTCAGAAAACAAAACTGGAATTCCAAACCTTATTAACATGTGAAACACCTGGAGTCTCTCAGGCCCCTGGGGAGTCGAACCCCACCACTGTGAAAGGACCATGCCTCTCTTCTTTGCCCATTATTAGTCAACTTTGCTCTTATACAGGGCTGTTTGACCCATAAATCCCCAAATTATTTATAAGCCATCAGGCATCCATCCTCGAGCAGAGAATATGGGCCGTGGAGAAGTGCTCCCAGTTCCCTCACTGCCATTTCTGCTCAGAACAAAGTAAGGCTTTTTTGCCCAAAGTTATAACCAATGAAAACAGTGCTTCCCTGGCTACAAGGCAGACTTTCAACTGGAAGATAAGTTAACAGAAACTCTATTTTTCCCCCCTCTAAATATTCACACATACACACACACACACAGAGCGTCTCTTCGCGCACACAACTGAGATTTTTCATAGGCTGAGGGAGTAGGAAGAAGAGACGTATTTTTGTCTCCTTGGCAAAAATATATTGGCAGCATCTCACTGAGTTGTAAAGATTGAGTAAGTACCAGAGCACGGCCCCGTTAAGCGGGTTTTGGAAAGCTGCCCTTTGGCTGCCTCTGCCCGTCTGCCAGGGCCTGGCAGGGACACTGCCCTGGGGGCACTCAGCCTCAGGGGTCCCAAGCAGCCCACCAGGCTCCTGAGAGGAAGAGGAGGTTGCACTCCGTGGAAATGAGGAGCTGTCAGCTCTGCACCACGCCAGACGAGGTGTCTGAAGGGGAGAGGAGCTGTAAATCTCCCCCTGGGCATGGCAGCGTTCCCGGGTGGTCGGAGCTGCTGCGCGGCTCCTGATGTGGCCCTGGCAGGAGGTGTCACCAAGGGGTGACAGACTGGCCCTCCCCTGCTTTATAAACTCAGGGGGAAATGAGGTCCCCAAGATGTTGTTATCCATGGGCAGGGAGAAACACGAAGGGCTGAGGGGGAAGGAGTCAGTGGCACACCAGACACCACAGCCAGGCATGGGGCACCTGCCCTTTGCCCAGTCTTCCCAGCAAAAGGAAAATGTTTTGGTTTTATCCTCCCAGTTCTAAACATTCCTGGCTTCTTCCATGCCATCCCAGGACAGCAGAAGGCAGCGAGCATTTCTGGTTACAATGGCAGATGTGCCTGACGATGGTAGGGGCTGGGACTCTCACATGCATTATTTAAAGCAAATTCTGGGTTTCTAAATTGGATTGCTCAAAGCTCCCATCACCACTGTCCTTCCCCAGTGCAGGTAGAGACATTTCATAGTAAAACACAATCCTGAAATACTGAAAGTAAACTCAGAAATCGCAACCATAAAATATTTATGAGTCTGTGCTTTGGTGCATTGTAATTTTGCATGATATGTTTTGCTTTTCAAGACTGACTAGATTAAGGCTCTTCTGATTCATTAAACACATTTTCCCAAATGCTGTTTCTACAAATATTGTTGGGTCATTGTGTTTAGTTGCATTTATTAGCTCGTGTAACAAGGAACGTACGTCTCCCATAAACCTGAGAGGAACCCGCTTAAATGTGTTGCTCTGAATCTCAGCAGAGAAGAAAACAGTTCTCATGAATAATTAAAGCTTAAAGAGGTCATGCTGGTTTTGCAGCCTCATTTTTATTTGTCACTGCTTAGTTTGCATTAGGAAATAGGAAGTTTCAGGTGCAGGAGCCAAATGGAATCTCTTCTCCATGTGTTCATTTAAACAGATCTATTTGGTAGCTGTCTCCATTTTTATGTATTAGGTCATTTGTTAGCTGTAATAATCTAAATCAGTCCTGGGAATTAGAAAGTTTAAGGCTTTTAATTTTCATCAGGCAGTGGCTTTGCATCCCTTTGCCTTCTGGCAAGAAGGAGCACTGGCTCCTCAGCTGGGCAGGGCTGGGGTGCAGGCAGACATGGGGTGCAGGCAGGGTGGGGATTCAGAAACACTGGGATTCAGAAACACTTGGATTCAGGCAGGACTGGGATCCAGGCAGGACTGGGATGCAAGCAGGACTGGGATTCAGACAAGACTAGGATCCAGGCAGGGCTGGAATTCAGGCACAGCTGGGATTCAGCAGGACTGGGATCCAGGCAGGACTGGGATCCAGGCAGGGCTGGGATTCAGCAGGACTGGGATCCAGGCAGGACTGGGATTCAGCAGGGCTGGGATTCAGCAGGACTGGGATGCAGGCAGGGCTCTCAGGGGGTACCTGGGTCACCCTCTGGTCCCCATCTCCACAGGCCCCTCCAATCAGCCAAGCTCCTGCTCTTCTCCCAGGCCCCCCACTCACCTCCAGCCACCCTCTGCCCACCCCTCCCATCTCCTCCTCACCTCTCTCTCCCTCCCACTCTATTCCAAGCTTCTTTTCCCCCTCCCCCTCTGTGAACCACCTCCCATTCCTCCACATTCTGCCCCAAAGTGCTCCTTTGCTCTTTTTCTGCTCCTTTGCTCTTTCTTCACATTGCTCTCAGCCTTTCTCCACGAAGGTGCAGCACCTTTCAGCTTGCACGCACTGCTGGGAATCAGGAATAACCAAGGCAGTAGTAACTCTAATTCAAGTTTAAATCCTACATGCTGCCTTTATATTCCCTTCCAGGATTTAACAATGGCAAAATGTTTTTGTTCCTTTCATTTTTTCCCACTGGAAGCTGCTCAGTCTCTCCAGCAGCTCTGCTATTTGTTCCCAAGGTTAGACATCAGCCCTGGGTATTCAGCTCGACAGTGTGCACAGCACTAATCTCTCCTGGTGGAGTGTCTTTCACACTGATACATCATGCAGATGATTACTGAGACCTTTGCCTTGCATTTCCCAAACCCAGCCATCAGCAGGGTTTGGCAGTTCCACCCCTTTCTCCCAACCTTTCGATTCCCTGTTGTCATCTGCCTTGTTTCTGTCCTGCATCACTGACTGTGCATGATCAATCTCCAGAGGCTTCGCTTCTATGTATAACTCAACAAGCTGGCAGAGAGACCAGGAAGACTCATTTGTGTGCTCCAAAACGAATGGAGATCCAACTCAAGGTCACTGCATTCCAAAGACAGACACATTACAAGCATTCCTTTCAACTAAGATGATTTATGGACTGTTATTTCCCTATTGCTTCTTCAATATCCAACTATTTTTCTGAATGCCATCATCTGATGATGAATCTACGTTGTTTAAGACGTGTGGAATCATTACAAGATTCCAGGAGTGTCCAATTATCCTGCATATTCCCAATCAATTCACTAGCAAGGTCCTATATCACTACTTTCCAGTGTAAACCTCATGCTTTTTCATTAAAAAACCCAACTTTGCAATGTATGAATGAGCCAAAAGAAAGTTTGTAAAGAAAGTTCAGCTCTAGATGTCAGGTTAGAGACATTCCCTGCTATTGGAGCTGGCAATAATTCATTTAATGCAGAGAGGTAATTATTTAGTGCCTTGCAAGCTTCTTCTACACCAAGAGATCTCACCATCAATAATCAGAACAATCAATTACCAATTCTCAGTATTGATTGCATCAATAATATGAACCGTCTCCTTATTAATAAAATATCAATAGTATGAACCATTAATAATATGAATAATTTTTTTTCTACTGACTAGATCTGAAAGGTTTTTCCATCAGAGAAGACACCAGGTGCACCCTGTGCAAGTTACCCCAAACATCCCCAAGGATTTCCCAGGTCCTCATTCTGAAGAGTTGTTTCTTAAATTTTAGACTGCAGTATGCCAGCTGCAAACCTTGTCTGGTGTGAAATGAAAACGTTTCAGAAAATGGGGGGGAAATGGCAGTTTAAGAGGGTCTGAAAGTAGAAATTAAGAATAGAAAGGCAACAGCTGGAGGTTGTGCACATGTGGAAGTTGAAGTGGCAGAAAATAGAGGGGATTAAGCATCCCACATTGCACTGGGGGTGTTTCAGGTAGGTCAGGAAGCACCCCAGAGGTGACCATGACAGTGATTCAAATTACAAACTCAGTGCAGACTTTAAAGAGACATCAATGTCCATTTGCTTGAATTCCACCCCCAGGAAATGCCAAGCCATGGGACAGGATGTGTAGATGTGCTGTGATCCTAAAAGGTGAAGCCATCGAGCCCTGGTTGCTCACATGTTAATGAGGGGAACTGATGACTTACTGAAGGAAGGGAAACCATATGGATAAAAATCAAAGTACCCCTTAAGGAAAACTTGATTCCAATTGTGCAGATGCAGGAAAAGGCATGGTTTGACATTGTGAAAATAAACATGATTTGTCATTTTGCAGCATATGAACTTCACCAGGCTGAACGAGGGCCTGTTCTCAGAGCTGCACCCGATGCAGTTTGGCACTGCAGCCCTCTCACAGTCTGATGGACTGGCAGCAGCCTCCCTGGTGTACCACTGAATCTATCTCAGGGTCAAAAATACTGGGGGGAAAGGGCAGATTTTGGTGCAAATCCTGGCTAGATTCAGGCTAGCACTATTCATTTCCCACACTGAGGTGTTGGGGCAGTGATGGTCACTGTGGGGCCATTCACAGTTGTGAAAAACAACTCAGTCTCTGATATATTGTGCCAAAAGCACTGCCAGTTACTAAAGTACCTCTTTAAATTAAGGTATTTGGAGCCAGAATGGAAGTAAGAGCTGGAAACTCATTGGAGGATGACTCTCAGTTCAGAGCTCTGATGGATGAAGGCTCTCACCTAAGAAGCCAACACCAGCTCCTCAAGTGTTAGACTAATTTTAGCTACGGTAGAAAAGCCAGCTACAGAACTCTAATGGAGATTTCTGTCCAAGCTCCAAATTCACTTGAAAAGGATGAGGAGGATTATATCAGCCACCCAGAAACAGCTTCAGCAAAGTGGCAGCAGAGAAAATTGTGGAAGTGTGTGGTGAGACAAACTCCTGGGCTGCCAGGATAAAGGACTGAGGCAGGAGATGCAGGACGAGCCGAGGTGCGAAGGCAGAACACAGCGAGTGTGGGCCGGGGTGGTGGAGAGAAAAGCAGACACAGAGAAGTGAGTTAACAACCCCACGACAAACTAGGAATGTTGACAGCTTCTTGGGACTGAGCCAGGCATGAGAACGCTCCCCGTGGCAGGGCTGACTTGTGTCTGACTTGAAAATGTTCCTCAAACAGCATCACCAGTGTTGCCCCAAAACAACCACGGCATACCCAGCCTGAGGGATTGCCCCTATTTCCCTGTGCGGTTGATTTACAAAATGCAAACTGAACGACAGGGCTGGAAGTTTGTCACACTTTCTCCCTAGAAAACACAGAGTCATTTCCTCAATAAGCTCTGTAAAAAGGAGCAACAAAAGAGATTAAAACAGAACCCCCTGAAATTTGCCCCACTTTGCCATCCAAGCAGCAGCACGAGAGGACATGGTTCATAAGGAGAAAATTGCAAATTGTAGTAGGAAGACCCATCAGCAGGGCTTGTAGTATTACAGCACACTGTTATCTGCTGCTTGGCCAAGGAAAGGCAGCTGGGAAGGGACAGAAGCCCTGCTGAATAACCTCAGTCATGAATTCCATGGCCAAAGTGCTGATTTATGAGGCAAACATTTGAAGAAACTGGAAAGTGAGGAGCCTAAACCAAGAGGTAACACACAACTCTGCTACTCTGCCTCTGCCCTGCGTTTCCCTGGTACCATTGGTATTCACTGTGGTAGCACAAGGACACTTAGTACTTTTGGCAGCAGTTTGGTAATGACTGAAGAGAATTCAAAGGACAGCAGCCAGACACTGTGATGTGTTTTATTAGCTCCCAGATGTGCAGGTGAGGTGAATCTTTGGGAAATGAGTTTTGCTGCCACGAGTTTTCTAACATCGCTCAAGGTCTCAAAATCTTATAATGGAACAAAAGGCTGTCATAGAATTTGAAAGGCATCTTTGGCAAAGCATCTTTTCTGAATCTGTTCATTTCTTACACAGAAATACAAATGCACAACACCTCTGATGATATTTGCCCAGCTGAAAACAGGAGGTCAGCTGCTGAGGCTGTGTGTTTTCCACATGAATTATAAGTGACTGAGCCTCTGTAGGCGTTTCCTGGGATATCTTCTGGTGTAGGTGATCCAGAATCTGGAGATGCTTTACCAGGCTGTATAAAGCAGTGCTTGGTGCATCCTGGATTACAGGATGTCAAAAAAACCAAGAGTATTTTGCTCAGAGAGTAAAATTGTTTCTGCCAGAATTAGAAGTTGCTCCCCAAACAGCAGAAGTGCTCCATCCATGGAAGTGTCCAAGGCCAGGTTGGACAGGGCTCAGAGCAGCCTGGGACAGTGGAAGCTGTACCTGCCCATGGCAGGGGATTGGGACAAGATGAGCTTTAAGGTCCCTTCCAACCCAAACCATTCTGTCATTCCATGAGCAGTGGATTTTTTTTACCTCCTAAGCAAAGTACACCTTCTGCTATGGGACAAACTTCCTTGGGAAATAGTGAGCATCCCCTGGCATCTGGAGGAGATCAGCTAAGGCCACAGAAAACTCAGGAGTGGTCAAAAAGGGGTGGCTGTGCCATGAAGGTCGAGCTGCCCAAGCAGGAAGCTCTCCAGTCACTATTTGCAGCTCTGGAATTGGCACTCAGAGCAGAGGAGGTGGCTCCTTGGGCACGCCAGGCATGAGCTCCACTGCAGTCTGAGAGCACTGCAAAACCAGCAATGCAAGGAACAGAGCAGCACAGCCTTCCTTCTGTGGGGCTGGGCTGACACAAGGGCTGGGAGCAGCCTCTCCTCCAACACAGAGGGCTTTGTCCAGGAGCACCAGGGAGAGGCTGCAGGCAGCAAAAGGGAATCAGATCAAGCACTGCCACAGTGCAGGCAAGGTGGGGAAAGCAGATTAGGATACTCTAATACTGGAGAGTGGGGTGTAAGACAGTCTCTTCTCTCACAGAAAGTCTACAGTAAATACAGGTGGGAGCATTTACTACATGAAGGGAAGAAAATGGAGTGAGCACGTCCATGACAAGATAAACCAAGACCTGTTTCTGGAGAAAACGTGGTCCTGCCAGGCTGGGGGGGAATGGGGAGCACTAAATAAAGGCCAGGCAAGAGCTCCCTGCCAGCCCCAGCTCCTCTGCAGTGCGTGGGCAGCAGCAGCAGCTGCTCCAGGAGCTCCTCCAGCCCCTCGGAGCCCTCCCGAGGTGCTGAGCACACCGGGAAGGTGTTCTGCCTTTAAAAGCCTTAAAGAGGAGCAAAATGGGGCAGGCAGCAAGTCCTGAGTGGCTGCTCCTCACCTGACACCGAGGGGACTGCCGGGAAGCTCCGAGCAGCGGAAGGTCTGTAGGCAGCAGAGGGGGAGGACTGGAGAAAGGGGAAATTCATGTCACAGCAGAAGATAAGAAAATAAGAGACTGGAGGAGGAGTTTTGCTTTGCCCACCAGACAATTGAAAATAGATCAAAAGAAGAACCCAAAGGGTTTGTTTGAGATGACAGCTCCTGAGGAAGAAAGTGGGGCAAATTTCATACATTTCAACATTTTAAAATAATTGTCTTTCTGCCCGGGAAGTAGATGGGAAGCAAATGAAAGGGAGTAGGCCAGATTCTGATATCACTGGGTGAGACAGATTTGAGTCCAATACAGGGAAATCAGAATCTGGCCCAAAAGGAGGCAGTTCCTCTCCCTGCAATGAGAAACAAGTGAGTTCTGAGTTAGGGAATGAAAGATAAAGAAGAAAAGGGCTTCTATAAGTGAAATAAGATATTCTTTTTTTTCACAGTCTCAAGACCTGTAGAGAAATGTGGTTAAGAGTAAGGATGGGTTCCAGGTAAAGACTCAGCTGAGCTGAATTTGCTTTGGCCTGACCATGGCACACACAGGCAGCTTGTCCTGCCCAGCTGGTTTGTGGCACCAGGGTAGCCCACAGTTATGGGAATAAACTCCGACTCTTTTTATGTCCTGAGCATTTTCTGTACACAGGATCTACCCTGGCAAAAGTATGACAATAACCCCAGGTACGAGCAGTGCTCTTCATCAAATTCATCTTCAGGATGAAACAAAAATACAAACTGTCATATGGACAAATTTCCAGGACTGGCAAGACTCCGAGGGTGTCAGACAGAATCTGTCTCAAAACCAGCCTATGCTTTGAAGTTTCCAGCTCTTACAACAGCCAAACTTTTTTCAAAGGCAGACACCCAATAAATGTGTATTTAACCTCCTGAGGCTTCCTCCTCTGCTGGCTGCATCCTCCACAGTGATGAAGGCAGCTCACAGCAGCATTGTGGAGAAGCAAATTCACATGAGGTGTGTTTTGCACATGACCTGCATCAATAGTTCATGATTTCTTTTATAATGACAGCATTAAACATCTCCAGGCAGAGGCTCCTGGGACCTGTGCTCATTCGAGTAACTTAAGGACAGGCTTGTGAAACTCTCTGCAAGCAGCAGGAGACAAATAATCAAACTTGGGACAGCTTAACACAGAAAGTTCCAAGCTACAGGAAAATATCTAATGCTGTTCCTTGTGGTCTGAAGGGAGAGCTCAGGACTAGAATAACCCCTGTTTGACCAGCAGCACCACAAAGCAGGTTTTGAAAGTAAAAGGAGGTGCACCCTTGATTCCTCTTCTCAAGAGTTATTTTGTGACAAGAGGAATGAGAAGAAAGCAAAGGCAGCAGCTGCATGTGCTGTGGTGTCAGTCCAGTGAGACAGGGGAGCTGTGCTGGTGGAAAATCAAACAAATGAACACAGTGCCCAGATAGATATTTTTGTGGAGATGAACATTTTTTGGCATGTCTGATCTCCTTTGCTCACTATTGCTCAAATCAGTCAGCAAAGGGCTTCAGAACCTGTCAGCAGAGAAATCCTCCTAAGGAAAAAAATACACAACTGTTTCTCTTCTCCCCTGGCAGAGTCCAGCACTGAGACGCTCTCACTCACTATAAATAGAGGTTCTCCACTGATGTCCAAGGGAAGTGTAAAGCCATGCCATTAAGGAAAGCCAGTCCTGCACAACGTGCTGGGATGGACGCTGTGTTCAGGCAACTTCTGTTACAACAGCCCCGCTCTGCCTGTCACACTCTTCTCATGGTCTGTGACGCTGTCAGTCAGCCCTCCCTGTGCTGATATATTCAGAAAACTTGTCATTTAAACATTCAGATATTCATGTGTTGCAGTAAATCAGGCTGACAGCTGGCTCTGGAACTGAGGCACAGTATTTAATCACAGAATAGATGCAACAAGCAGAACCATCAGTCCAAATTTCCCATGGTACCTTACTAATTGCCTTATTTTTAATATACAGTCAGCTCCTTGCAACTTGTATTCCCTGTTTCCACAAGCACTTGCTGTCAAATGATCCTGAAAATAACTTCATTCCATGTCTCCAAACCATCCCAGAAGCCCCACATTTGCCAGGAAGCGATGGGCTGGTTGGTGAGGTTTTGGGGTGCATGGCTGTGGGTGTATTTACCTGCCCTCAGGTGACTGCTGATGCCAAGTGACCACCTCTGCAGTGCAGCTGACATTCACAGCTCTCATCCCACCAGTGCGACTCCTCTGGGAGAATCCCTGCTTCACACTATTTATAGTGTGCACGTGTGTGCTCCAAGTATCCAGAGCTGCTGGAGAGCTGCAGGAATGTGGCAGGAGAGGGTTTGATCCGAGGCACTGCAAATGTCTCGCGTCCCATGAGGAAACAAGAAAGGCTTCTCTACCAGGTCCCAAACCCAGTGTTTGCTGCATCAAGGAGGGCTGGCAGCTGAAAGAGTTAAGGGGGCAGTGGCTCTGCAGGAGATGATGGAGAAGGAGGGAGCAGCTCAGCCCCGAGTCTCCCTCTGCTATCAGATATCGCCTGCCGGGAGCGCTGCTCAGCACCGGGAGACAGAAATCACTATTGACAGAAGTCCCCCGCAGACAGGGCCCTCTCTGCAGAGCTGCTCCAGTCTGGAGTGCTGGAAACCTATTTTAAATGACAACAGAGCAGTAGTGCTATGGGAAGATCTTGTTGTGTAGAGTTTTCAAGATTAAGGCAGGGAGAAAACAAAAGTACAGCCTTGTATTGACAAATATTGTCAGACATTTGAGGACTCTGTTTTCCAGTGCTGATTTGTGCAAACACTTCCAGGGCATCAGGGAATGTTGTCATTGATAAACACTAAGCACAGGAAATGTTCTCAAAGACGTGGCTGATGGTATGGACAATAACAGGATCATGTAATGCATGGCTACCAAATTAATAAGCATTTGCATCCTAAGCATTAATCTTCACTCTCAGTCATCAAAAAATAAAAACCCAATGAACAATCTGCAGTGATAGAGGCAGGATTATTAAAGGATTATTTAAGAAAGAGCAAGGAGAAGGCAGTATGTCATCAGAATTTGGGATCACTACTTTGATTTGCTGTTGAAACCTCTATGTATTTTGAGATCTCAAACCCCAAAACAAAGCTTAATCTTCACTTAGGCACTACAGTTGCCTCCCTTATCATGTTATCTGAGTACATCACACTCTAATTATAGTTGTCTGAACAACACTTAGTGAGATTGGGAAGTACTAACCTTGCCAGAGAAGCCCTTGAACACAGAGTAGAACCAAGACAGAAATGCTTTTTAGTTCCTAATTGCCAGCTAAGTATGCTGCAACCAGTGGAAAAAAATCGTTCTTACACCATCAACAGCACTTCAAAAAATTTACCTCTTCATTATCATTAACACAGATCCTGAAGTCCTGGCTCAAAATTCAGAACAAAGTTTTTGTTATTATGAGGGGGAAAAATGCATTCTAATATTTGTATTTCTAAAAGCATCATTAAAAACGTATCAGTAATCATTCAAAGAAAGGAGTAATACTTACAGCATCTCAGTGGGATTTTATATCTCACTCTCAAGAGGTATCCAGAAGAGCTTCTCAATATTTTAGTATCTGTTAGGCAGTGATTGCAGTTTATTTATCTCTCTCTCTAGTGGGTACGGCGGTAGGAGTTAAATATTCCATCTTCCTCTCCCAAGGATATAAGGGACTGTATCCCCAAAGTCAAGCAAGAAGGAAAATCTCTCTCCCCCATCCTCTGCTGGTTGGGAAATGGCTTCGTGTGCCTCAGTGAGTGTGGACCTGTGGCCACGTTTGCCTGCACATTTCTTCAAGGCAGCTCCTGAGAGGCCTTGGAGAAGAGCTTCAAGGAGCTCAGCCCTCATGCAGATGCTTGCAGAATGATTGTTACTGAGTTTAATTGAGGTTTTCCTTTTCTGCCACCTCTGCCATTCCATGACTTTTATTCTTTATGCATTGCTTTACATGCCAGGGCATGGAGATGAATATCCCACCAAAGCCCAGCTTTGACCTGCTCCTATTTTTTATGTATAAAGACAACTGAGACTCTGCTGTCAGTTTTTAGAGCTGACCACTGCTTCAGTAGCTTCTCCAGCCAGTTTTAATTTTTGCCAAATCTGAATTTCAAAGTCCATCATTATGATGAGGTGTTGTTACTTTTCCTAGCAAGCTTTTATTTCAGATACTTTGTGGATTGAAAGAGGCCTCAATACTGTGTAGATCACCAGAGTTCTTGATAGCAACTTCAAGCCTCACTGAGAGTTTAATAAGCTGTTGCTGAATTACATTACACTTGTTAAGTTTATAGAAAAAAAGTTATTCAGTCTGCTGCTGTTATTAGCTATCAAACATCACACACACTAGAGAGAACCCTTAACCAGTATCTCTGGTCTGAACTACATAAAAATACTGGGGAGAATATTTTGAATTCCTAGGCTTTGACACAGGTCCAAATTTCACAGTCATTTGCAATTTCTATAATAATTTAGCCAGATAAATAATTACCAATTAATAATGACCAATTCCAGTATTCCTAAAAACTGAGAATAAAAAGGAACTCTCAAGTTCATCCAGATTTTTTTTTTTGGGGGGGGAACGGGACAGGGTAGAGAGGTGATTAACCTGTTTTTTACCTCTGCTAGTCTTGCTGATACTCTTTCATGTGAGAGGCTCTAAATATAAGAGCCAGGAAATGAAGGTCTCATCATTGCTGTCCTGCTGGTGCATTCCAGCCCTGCTGTCCTGCTGTGGCAGGAATGGCTTCACGGCCTCTGAAAGTTCTGCGGAGGGGCCCATTTCACTCAGCAGTTTAATTATGTTGAGCCATTTTACAGAGCCCAAAGCCCTCCATCAGTCCATCAGTGCTGCAACACTAGAGGCTTTGAGAACGTTTCAGTCTTGCAGACTCCTCGTCTGATGGGTGAGTTTCTGGAGTGAGGTGTTTGTTTGGGCTGTTGCCATGTCCACACTCTGTGAACGTGCAAAAGGAGCCTGTGTGGGGACACAGAGCTCCCTCCTTCAGGCATCTCCCTGTCTGCCCTGCACCTCAGTGACCTGCCATACTTCTACTTTTATATCAGCTCTGGATAAATTCAGCCAGTTACCTTAACCTTTATTGGAGAACCACAGAATCATGGAATGGTTTGGGTTCAAAGGGATCTTAAAGTTCAGCCAGTTCCACCCACATCTTCCATTATCCCAGGCTGCCCCTTCCAACCTGGCCTTGAACACTTCCAGGGATGGGGCAGCCACAGCTTCTCTGAGCATAGGGAGGAATTTCGTCCTAATAACCCCTCTAACCCTGCCTTCTGCCAGTGTGAGGACACAGAATACAATACTACAGACAGACAGACTGAGAGATTGCCCCACCCATAGGCACACAAGCACAGTGCTTGAAAAACCTATTTCCATGGGAAATTAGGCTGGGAAAATTGTTTAGATTTTTTTTCCTTAATAAATAGGGAGGATAAAAATCACGTTCTGAATGTATTTCCTGTAAATTGCACACCTTAATGGAGAGACTCAATGCAATGACCATCCAGTCACAGAGGCTCTGTAAATGCTGGGGGTGACTGTGTGAACTGCCATGAAAATAAACACTGGGATCTTTAAAATCTGAGTTTTGCATTGCCTTGGGGAGCAGCAGCCCCTGTGGTGGCCAGCACAGGATGCACAGGCACACAGGCTCATCAGGAGCAGCCCAGCTGCAGTGCTCTCCCCACCTGGCAGCCAGGACAGGTGTGTCACTTCCAGATGTGACACGAGCCACTTGCATCTTGTTCCCAGCCTTTGAAGTGCTGTGCAGAGAAAGCCTGAGCCGTTGCTGCAATTAGAGCTGATACATCATTTACTGGAAGAATTTAATGCGCTGTAGCAGCAAACCTGCAGTTGACACTCACAGGGTGCAATTTAAATCCTCCGGATTAGTAATTCTTTTGAGATTTTTGTAATCATTGGTAATAGGTAGTGAAATAAATCCACATTTATATCCTACAGACTGCAGCTGTGCTTCTGTTAAAGTAGTATTAAGTGATGGGTATTAAGTCCTTCTGCCAGCTCGAGCTGTAAGCAGCGAGGCTCCTGTGCAGGGATAGCTCAGCCTGGGTGATGTGTTCCCGAGCAGGAGAGCGCTGGTTAATGAATAATGAAAGCTCCACGGCACAATCTCAGCTCAGGGCTCACTCCTGCAGGAAGCTCTCTGGGGAGAGCTCCCCGTGTAGCTCCCTGTGCCACAGCGACCCAGCTGCAGCTCACACTGTGGATAACTGTGACAGGAAAGAGCACAAAATGCTCATGGACAGCTTTACCTACATGGACAAAGTGCTGAGGTGTCCAGTCGAGCGAGGGGTTTGTCCGGCCGGCTCTGGTGCTGTCCCTCCAGGGATCAGGAGTGCATCAGGAGTGCATGCTGTGCCCTGACTTTACTGCACAGGCTCCCAGTTAGCTAAACAAATATGCCATTAAAAGCTGAGCCAACCTTGAGTGGGACATACGGGCTTAAACTGCAGCAGGAAGAGATTTATGGACTTGTTTTTGCAGCCTAGAGAGTAATTGAAGAGCCTCAGACAATTCAGCATTTACTGGCACTTCACTAGGGTGAGATGGGAAGGGTGATGGGAGCGAGATTGGCACTGGGAGCCCCAGCCATGGAGCAGGGACCCAGCCTGACAGCCACTCTGGGAACAAAAAGAAGCTTTGCAAACTCAGTATGCTTGTAAGATAAGCACAGCACTGATAAAGTGAAGCACTTAGAGATTAAAAGTCTCAGGAGGACGATAGAAGTGGCTGAAGGAAAGAGCCCAGGAATCATGGCTGTCCCTTCCTTCGGCCAATCTGCCCAAAATTCATTACTTTAGTGATGGTTCCTTGACCATTTAGAAAAAGCACATTTGCCTGTTTCTGCTCCTTATGGGGTCTCTTTGCTTTGTTTCCATTTAGGAATCTACAAAGGACATTGTTTCCGGATCAACCACTTCCCTGAAGACAATGACTACGACCACGACAGCTCAGAGTACCTTCTCCGTAAGTGAACAGTGATACCTAACACACAGATGGGGCTTCCCTGGGCTTCTCTCCTGCAGAGAGCAGCCCCAGCTGTACTCACTGCCAGACTGGCCCAAAATGGCTGCACAGCCCAGTGGTGCCACGTGTCCAGTTCATGCAGCAGCTGACACGACCATCACCCCTGGGACCCCGCACTTCATAGAGTCATTGAATCATGGAATGGTTTGTGTTGGAAGGGGCCTTAAAGACTATTTCGTTCCAACCCTCTTGCCATGAGGTTTCAAGGATTTTTTCCAAATGTTTCCTTCAGCCAGGGGAATGCTTACAATTTTGGTGCTGATTGTCTAAACATCATATGACAAAATTTCAAATGAAAACTACAGTTATTGTGCCCAGATTGGCAAGGATATTTTACAGAGGGAGTATTTATAGGGTTAGTGTAACAAAACAGGCTTGAGGAGTGGGTTCCAGCCCATCAGGAAACTTTACCAAATGCTTAAACCCAACCCTTATTCAAGCCTCAGCCTTTGCAGCTGGTGAGCCACATCCCCCTGCAGTGAAATTACTGCACTGTAGGAAGGAAGCTGAAATTTCTGCAGCTAACAGCAAAATTCCAGCATGAACAGGGGCCGTGGCTTCCCTGCCTGGCCAGCCAGCCACTGCTGCTCCACACTGGCATGGAATTCTCCCCAGAAGGGATTCCACCCCCCAACCTGGTGCTTGGAATCAGGGCAGTTGTTTCATCCCCTCCGCATGACCATTCTCTCAGCTGATGGCAAGTCTTGGAACCCAACCATGAAGCCTGCAAAGTTGGAGTTAGATTCCCTTTTCCCAGAGGACTCCTTGCCTTGTTGTTCCTTGTGAACAAAAGAGCTGAGCAGCCAAGCTGAAAGCAGTGCCCTCTACCAGGGAGAGGAACTGCAGCTCACAAGGTGTTGAGAAATCAGGGAGCAGAGAACAACGCTGCTGGCAAAGCAGAGAACTCCTCAATTACAAAATTAATTACCTCAAACACCACTTAGAGGACCACTCTGCCCTTCTGCTCACTTCTGGGCAACAACTTTGTGCTGCTAAGACATGAAGAAGGAAAAAAATCTCCGAAAAGTTTGTCTCACCAGAAAACCCAGATGTTTTTTTCCTCTTTGCTCTTGTCGATTTAGATCAGTCATAGCACCCGGGTGACACGATTTCAGAGCCCAGGCACAGGCAGAGTGTGAGCACAGCTGCATTTATCTTTCATACAAAGCCTTGGAACTAATGTTAAATTGATGCCAAGTCAGCTTTAGGAAACAAACATCATTAGTAAAAGGAAAGAGGAATTAAGTAGCATCATGATAAAAGCACATTATGCCTTCTTTATCTGGAGAAAAGTGAGAACTGCGAAAAACAGTCTCCAGCTCCACGTTAAGCTACGAGACTGGTAAATTGTTTGTAAGTGTGCTTGTGACGGGTGTTCCTAAAAGCTGTTTGCAGAAGTGACTAAGAACAGATCTTAAAAACAAGTTGGTCTAACCCTTTCTGTCTTCTGCAAAATCAGTCTCCAGTGTCTCCCCTGCAGAGCAGAGCTCACCTCCCAGAGCCTGCACAGAGACAAGGCTCCTTGGCTTTAACTTTCAGAAGAAAACTGCAGTTTCCCATGCACAGAGTTGATTTAGAGATTACTGAAAGGTAACGTGTCTAAATCCAGAGGAGATGAGCTCATACCTATATGTAATAGGGACCAAATCATTGTCTAAGACAGGAGGATATTTGCATCCTGTTTCATAGGGACGTGAGAGCTTCCGTCCTGTTTTTGCCCTCTGCAACACTTTTGCAGTCTACTGGCTCCATTCTCCACTATTTCTGGTCATTTCTTGGCACAGTTTCTCAGAGGGACATGTTGGGACTTCTATTTATTTTTCCTGGCTGGCTTAGACAAAGGCACCCACACTCATGTTTTGTGCTCCTGAAACAACAGCATGAGGGGTCTCAGTCTCTTCCACAGCCCCAGATTAATTTGGGCTTCAGAGAAATGCAAACACTGTAGTGCTAGCAGGGTCGAGCCCTGGTTCAAAACCCCATGGAAATCAGTGACAAAAATTACTGATTTTGGGAGGCTTTGGTCTAGGGAACGGGTAGAGGCAGGAGTTTGGATTTTGCCCTTTGGTGTTCAAGCCGGTCCCTGCGAAACCAAGCAAATGACAGCGTGGGACAAGCTGACACGTGCAGAGGAGCTCAGACAAGACCCTTCCTATTGAACCTTCCCCATGGCAACACACACCCATCTGTGTGTCAAAAAAAATCCCCCTCACATGCCTGAGCAGGGCCCCAGCAAGCAGCAGATGTCCCAGTGCCAGCACGGACCCCGGGCTGCCACTGCATCCCCAGTGGCAAACGTGCCCCGGTTCCCTGTCTCCTGCTTCCCTCCTCTCCTGCTTCCCTGGTGTCTCCTGCTTCCCTCCTCTCCTGCTTCCCTGTCTCCTGTTTCCCTGGTGTCTCCTGCTTCCCTCCTCTTCTGCTTTCATGTATTCTGCTTCCCTATTTCCTGCTTCCCTGCTGTCTCCTGCTTCCCTCTCTGCTGCTTCCATCTCTCCTGCTTCCCTCTCTCCTGTTTCTCTCTCTCCTGCTTCCCTGGTGTCTCCTGCTTCCCTGTCTGCTGCTTCCCTGTCTCCTGCTTCCCTGTCTGCTGTTTCCCTGTCTCCTGCTTCCATCTCTCCTGCTTCCATCTCTCTTGCTTCCCTCTCTCCTGCTTCCCTGTCTGCTGCTTCCCTGTCTCCTGCTTCCCTCCTCTCCTGCTTCCCTGGTGTCTCCTGCTTCCCTCCTCTCCTGCTTCCCTGGTGTCTCCTGCTTCCCTCCTCTCCCGCGTTCTCTGGGCTCACCAACCCCGGGCTGTTCCCATCCAGCCCCGCACGAAGCACCGGCGCCTCTCCCTTTGCAGAAGGGGGGTCTCATCCTCGCTGTGCGCTGGGATGTCGGGGCTCTGCTGCTCTGAGCAGGGGGACCCCGCTTCAGGGGCATCTCTACACTTTCATGCCCTTCCTCCCTGCATGTTAGAGCATCCTTTTTTCAAATCCATTCCCTCGGCTCCTGCCTTTCTGGAGATTAAAAGCCCGAGCCGAGCAGGGTTTGCAGCCCCATGGGGAGGAGCAGCGCCGCGGCTCCACCGGAGGAGGTGTCACCACACATAGCGGAGCACAGCAGGCGATGCAAACCGACAGGACGGTAAACAAGGGGGGGAGAAAAGCCAGGGAGAAAGCGAAAACCAGATTGCCTTAATGGTTTTTGATGTGCTGTCACTTTATTACCAGTATCAGGAGACATATGTAAATTCTACGTGGTACCTTAGGAGCTTCCTTTGAAATTTCAGAGCTAAAAGTACACATTGTAAGAAAAAATATACTGTGGAATTTTTCAGGAAGAGAACACTGTGTGTTTTGTTTCTCTTCACATTAATTACCTACTATAGAAAAATTATCTCTGAATTTTATTAGTACAAATAGAATAACCCACCCCCTATATTTGGTACATCTGACAAGTTCCTTCCAATGATACCACTGAAGCATTTTGGGAAAGCTCTTTAATTTAATTGAAATCATTATAAACAGCATGACCATAAAGTGCAGGAAACAATATTCAGAAAGGGTGGGCCAGAGGCAATTTTAAGCCTTTAGCCAGGGCACAAATAGACAGACAGAGATTTGGGGTGCCTTAAAGTCCAGCAGCAGAGACTGACTTTGAATCTAACAATTTCTAACAATTTTCTAACAATTGACTGAAAAAACTGACCCAAAAGCCAAAGTGCTGTTAATTCATAGCACACACGTGGGGATACACCCAGGCCAAGGGAACAGGCTCTCACCTCTCAACAGGCTTTGAGCAGAGCCCTTACACCCACTCACATCAGCTGGGTTTGGCAGTTCCTGCAAGACGCTGCCTGAATAGCAATGCACCGCCTGGCCCGGCTTCAGATCCGGCTGGAAAATGCCCCAGCTGTGAAGGACACGTGCAGCCACGCTGCCAGTTTGGGAAAGGATGGACTTTTCTCGCTGTTGCGGATCGATACGGGCAGAAGCTTCCCAGGCAGGCGCTGTCTTTCTGGGTTTGTGTCCGCACCGTCCCTGCCAGGCCCGGGCGGAGCGGGGCCGTGCGGGGCTCAGGGAGCGGTGCCCGTGCGGAGCCCCATCCCCGGCCCGCAGCTGCTGGGAGCTCTGCCACCAGTTACCAGGGGAATCGTTAGGGAGCGATCCGCCGAGTCGGGAACGCCACGGCCATCGACAGCGAAATGAGAAAGCAGCAGCTGGAACATCTGCCCGTGTCTGCCGGGGGAGCGGCGCCGCTCGCCGTGCGTGTCAGCCAGGAGGATGCGCCCGGAGAGACCGCGGCGCTCCCGGCACCGCAGCGGCCCAGATGGCGTTTGCTCCTCTCCGCTCACTCAGCCCTGGGGTGTCCGTGGCCTCCCAGCCTGCTGAGGAGTTTCCATGCCGCTGTGACAGCAGCCTCTGACCCTCGCTCGCCTTGGGATCCCCCCAGCCTGGCGCCCCTCGCTCTGCCGGGGCTCCCCCCCTGCCCTCGCCTTTCCCCAGCTTCAGGGTGATCCCATTTTCCACAGCAGTATTCAGCACCTTATCTCCCGTTCTTCAAAAAATAAATCCTCTCTCTACAACAATAAATCTCGGTTCCTCACTCTGCCTTTCAGGAACCCCTGGCAGCTTTTACCCCTTTGGTTTTTACAATACAGACATCTCTCTTCTCATGCTTGTTTATTTTTTCGCAGCCCTTTTGTTCCCTTCTTGCTGCTTCCCTGTCGATTGCTGCTCTGTCTTGTTGTGACCCGACTTTGAAAGCTGGCTTGAAGTGGTGTTTTAATATTTTTGTGGAGGATTTTATATGCTGAGGAATGGACTGAAGCATGCAGAATTTTAAATGACTACTTTGCTGTCGGGAAACTAAACACAAACATCTAAGACACACTTGTTAAAATTCCTTCCTTAGAAATGTGAAAGGTTTCGATGTCCTTAATATCCAGCAAAAGAAAAAGGGGTTATTAGCTGTGCTTGCTGACAACATGGATGCTGCTGACTTCAAGAGCTGTAATTTGCTCACCTTGTGTGTGCACCACGGAACAGATCCATCTGCTCCAGCTGTCCCAAACGTTGTAGGGTTCATAGCCAGCTCATGAATTTTTCACTGCTGCTCCCTGCATGGTGCTGGGTCTTACTGTCACTTACCTCATGCTTTGCCAGAAATATTCTGCTTACGGTGGCATCAGAAAATGCCAATAATGCTGGACTTCCTGGGAGAAAGCTCAAAAGATTGAAGCCACTCAGTTGAGAGTCTCTGTCACACTGGTCAGCTCATGGCTTCGTCATCCCCAAAACAATCCCAGAAATGCAGAATCAGTGATAATTCTAGGAAAAAGGAATAAAAAATGATAATAAGTTAGATATTAGGAAAAATTTCTTTATTGAAAGGGTTATGAAGCACTGGAACAGGTGTCCCTGAGTAGGTTCAAATAGTGTGTGGATGTGGCTGGCACTCAAGGATATGGTTTAGTGGTGAGCATGGTGGAGGTGCTGGTTTCAGTGTTGGATTTGATGATCTTAAAGGTCTTTTTCAACCTTAACAATCCTCTGGTTCATTTAAATCATTCTTCTTAACAATTATAGGAAAAAAACAGAGGTTTTGAGACTCTAATCTCCACACTTGCACCCGAGGAGGCACCCAAAATGATTGCTCTGTCTTCCCTTCCCACCTGTCTCCCTGCAGGCATCGTCCGTGCCTCCAGCGTGTTCCCCATCCTAAGCACAATTTTGCTGTTGCTGGGAGGACTCTGTGTCGGAGCAGGAAGGATTTACAACAGCAAAAACAACATTATTCTCAGCGCTGGGATTCTCTTTGTTGCAGCAGGTATGTTCTGTTTAAATTCAGTTCTTAAGAAGTGCTGCTGTTTTCAGCTGGAAAAGACTCTGGAAAAGCTCCTTGGCAGTGCTTTCCCTGCATCCCTTTCCTGGACTGAGGGCATGAACAACACCACACCAGGCAAATTTCTCAAGACAAAATTATGCTCTTGAAGCCCCACAATAAGTATATTCTAGAAAAGCTTTTGGTTTTCCTGCAGAAAGAAGTGAAAATTCAGTAACAAGCATGTTTTACACTGTTTAAAATGTATTAAACATTAGATGAATCAGGCATCTCTTATACCTAGGGCCTTTTTTTTTTTAATATGAAGGCAGAAAACATTCACCTCTGATAGGTGAGCCCGTTTTTCACACTAGAAACATCTGAGAGAGTCAGCCCCATTGTTAATAGCTCTCCCTGCAGCCTGGATTAAGCATGCAGCATTTAGATGAAAATTCAGCAAGGTGGAAGAGAAGTTATTTTGATCAAGGTGAACAGCCATAGCCCTGAGCTCCAAATGTATTTTTATCATTCTTCTGGATGTTAGAATCCCACTCACAATACTAGCGAGCTCCCACAAGCTGCTGCTTTTCCACTGTGGCAGTGAAGAGATGGGGAAAAGTCCTGCTGAGTATTTTGGGGTCCATGTGAGCACATGTTACCATATGTTGATCTATTGGTTGCTTTTCAAGAATAAATGAATCCTTGAGATAAATGTAAGAGTAAATAAATGTAACAAAATTTCCTTATCCCAGTCTTAGAACCATTCAGGTCCAGAAATTAAGGTGGCTTAAATTTTATCTCCCCAGCCACGTAGACACTGATTTATGTTTTTCTTCCTCCAGGTCTAAGTAATATCATAGGGATCATTGTCTACATATCGAGCAATGCAGGTGACCCAAGTGACAAGCGAGACGAGGACAAAAAGAACCATTACAACTATGGCTGGTCCTTTTATTTTGGAGCCTTGTCTTTTATTGTGGCCGAAACCATAGGTGTTCTGGCTGTGAACATTTATATTGAGAAGAACAAAGAGCTGAGGTTTAAGACCAAGAGGGAATTCCTTAAGACTTCTTCCAGTTCTCCGTATGCCAGGATGCCAAGCTATAGGTACAGGAGGCGGAGGTCCAGATCCAGCTCCCGCTCCACGGAGCCTTCTCCATCCAGGGACATTTCTCCAGTTGGCATGAAGATAGCAGGCACCATCCCCATGAACGAAATTTCCATGTACACCCTTTCCAGGGAGCCTTTGAAGGTTACCACGGCTGCCAGCTACAATGCAGACCAAGAAGCCAGTTTCCTGCAGGTCCACAACTTCCTCCAGAAGGAATTTAAGGAAGGACTCCACGTCAACATGGTCAACAGGAGAACGACGCCGGTTTGAAGCACCTTCCTTCCTCATGCTTTTTGAAGAGATGCCCAAACAGAATGGATCTGTCAGGAGCAATGTTAAAATACCCTCTCACCTCTTTAATTGTGGCATGTGTTGAGGTAGCAAGTGGAGATCCTCTGGACCAACATAAAGATATTTACACGCTCGTAGCTTTTTTTGAAGCTATTCGGAGTTTGTTTATTTCCGTTCTTGGTGTCACAAGATGAAGGCAGTTCGTGTTCCTGCACTTTTGTAGTGTGTACACAGTCTTGGAGAAACTGCAAAGGACTGGCCACCAGTGTGTTTTAAAGGATTACAGAAAATTTGTTGTACTTTTTTTTTTCTAATATTGAGATCCCTTAATACAAACTTGCAAATATAATTTATAACCAAGCCCAAGGATGAAAATGAGCTACTCATCAAGTGAGCCACTTTCCTTCAACACGGCGTAAGCTTTGCCTCTTTCAAAATAAAATTAAAAAAAAGAAAAAAGGAAAAAAAAGAAAATATTTTTGAAGGCAACACTTTCTAAAACTGACCTGTGCCACTGAAACCGTAGAGCACCCATGTACTGAGCATTACAGACTCTCTGATGGGGTGGGAAGGGGGTCTCCCATTCCTGGGGTAAGGCATCCCTTGGGGCAACACAGGCCAAGGAGCAGAGGGTGGGTGCGTCTTGAAACACCTAGAAAGGGAAAAAGATTAAAGCAGGTGGGACTTGAGCCTATTTGCAAGTATCATTTCTTGCCTAACGTTTAGAAAACTTGAATTCTCATTTCGACGAGCCCTAGTGCCTGATCCGGCAAGGTGCTGAGTGCTGGCTGTCAGGAGCCCCTGGAGACTTCCCCGAGCGCGGCGGGGAGCAGGGCTGAGCCGCCGCTGCCCCGCCACCGCGCTCCCGAGTTCCTTACGCTTCACAAGTGCAACACTAACGCTACTGGAAACGGAGATCTCTGAGCAACGAGAAGAGAACGCGCCCGGACTCGCGAAACTTCCCGCAGCAACGGGAGCCGAGTGTCAGCAGAGCAGATGACAACTTTGTATTTTTTAAAACAGAACAAAAAAAAAAAAAAAAGAAAAAAATAATCACCGTTTATGAGATATTTATTAAACTCTTTTTATTATGAATTAAGTGCCGCATGGTGCAAGGTATAGTTGCTTTTAGATGGAAATGTTGGTTCGACCTAATTTAATTTATTTTGTAATGATGCATCTACTTACGTGCAGAGAGCCCACAGCAAACTCTATGCATCACGTAAGGAGGGAACTAATTTGTACCCTTTGCTTCTGTATGTTTCTAAAAGAGTCTGAAATGTTATTTTCTTTTCTTATAAATTTCTGCTTTCAGTTTTTATACTTAGGCTTGGATCTCAAAGCTCGATGGCCTGACTCAAAGGTAATTTAATTTAATAGTACTCATGCTGATTTTAGTGACCACTCGACCAAGCCATATGAGAATGAGGTGCCCGATTCCCCTCAGATGAATTAGATGCAGTGAGAGAGGAGCATCTAATTCCTGTAGATTCCTTTGAATATCCCCATCATCTTTGCCCAGAAAAATCTTTGCTAGCAGAACACTAGACGAGTGGTGACAAGAAAAAATCCATCATTTGGAAAGTTTGGATCACTGGTAGTGGGAGATCTCAGCCAAACTGTTCAAACCTCTTTAGTCTTAATTTATCCTATGATGGCCCCAGGGTCAGAGACTCAGTGGTGGTTTGGATATGAGGCTTTCAGCTAGTGGAACCAAGTCCTCCAGGGAAATCCTGGAGAAGCTGCCTTAACATCCCAAAAAGGAAATTTAACCCTTCTCCCCCCAGAGAAACCCACTCAAGCCTCTCTCCTTGCAAAAACCAAGACACAATTCTCAATTTTAAGCGAGAGTCTTCCCCTAGTCACTGTTAAGCTCTGCCTGGCCCTCAGCCTGGCACAGCCACATCGTTATTTTGGCAGGGGTGGGTTGGAGCCTTCATCCCTGCTCATTAAGAGTTTCCATTCAGGTTAAAACTCCGCTGGGATCCTTTTTTCAAACCTCTGAACTCTGAGAGCTAAAGCGAATGGAGCGATGGGAATGATTTAAAACTAGAAAATGTTGTGCTACTTTCAGTATCAACACACTATGGAGAAAGATGTTACACAAGCTTTTTAAAAAAATTCAAACAGAGGCAGAAAACTTTTTTACCTACTTTTCGGCTAGGACAACATAAAAGGGTTCTAAAATTATTAAAGTTCTTGATGAAAGGTTTTTTTTACAAGAATCTTTATGCTTTCAAACAATAAATTATTTCCTACTTTTTGAGACTTCGTAATATTAAAATACTTTGATTAGCTATGATAGAAGTAGAAGTTTGCAATGAAAAAAAACCAACCTTCTGTCTCATTAGTGTGTCATACTAAGTGCTAATTAATTTACATCTAATTATAGTCAATGTATTTTTCAAGTGCAATTTCCCGGAACTATTTGTTTCCCACTGTGTTAAAAAACTAATAGTTAGAACTAAGTCCTCATCCGTGTTTACTGTAATTAAGAATAAAACCATTCCCTTTCAAACCAGGAGTTAGATATAGGCTGTTTCTCTAAACTCATGTACCTTGAACTGGAAGTGGACAGTGTGAGGTTTGCTCGCGCGTGGGTTTTGTTCTTTTAGTCGTCGTTCTCCAGTGAATGTGCTTCAAACCACCCATCTGATTCCAGACAAAGTCCAAGGTTTTTCTTCAGCCCAGCTCAGACCTGCAGAGGCACATGCAGTACTTTTGGCAGAAAAAGAAAAGTCTTGCTGAGTGTTTTGGGATGTTGCTCTTTGCCAGAGCCTCCTCCTCCCCCAGGGCAGGGCTGGGTCCAGCAGCTCTCCAGGAGTGATGCCCTGTTTTGGTCCAAGCTGGAGCATCTCCAGCTCCTTCTCCAGCAGGCACCTTCAAGAAATGGAGCTGGAGTAGGGATCCTGAGATGCTCATGGGTTCTGGACAGGGAACAAAGTCATGTGGACATAACAGGGACCAGAGATTTTGTCTTGTGGAACAAGGGCTGCGACTGAAAACAGCAGTTAAGTTGTAGTGCAGCAAATTGTTCAACCAAAGCCAAAACCAAAAAAATTCATTTGACAATTCCAGAAAACAAAGAAACAAACAAAAAACCAAAACCGCAAAAAAAGCCTCAAAAAACTCGAAACTCCAGTGCTTTCCCATGAAAAACTTTGATTCTGACAAAACTGAAAAATTTGCAGCATTCCTGCACATGAACAGTCTTGCTCCATGGTTGATTTATCTGAACAGAGTTAGATTGTGCTCAGCCTTTGAAACCACTCAGTGATAGTTTAAAAAAAAATCAACTGTTCTTCCACATCTCTCTGGTTTCCCTGGACAGCATCTAACAAATGAGCCCCATTTCCCAGCAAGGCCTGCAGATACCATAAAACCATATCATTAACAATAATCAGTAGTTTGGTATATAACATACTGTAGCAACAGAACTAAAAAAAAAAAAATGCTATTGGATCAGATTTGATTTTCCAAGAAACAAAATTTCGGGTATACCATGAGCTCTCTCTTCCTTGTTTCTCATCCACAATAGGAGTAAAAGGAGAAATCACTTCAGCTGCCCAGACATCTAACAATAGACTATTTTTCTGTTTCTTTTTCTCTCTGTATGGATCACATATCCACAAGGGCTAATATATCATGTCCCTTGAGGCTACATTTCTGTCTGCAGTTCTAAAGTGTTATTTCCACTGTGCTTCAGTTCTACTGGTATAATCACAACCATGTATAATGTACTTAATCCTTACTTTTTAAATAAACCATTTTAAATGTATTTGGTTTTGTGTGGAGAAAGGTATATAGATTTTTCATTTCCAAATTCTCTGAGCTGAGATTTTAGGTTATTTTTTCACATTTTTCACTGATTGAAGCTGGCCATGTTACTGGGCACCAGTGTTTCAGAGGAGATAAGATTACTCTTGTGGTCCGAGAGACCACAACATCTCCAAGATAAGCTATCTTCATTATATTTTCAGCTATTTGGTTGGAAATAAAGAAAAACCTTCTCATTTCTAGCTTAAACCTCTTCCATATGAGACACACTGTGGTCTCAGTGCCCAGTTTGAGGCTGGTGTGGTGGCCAGAGGCCACTGCAAACCGCCCTTGAGGAAAACAGCCCAGTGTGTTCTGAAGTACCGCCCTGAGCCTGAGCTTTCCTCCAGCTTTTGAGCTTTCTTCTGAACTCACCTCGAGCCTCCTCTCTCCCTGATCTTGCCCGTCTTGCCTGAAGGAAGGCTGGCCCCACGTGCTGCAGCTCACACAGCCCTGCTCTGATCAGCACCACAAAGCCCCAGCGGTGCCAAACGCGGGTCAGCAGCTGAGCAGCCTCTCCCCACCCCAGACAGCCGCAGCCATCCCCGAATCACAGACAGGATTCCTTCTTCAAATACTTCTTTCAACTTCACCTCCCAGCTCCTCAGCCTCCAGACTGTCTCCAAAGATGAGGACTGGCTGCCTGTGTCTACCCACCTCTCCCAGGCTCGCCACGAGTTGGCACGTCTGGAGGGAGGCAGAGGATTCATCTTCTCAAACGCCTCTGACGCGCGGTAGTGAAGCCATTTAAAGCTCAGGTCCAAAGCTGCTTCCCTTTGACTGAAACAAAGAAAGGTTTTTCCCACATTGTTGAGCAAATCCTCGGGTAAATGGTGACCCCAGGAGCTGTGGCTGCCCTGCTGTGAACAGGGGCGCTGGGAGAAGTGATGTTTGAGGAGGGGGGAAGCAGAGACAGGCTTCGGAAAGTGGGAAAAAGAGGATGTGGCATTTCCTTGGAATGAGAGAACCAACAGACACGGGCAGTGCCTGTTTTCAAAGGGAAAGGAAAGGCTGTGCATCTGTCTGCAGCCCAGCTCAGCTTTCAGCCGGCGCTGCCGCACTCCCAGGGCCAGGATCGCTTTCCCCAGCGGCACAGTCGGCACGGCCCGCGGTATTTTGGGAGCTCGGAGCTGTGGGTCGCTCACGGGGGCAGCAGGGATGGCCAGCTACACACAGCGGGCTGGGAGTCTACTGAAAAATAAACTAGCCGGCCAAAACTCACACATTCAGCTCTTGTGTTCCATGATTGCCACCCCAAACTGGGGAGCTTTCAGAGGGCACCAGCGGTGGCGTTCCCAGGTGTTGGCTGTGCAGACCCCAGCCTGATCCCAGTGGTCTCACCACTCTGGGGCAATGCAGGCTGGGGAGCCCAAATAGTACTGAGGAGACCCTGCTTGAAGAGAGCTCTTTGCTGAACTCCCATTTGAGCTGAGAGCAGAGCAGGTGCTGCCTCCCCCTCTCTGGGTTGTTCTGACTGGGGTGGGTTTTCTGCAGAGCATTTTTCTGCAAGCAGGGAGCCACAGAGAGAGGTTAATCTGCTTGTGGTAAATGCTGAGGCTGGTCTGAAAGAAATACAGTAGAGTGCAAGTGCTGGGGAGCAGAGCCAAGTCACCACCTCTGCCAGGGAAAAAAACCAACACAGGAGCTGGGCTTCAGATGCCCGCTCTGGCATTTTCTCCAGAGGAGAAACAGAATTGTGTCCCTCACTCACTGCTACTACAATGCAACTAATTGCAGCCCTCCCTGCTTTCCAACAGGTCCTCATTAATAATCTGTTTATATTTCATGTGATATCGATTTTTAAATGTGAATATTTACCAGCTGACACAGGAAGGCTGCAGCAACCATTCCCAGAGGATTAGGTACCATGATCTTCTGGATGTGCAGAAAACTTCCAGGGTTTGCTTTAGTCCTGTGCTCCTCCAGAAATCTGTTTTGTTTCTGCATTTGCCAAATGCTCACAAAACCCATTTTTTTTCCCTATGGGCTGGCAGCTCTAGGTCATTTTTGAGGGCTGGGGGGGGAGTGTTTCACCTCAGCTGCAGCAATGTGAGCTTGGGAAGCCACTGCTGCCCATACTGGGGCTCACTGTAGCCTGTTCACACTCCCAGCTCCAATCAGCAGTAGGCAAGGATCAATTACTCACTTCTGATTTCACTTTAGTTGTTTCCTGGAAATTAGGAAACTCAAAGCCAAACCAAACCCACAGAACCTCTCCAGAATGAAGGATCTAAATGAGAACAGAAAGTGTGATTCTTGCCAACACTGGAAGAGGCACAAAGACCAACACCGGTGAAAAAAATTAATGAGTTCCCACCCCTGCAGTCCTTGTAGGTTGTAATTAGTCTAAAGCAGGATCATTAGCACTTGATGTCTCAGCAACCACAGCCTCACTTTGTGCCCACATTTGCAAACACACATTCACTTCCCTCTGCTCCACCTGTGGAGTTTGTAGCATCAAGGAATTGAAGTTGAGATGCAGCTCCTGAGATCAACTGATGTCTAATGAAGTTTAACAAGAGTCTACTTCAAAGGAAAAGGCATTATATCTTTAATGCTTTTCTTTTCTGGATTAAAGTCTGCTCCCTTTAGGCCTTATCTGCTTTCATTCTTGGTTCTGGCTTGAATGGAAGCCTCTAATATCTCTGCCAGCCCCAGCATGGATGACCCTGTGGTCCCTGGTCTCTGCCTTGCTCCACGTCCCCACTGCCTTCCCTGGTCCCCTTCCCCTCCAATTTTACACCAGATAACTTCACTCCTGCCCACCATTCCCACATCTCAGCAAGAATGGGGCTCCAGATGCCATCCTGGGTGCCCACATGTCCCTCTGCCCCACAGGGGGGTCAAAGCCATCCCTGTCACACGTCAAGCAGAGTAATGTTAACCCAAGTCATACTTCAGTTTTTATTTTGGACCAATATTTTTTAACTTACACTTTATTTTCTCTCCCTTTCCCATGCTCTCCCTACACTTTAATTTCTTGCTCCACATTGTCCTCATCAACCTCAGCTGACACCTCTGCACCTTTATTTTGACATCAAACTGGGGTGTTAATAAAGCAGGACTGGAGTAGCTCTGACATTATCTTGACACAGTGATATTTGCAGCTTTCCACTGGCATTTTTTTAACCATTCTTTTAAAATTCAGGTACTGTCACCCTCCTCAGTTTGACATCACAATTGTAATGTCACCTCCACAGTGGCCTCTGCATTGACATTACCATCAAATTGGCTTTACAATCAACTGAAATATCAAAGGGAAGGAGAGAGGCTGGCCCAGCTCCAGCAATCTGGGCTTAAGGCAAGTGAAGCCACTGCTGGAGAAAGGAAGGGATGTGTTGGGTGACTGCTGGAGTTACTGCAGGTATCAAGGGGAGCCTGGCTGATAGGAAAGCAAACAAGTATTTGAGAGATATTTCATTAGAAAGAGAAAAAGAAAAAAAAAAAAAGACGCAAAAAACCTAACAAGAAAAAAATCAAAACAACAACAACAAAAAAACAGAAATCACAAAAAACCCCCAACAACTCAGAACAGGTTAATTAAAATTTATTATAATAAAAGCTTAGAATAAAATAACTATAATAAAAATAAATAAATAAATAGACATAGACTAGTTGGCTTATTTTGTCACTCTCTGCCACAGTTCTGGGCTCTGGAGGCAGGTCCACCTCTGAGCTCCTGCGAGCCGCAGGCGTGGGGTGACAGGGCTGCAGGGCTATTATGCTGTTTAGGATCAGTCTGCACTCAGGCCCAGCACTATTATAAACACAGATGTTTTTATAACCTCGCTGAAAAGTTAATCATCCTATTAATGCCTATTTCTGGGCATGCTGCAAGTCAAGAGATCTCAGCCCCTGCGCGGCGGCTGCAGCCGCGCCGGCGAGCGCCCGCCCGGCCGGGCGTGGGAATCCAAAACAACCCGGGTGGGACGGGGCCGAAAGCTGAGCTGTGCACTGGGAGCCTCCTGACACAGCCCAGCAGCTGCCTGAGGCCCGGGGCTGACATTTCCAGGCGCTCAGATGCGCCAGGATTTCGGGAGCCCTCGCGAATCCCCTGCCGCGCTCCGCCGGGAGCGCCGGTGCGGAGCGGGATGGACGAGAGCAAACCCCTGAAGGTGCGGCTGACGTTCTCCGTGATCCTGGTGGGCATCTCGCTGCTCTTCGCGGCCGTGGTCACTGACCACTGGGCCGTGCTCAGCCCCAGCCTGGAGGAAAACACCACCACCTGCGAGGCGGCGCATTTCGGGCTCTGGAGACTCTGCACCAAGCGGATTTTCATGCAGGAGCAAGGTCCCAAAGAGAAGACCTGTGGCCCCATCAGCCTGCCAGGAGGTACGTGAGCACGCACCAGGACTCACAGCAGGCTTTGCTTAGGAGGTTGGAGGACATGGCGAAGGAAAACAGGCTCCATGTCCCCCACAGCAGAAGGAGAACGGGCACTGAGTTTGGGAGGGGGTGCATGGGGCCGTTTTCATGCTGGTGTGCAAACACACCTCGTTGCCATAACTCCTGCTGGGGTTGCTTTGCTGTGTTGCCTTGGTCTGTTTGTGACCATATTTGAGTCTCCCGTGCAGCAGCGAGTGGTGGTGGGGAGAAGGGGAGGAGGACTGGGCACCGTGGGAATCACAAAGGGAGATTGGGATGGAGGGAATCTTGTTGAACCCCAGCCAAGGGTCTTGCAGGCATGTTGACAGCAGCAGGCAAGAGAGAGGATTTATGGGTCCACCAAACACAGCTGGATCTTTAGATCCATATAATCCCAGATCCATATAATCCCAGAGGAACAGCCCATCCACGGTGGGCACTGGGTTGTCTCTGAGCTGCTCAATAACAGCCATTTCACAGGGCAGGGAGGGAGAGGGACCTGCAGGATGGTCTGTCAACTTCCAGAAAAAAAGAGTCACAAATGGAGTTTGAATCAATTTCTCAAGGACTTAGGGAGCCTCCTCACCTCTCACCAGAGGCACCTGCTCCCACACACATCTCCACCTGCAGTTCAGTCGATGGGGAGGGCAGTGGGCACGGCAGCTTTCCGGGAAGGCTGCTCCATTCCCATGGTTAAAGGAGCTCATTATGTTTTTGCTGATTGCCAAGTCAGCAACATCCGCGCCGTTTGCACTAATACACTCCCTCTGTGACTGAGCCACGCTGCTTTTTTAGAAGGCTTATAGGGTACTGGATGCTTTCCAGAACAGAAATAACAGGATTGCCTTCGTGTTAGACTCGCTGCTTGAAATGAAATATATGTTAACACATATTTGGAAATTTCCTGTGAAAAATCTTCCTGCTTGGGCTGACTGTATATTGCCTGTATTACTGCAATTCTTTATCTCTTTGGCCAAATTACATGTTGTGAAGAGAAGAGCTGAGCCTCAGCATGTGGATCTGCCTCTAACCAAACTTGGGAGTGTGTCATCCGTATGCTTAATGTCTCTCAGGAAGGTACTTACGTGCCTAGAGACGTATTCCTCGCTGCACGCCTTTCCCCACGCACAGAGAACTCCCACAAAAGGAAAAACAATAGAAATCGGTGGATAAACAGCAAAACTGCACGACCGTGGGGTAAATATAAAACTCATAAATATCCAGCTGTCTGCACAAAGCAGATTCGCGGGCAGGGCACAGGAAAGCAGCCGCTATCTTTGACAGACATCAGCATGTGCTTGCACAGACGTTGAATCACATCCCAGCGCCGCATTCCGCCAGGCACGGAGGAACTGGGAATTATGGAGGGGCCGAGCAGGCCCCCACACCAGAGCTGGTTCATCCAGTTTTTAAAGATATTTGGGAATTCGGATGACAGCCTGCGCCATAATCACGTTCCAGAGGGTGAAATTCGCACCTCATTTATAACATGAATACCTTCATCCCTGCTTCAGCCGGGAAAGGATCAGAGCAAGGGGAGGGGAGAAGAGCCCCGGGGCTGGGGCTGCTGAGTGAGGCTGCGGCCGCACGGCTCCTGCTCGATTGATTTCACACTTCTGGGAAGGGATGTCGGCAGGGAAACACCAGGGTTGTGAAACCTGCAGCAGCCAAGAAAATGTGAATGAACAAACGCGCAGTAAAAGAGCAGATGCAGGCGCTGCTTTTCCTGAAAATCATGAGATACAACCAGACATTACTGCCAGGACTGGGAAAGAGGCATCAGAATTTATCACTGAATTAATAACCATTTACCAGTCGCTCCCTGTGGAGGAAATGGATGGCATGATTAAGGTTATTTATTAGGTTTTGAGCTCAGCACAGTGCAGAGTGGGGAGGATGACTTGGCTCGCAGTCCACAAAGCAGGGCTGTGATTTAGGCAGAGGTTTAAAATTTTACAGCACCCATCCGAGGGTGTTGACAAATTGAAAAGGGTTCAGCATCCTGCTGCAACAAATAAAAAGATCAGGGAGATGGTTGTTAAAACCAGGCAAATTCAGATTAATACTGAGACATTTTTAACTGTGGTCAGTGGGCACTGGGGCGTTTTACTACCAGCTGTAAACGCAGTTCAGTATCACTGCCTGGAACTCCGGTGCTGGCGCTGTCCTGAAAAGTGGCTCCTGTAATCTGGGCAGCAGCAGGGGTGTTCAACAGCTTAAACAGGTCCCTGGAAATGCTGGAACCTGAGCACAGGCAGCTGGAGAGGAGAAGTGCTGGAGCGAATGGGCCGTCAGCAGGGTCTGCTCCCTGTTACAGGAGACTCACCCTGCAGGACAGGTGTGAAATGAAACTGCTTGGAGAGAGCATCTCCAAAGCTCTGTGTGTGTCAAAGGCCTCCTTGGCCAGGTTTGAGCCCAAGGCCTGGCCCCCTCCATGGCTCAGCCCTCGCCTTAACACGTCCTCTAAGGGCCTGGCTCCCAAACTCATCACAAGTGGAATCCCCACGCTAAAACCCAGGATTTTCCAACCATCCACTCTGCCCCAAACTCCCCAGGCTCTGTCCATCTCAGGTTCCAGAGCAAGGTGGGCTCCAGCCCTTCCCAGCCTGTCCCTCCAGTGCAGACAGGGGACACCTGCCACCCGAAACTCTGCGTGGCCTGAACATCTCATGGTCTTTCCAGCCTTTCTTTCCCTCACAAAGTCTCCAAGTTGCAGCCCCCCAAGGTTCAACCACAGTTCAGAGGGATTGCACTTCTCCTGCTTCCATGGCTTCATCCAGGAGTGAGGGATCCGAGGGGCAGGGAGCAGGAAGGCTGTGAGGGGGTGTCTTGGAGGGATGGGGACACTCTGTGATAAACCACGTTACAACCCTGAAGTTTGTGTGACCACAGAGCCCCTGGACTGTCCCCATCAGCACACTGGGGTGACCTCTTGGCAGAGATAATGCAATTGGGGTGGAGAGAAAGGAAGATTGCCACAGAGTGTTCATCCATTACCAGCCCCAGTGGAAATCCTGTCTGATATGTAAACGTGCTGTGACATAAATGGGCTTGTCTCTTATTCATGGTGGCACCAGAGCCATTGCAGTGCCTCAGTTCTGCTGAATAACAGACTTGTTGAAACAGATAGCCCCAGCTCAACAGAGCATGGGAGCATCTTCAAACTGAAAACAGTTCAGCATTTCACCAAAACAAATCTAGCTCTATTTTCCCATAACAAGTGCACTTTGCAAAAACACCAAGCCACTTGTGTGATGACCCCTTTTATCATATACTAGCAGAGCTTTGCTTAGGGCCATAAGGGACAGAGGTAGCTCCATCTCCTAGAGATGGTAGAGCAGACAAGTCCACCTCTGAAAGGTTTATGAGGATGGAGGCTGAACTGGCCTGGTTTGGTTCCCCTGCAGTGGACACAGGGCTGTGCTGGGCTCCCACCACACCAAGTCTGGATGGCCCCACCTTTGCACTGCACGCCTGGGGGCTCCTTTGAGTTCAGGCTTTTTAGAGAATTAATGAAAAGATAAACCAAACAATCCCAAAATAAAGTGTCCCAGACACAGTGCTCAGCCTCTGCCACCACTGAGTTGTTGGTGGAGGCACACAACCACTGCTTTGAGGTTCAAAATTCACAATTAGAGTCACAGAGGGATGAGTTCAAATGTATTCTTCCAGTCATTTGCAAGGATAATAAAGAACAGGTCAGGAGATTCCAGTGCTAAACATTAACCTTGTCTCCAGCAAGGAGAGTCTGCAGATGAAATAAAAGTCAGCTTATAAACTTAAGTAGATAAGAGTGTCTCCAAGGAATCTTCCCCTAACAGGCCCAAAAACGCTGCTTTGCAATTACCTATCTCCTGGGAGAGGGAAAATAAATCCTCCCTGAGTCACTAACTCCAGCAGCCACCATTTACATGAAAGAAAAAACCCACAAGAGCCAACAGGTAGAGCACAGGAATCTTCTGCCAAAGAAATTAATGCTGTAAAGAGCCACTGAAATGCTCCCAGGCAGAAACCCACAGCAGTCCCTGCCTGTCCTGCACCCAGCCAGGCTCAGGCTTCACCCTGTGCTGTCCCAGTCTGGATGTGGACAGGGCCACAACTTCTCCCAGGCTTCCCCCAGCCTCTTCTGGAAGCTGGTGCTAACTCGGTTCTTTAACAGAAGAGATGCCCCTAAGGGAAGGGGCCCCTATTTTTGTGTTTCAGGCAGCCTTGGCTCTGTTTGCTGGGCCACTGGGAGCCCCCTGGGTGCTGCAGGGGTGCTGGGCAGGTGGTGAGTGTGTCCCCAGCCCAGCCCAGCCCAGCTCAGCCCAGCCCAGCTCAGCAGGACGGCGCAGTCGGAGCTGGCGCCGCTCAGCGCGTCCCCACCAGTGCACCCTTCCAGCCAAATTCCTGGCAAGCAACTGTTCTCCCAGCTCCACACCCCTAAAAGCCTCAATTAAATCAGTTATAAATAGCAAGAACACCCTCCACCCTTACCCTGCTGCTGCCAAAGCCCCGAGTCAGCAGGTCCTCAGCAGAGCCTCCCCATCCCGCTGGAGGCCGAGGCTGGGAGCCTCCTGTGACAGCAGTGACATTGCTCCAACTGACCCTCGCCAGGCTGAGGTGCAAAAAGGATCCAAGAGAGCCAGCTAACAACTTCCCTCATCCCCATACCCCCTGCCCACAGTCCTGCTCCCTGCTTGCTTCTTGACCCCGTGCCTGGCGCTGTGCTCATGTGAGGTCCAGACAGGAACTTCATAAAGCTCCCTCTATCTAACTCTACTGTCCTATCAAATGAACTTAACAGGCTGCTCTGATGGGATCAAACTTGGATAATGCCTGGCATGAGAGCCTCCTTGCCCTCGGCTCACACAGCCCTCCCTTCCCTGGACAACTGCTTGGGCTTCAAAAAGCTTTGGTCTTTTTTGCTTTGTTCTTTTTTTTACTGACAGCCAAAATAAAAGCTCTTAGCATCCCTATTTTAGTCAACCACCATGTGCTTTGCTGCATTGCAGCAGCCTCATCTCTGGGACCCCCAGATCAGCAAACCTCCTGCATGCAGCAAAACCCCCCCACTGCCACTCAGCTCTGTGAGCTGCAGGAGGGAAGAGCCAGAAGGGAAAGGTGGGTGAGGACACTCCATCCTCCCTGCCCGCACTCCAAGGTCACCACACCCCCGTGGGGTGGGTTGGTGAGGGAAGGGAGCTGCCAGCTCAGCTGTGGGCACGGCAGATCCCATCCCCAGGAAATGCTGCAATGCTGAGAGGCAGAAATGTGTGATGGCCAAAGACAGAACGAGAAAAATCATCTGTAATTCATATTTCAGGCAGGAGAGCAATCAGCTCTGAGAGGGATACAAAAGGTATCAGAGGGGCTTCAGCCTTGTCCGTGCTGGAGTCTGGTGTCCTCATCTGCTCCCAAGGAAATCAGATCCAACCCCAGTTCTTCAGTATCACTAAGGGTAGAAAGCCTCAAAACCACTGCAAGCTTGGTACATCAATAAAAAGCTAATTCAGTCTTACTGCATTTTATCACAGGCTTCCAAGAGCACAAAATTGAATTTTCTTTCTCTTTCAGACCACAACTGCTCCTACTTCAAGCACTTCACTCCAGGAGAGACCTCAGAGATATTTGAAGTAACCACCCAGAAAGGTAAGAAAGATTCCAAAAGAATATTTTCCTAATGTTGTATGAAGGGATGGGCACACAAGATCTAATGGAAAGGGGTCCCCAAAATGAGAGTTCATCCCTGGTTCCACTGAAAGCAGCAGAATTTCTAACAGGCACCATCAGCTGGGAAAAATGTGGAAAATGCCCAGGACAAGGTCAAATCCCAGCTTCCTGGGGACAATTATTTTTATATATGATCACACCCACAAACATGATTTTACATAAGTTGTCCCACAAATATATAACAATGTCAATACCCAGAAAAACTGCAAAAAGTCCTTCCAGCATAAAAATGACTTTACAACATTGGCACTATCCGTGACACTCAGCCTCTGCCATTGAAGGGGAAGATATTAATAAAACCTAAATGAATAAATCATACCCCAAGCAGAGTCTTGACCCTGAAAAGAAGTGCAGAGGTTCTCTGAAGACCATTAGGAATTTTATGGTTCATATTGATTTTATATGAAAGTCATGTAAAAAATAGAGCAATCAATGAATGGAAGGAACAGGGATCCTGCAAAGACATGAACTGTCATTGTTTACAGCAAAATTGTCTTCCATGGAGAAATTTCACATATTTAATAAGTCCAAATATTTTGAGGGCTCCCCTAACATGCTCCTTTCTCTTTCTCATCCTCTCTTTGGGGACAAACTCCTTCAGAGTTTGCAACACAACATATTTACTATGGAAAATGTGAGCCATTGGACATATTGCATGTATTAATCTGCTTTGCTTCTAGTGGAAATTGTAATGGTGGAAAACCCTGAAGATAGGTTCCCTAAAAAAGTATCTTCCTAATACAGGAAAGACAAGAATTTTATCTAGATAGAAATGTATATATCTGAGTCACCTGCTTTTGCTCAGTTATCTGCTATCTGATCCAGCCACCTCATCTTCCAAATGCACCCAATGCCTTCAGGGCAATGCAGAAAAAAATCAGGAATTTCTTCAGGGAAAAAGAAAAGTCAGGAAGAACTTCTTTTCTTTGGGGCAAAAAGAAATTCTTAAGCCCAGCAAAAGATTTTACAATGAAATGAACACTTTCAGGCAGTTCCAGCACAGAGAAAAGAGAAACATTTAGAAAATGATAAAAAACCAGTGATATGAAAAGCAGTGAGAACAAAGAGTAATCTGCTGTTCCCCTTCGCAGAAATAGCTCATTTGGATGGGAGCTAATTAGCAACAGGCAAAAAAAAATTCTTCATGATTTTGCCTGGGAGATATTTTTTTTAATGGCTTGAAAGGCAAATATCATCAGGCACTGTGCTGTTCATGCATGGCTACATGTGTTAAACATTAAACTGATCTGAAAATGAGCACAATATGCAAATGAAGGCCTGAATTACTCAATTAGCAACTCTCCCCCTCCACCCAGTCACTGAGCAGTGCTGGGCTGGGGGAAGTGTCCAGCACATGGCTTACAAAAAACAGGACTTTTGGGGAGGGTTTAATCCCGTGTCCTGAAGAAGCTGGGTTTTCACAGAGCTGGAAATCTCTGTTGTAAAGGCAAAGGAATAAAAACGAGCTGTGCAAACACTTCACCCCGGCCTGATGTGCCCACCCAGGTGCTGAGCCCACGGGGCACTCAGCTCTCTGCACTGGGACAGCACCGGCACCGTGCACGGGCCAGGGCTCTCAGAAAGCACAGAATAAAAGCAGAAAGAGCTGTCTATTTACTCTGGGAGCAGAGTGGGGGGTGATGGAAGGGACGAGAGCATGGAGCCCAGCAAGGCTTTGACAAGAACATTGCCACAGCAGAGCCAAAGCAGCTCCAGCAGCCCCATACAGGTGGGCTGGTGAGCAAAGGTGCCCTGGGTTATCTCAGGGGCGTCCAGAAAGCATTTTCCCATTCCTGCTCTGCATTTATGCTTGCTTTTTTCTTTTATACTCTACTTTTTTCACATTCCAAAAATACACAGCCAATACTTGCCCTTGTTTTCACTTGAGGGAAATAATCCACCAAAGCCATGCACCAAGGGTGCAGGTACTGCACTCAGAGTGAGCTACTGCAACGTCCCCACAGCTGATGGCAGTGGGCTTAGAATGTGCACTGTGTCACTTTTGGTGGGTTTTTTCCCTTTGGCAGAGTACAGCATCTCAGCTGCAGCCATTGCCATCTTCAGCGTTGGCTTCGCCATCATCGGGACGATCTGTGTGCTCCTGTCCTTCAGGAAGAAGAGGGATTATCTGCTGAAGCCAGCATCCATGTTCTACACCTTTGCAGGTATGGGGAGAGCTGCTCACATTCCTGTGCTTGGTTCATAGGACAACACAGAGAAACTTAAGATAGATCCCCAGGGGACAGAGACACTTCTAAATATGAAAGCATTTTCTTCCTGGCCACAGGAAGACTACAGGTCCCTGTGTGGTGTGAGAATGTCCTGTTCAGCAGCTGGTCTGTTTTCTCCAACCCCTTTAAAAGTATATTCACTCCCTTCAAGTATATTCACTGTCAGCCCCAGTCTGAACCAGGGACGCACAATATTCTTTCTCATTTATTAAGATTCAAACCAACAAAACAGCTGATCCAGGCCCAAAATACACAACTGTCTCCCAAACACACAAAGACTGCACTTGTGCATGAGCCAGGAATACTTTGACATGCCACAATGAGTGAAAGACAGAGGTGCAAATTGTCACCTCAATCTAAAATCTTCCTCAATCTCTGAAGAAGCTCCCCGGGGAATGCAATTATTCCTCCCCCACTTTGAATTTCCCACCCAAGCCTGCCTAAAGGATCACACTCAACAAGTCAGTGGCTGACCTCAGTTATGGCAGAGCTCCTGGCAGCTCTGAGCACTGGCTCCTTCAAACACTGAAGTCAGTGACTCACCTGTGAATCTCACTGCAGTTCCTGTATGCAAAACAACAGATGAGGCGGTTAATTAAGGATGAAAAATTGACAGCTGGTTATTCAACCCACTGCTCCTATCTTCCTTCAGGTCTCTGCATCATCATCTCTGTAGAAGTCATGAGACAATCCGTGAAGAGGATGATTGACAGCAAGGAGACAGCCTGGATCAAGTACAGCTACTCCTGGTCCTTCGCCTGTGCCTGCGCCTCCTTCGTGCTGCTCTTCGTCTGCGGCATCGCCCTCCTCCTCATCGCGCTGCCCCGCTTCCCCCAGAACCCCTGGGAGACCTGCATGGATGCAGAACCCGAGCACTGATGTTCCCTGCACCCATGAGAAATACGCAGAAAGTGTTCTGAAAATATTTGTATTTTTTAAAACGTCTGGGTCTCACTACACAATGTGCTCTCCATGAAGTGAGTCATTACTGAACCAAGGCATGTTCGATTGCAATTGTTGCTTTATTTTTCTTCTTCTCTCTTTTTTTTCCCTCTTTTTTCTCTATTTTTTGATTCTTTTTTTTCTTTTTCTTTTTTTAAGTAAGCAGGAAGACCACTTTACACCATCATGGGTGTGTGTGAGTGGCACTGCTCTGTGCCAATTTGGGGCTGCCCTGTGCTGATGCACTTGAGGGGAAATGTGTGTCTGAGACAGCTTGGGCCACAGAGGAGACAGCTTTGTTTTGGAGAAGATGTTTGGTGTAGTTGGGCATAGATCCATGAGAGGTATCAGGCTTTTATACCTTACTTGGTCAGAGAGAGACTCTGTGGGGAGTCAATGTCCCCATTTATGCCACACTTCTCTCCTTCTCTCAGAAGGGTTAGCTTGTTCCCCCAGGGAAAGTTGGAGATCCTTATGCTTTCAATTAAAACGTCAACATTTGATAAAAAACAAAACAGAACTTTGCGGAGCATTGGGATAAAAATCCCCCCTCCAAATTTACACCCTGCAGTTCCATTCTTTTAAATCAACCATAAAACCCCACAAAACAGAATCTTGTGTTCTGCTTAAACTTCAGTGGCAAAGCCAAGAAGTACTGAACATGAAGAGTGATATTTTCCTTTAATAAAAAGTATAATCTTCTGGTAGCATGATTTTCTGGAAAATTATTTTGATGGATGAATCACTTGGCCCACCAGATTCTGCCAGGCCCAGGACAGCAGAGCAGTGCTGGGTGCTGTTTGCTGCACCGAGCTCTCGTTTCCTCCCCGTGAAGGAGCTTTTTAAGAGCACCCCGCTTTGCTCACTGCACATGTGTACACAAAGCCACACCTCAGGAAAAATCCTTCAAAGCAGCTGCCGAGAGGGAAAGGATTCTGCCTGGAGGAGCCGGGAGCAGCAGCGCTGAGAGCGCCGCGCCGCTGCCTCGCTGCTGCTGCTGCTGCAGAATCCCAGAGCCCGGGCAGTGCTGGGGATGCTGCGGGCGCTGCTTTGCTGCTGAGAGCCTGCAGGGCTCCGCCACAGCTGCCTGAAGCACTCTGGGGGCTGGGGGTCCCCCAATCCACCTATCAGCAGCACTGGGGGTCCCCCAGACCCACACCCTCACCCAGCCCCTCCAGCCAAGCCCTTTTCACCCTCACGGTCCCCCAGCACCATGATTTGGGTGTTTCTTCTTTTCTTTTCTTTTTTTTTTTTACAGTTCAATTTTCAGAATCTGCTCAGCATTTTCCCCCCAAGCAGTAAAAAATACTTGGCTTACAGTGTACTCTTTTCACCTGGCAATTTAAAAATCAGGAGAAAGGGGAACTGAAGTGCTCTTCCCTCTGTGTTTAGCTGTTCACAATCTTAAAGAAAACCAGAATTCCTAACAGAAAAATCTCTGGCCAATTTGAAGAGGTCTGAAATCATGGCATTTGGAAACATGTGGAGAAATTCCCCAGCAATTCTGTGCTGGCTCGAGGGGCTGCCCGCGGCCCCGCTGTCGGGGTGGGCTCAGCCCCAGCAGCCCCAGCCAGACTCAGGCTCATCTCCATTTTCCCCATCAGCAGAGTGGCAGTGAGAACAGAAGCCTTTTGTGAAATTGCATTAATGTTTTCCAAGCTCTTTGAAGTTGAAAAGCACTACAAATAACACATATATTATAAAGTTTTGGGATAAAGCACTCATTGGTGCTCAGATCTGAGTATGAGCTGAGGAGCTCTGCCTGTCTCTCATCATGAGAGACAACTGCAAGTCTTCATGTTGTCACAGAACCACTCTGAAATGCTAAATGGTTTTGAAATCTTATTTTTGGGTACAGAGCTGACATCCTGCATTTGCATGTTCATTGTTCAGGAAAACAGAGGCTAGTTTCTAGGGAGAACTTTTACATGCAACAACAGAAAGGAAAGTAGTCAGTGTGACCACCAGGGTGGCTGACCTTGGGTTGGGACATCCAAACCTACACAGCAAAGATTAATCCAAGCAGAGCAGCTGGCAGAAAGAACAGCATTCCCAGCTCAGCCAATCTCATCATCATCCTCATCATCACCTCAGCCATGCCACGGGTTGAGATAAGCAAGTTTTGGGGACAGGGGTCTGAGTTCCTCACCCTACACTGAGCAGTGGCACGTCCTGTGTCCCTGGGAAGCCCTTCACTCATCCACGCCTTCTCTCAAGTGCCATCCCTCTCCTTCAATACCTCTGCTGGGAGAAAGTAATTTCTAGGTGGGTTCTCATCCTGATGGGCCAACTTTTTACCCAGCCAAGATGCCACTCAGTCCCCTTCCTGATATTCAAGACATGCACATTTCAGACAAACACACCCTGGAGGGTCTCACCCATCTCCTGCACACTCCTGATTCGCCTCATCCAAGCCCCAGTGAGGGCAGTGGAAAGATTCCTGGTAAGTGCTGGGCTTTGGCCTGGATCCAAGGTTTTACAGCCTCTCTGGGATCACTTTACTCACGAGGCAGAGAAAACACACAGCTCATGGCATCGAGATCCTACACCCACAGCCAGAGCTCAGGCAGCTCAGCCAGATGCCTCCTAAAGCCCTTAAGACTCACTGAGTTTTATTCTCTTTCTGCTCCAGGCTAAGGCTTAGTGATCATTCCCTGCTCTGTATGGTCCCTGCTAGACTGAGCAGCACGTGGATAACTTCATTTTCTTCTTCCAGATATTAAGAACTGCTGAAAAGGGACCCATCCATTAAATCAGTCATTGGTATTCACGGTGGGAAGGGCTCTGCTCCTGCAGCAGGTTTGTTCTGCCAGAGCTGATAATGTGTTTTAAGAGAGTTAATAAAAGTAATTGGCCTTCATAAAGGAAAAGGAATATAATGTTGGAGGGGGGAGTTGTAACCAGTTTCAGTTTTCATTCTCTCAGCCGAGCAAACAGCAGGGAAGAGCCACCAGAACCTCAGGAACGTACCATGAAAATGTGAAGGAAATGTCCTCACCAGCAGGGAGTCACCAGAGCCAAAGAGGGATGGGAACCCAGCTGCTACACATCCAACAGGAGCACTCCTGGGTTTGGGACACAGCCAAAGAACCGAGTGGGAAACAGGCACCAGAGAGAGAGAGAGGCAAATCAATTTGCAGAACAAGGAACAAGCACCAGCCACCATGAAATCTCGAGCGTGAGCCTGCCACTACCAGACCCAGGGACACCTTCAGTCACGGGCCCCTTGGGAATTTGCCACTCCCTAATCCAAGACCAGTGCCTGTCCCCTCCCCAGAGAGCCACCCCAGGGCACTGCCCAAGCCACTGTGCTGAGCTTTGGGCTGCTCCAGTCTGCCACAGCCCGAGTGTTAAATCACAGTCAACGCAACAGAAGACGTGAAGGTTTTTGTTTATGTAAGATTTGCTGTGAGGTGTGGAGAGAATCTGCTTCCCTTGTTTTTAAATGCTGTGCTGTGTGAATTTAATGTGCAGAAAAGGTGTCAGACAAGCAACCCTGAAGAAGAAAACTGCCTGTTTAGCAGCAAGCTGAGCTCTTGAACACCCTTCACCTGCAACGAGGTTCTGCAGGCACAGCCCAGCACCAGCGGGTGGGGGGAGAAGAGCTCAGCACACAAGGCAGCACAGATGGGTGCATGAGAGAGGATTTCACCCAGAAATCCTGGCACACACCCCCATTTCTCCTTTAGTCCAAACCTGGAAAGAGCCAGCACATGCAGGATGCTCAGGTGTTTGATCACCCTGATCAAACTGTTTACAAAGGCACAGGTATTTACTAATTTACTTTATTTTTTCACTGAGGCATTTCCACTCTGTGACTTCCTTGTGGCCATCGCCTTTTTCTCCTCACTCAGAAACGATTTCCAGGAAGCCCCAAAGATCTGGGAATTTTCCCCCCTCCAATGAGATCCCTGGCCCTGCTGCAGAGGGACACTTTCTCACCTGGGCCTGCCAGCTCTGGAGGAACACATCTGATACAGGAGTCAGATGGAGCCCCTGGGCTCTGTCCAGAGCTGGGCAGTCACATGCCAGGAACCTGACCACAGTCAGAAACTGTTAGAGAATAAACCTCAGCCTAAACTTAATTTAAAGCGAGCTTCCTCTGTCCACAGTGGGACAGTGCCCCTTGGAACACTGCATTACTTTATAACTTAACTACAGGAGCATCAGGCTGCTCTGTACCATAAAACACACACAGCAGTGGGACCTGCTCTAAAAGCATCCATTCCAATTATTTCCCCTTTCCATTGTCACCAAGGGACAAGAAAAGAGCGTCACAACTTTGTTTTGACTGAAGTAGAGGAAGAGATTGTCATTGCTTTGTGACACTTGATCGATGCTTGGGCTCCACTGAAGCTATTGAACATAAATTCAAGGCATGCAGACATCACACGTGCTCGCTCTGCATCAGACACTGAGCTGCTTTGCTGCTTTCTTCAAAGAAATGCAGAGAAGGGAATAAACTCAGATTTCTGGACTATTTTCTACATAACAGAACCAGCAGCACAATTCTGTTTGGCAAGGCTGCACTCCAGGCTGTGGCTCAGCTTCGTGCCCAGTATCCCCAGTCTCACTGGGAGCACCTCAGTGGCTTTACAGCTGGTCTTGTTGAGGTATTTAGCCTCCAGCAGGAAGCCAAGTCTTCTGGAAAAGGGACTGACAACATCTTTTAACCAGTCTTGGATAATTCATATCACTGAGCGTTCCGTAATTTGTCAGAAGCATCTATTAATCCTTAATGAGGTAAAAACTCCTCAACATTTCTCAGCTAAAGTTGCCAAAAAACCCCCACACCGAACTGACATTTCCATTGCTGCTGCTGCTGCAAATCCTTTTACTTCTCTTGAATGAAAGAAAAAAACAAATTTAGGAGGATTTAGCCCTTGCTCCCTGACACAGCCAGCAAAAAGAGACTGGCGCAAGTATTGCTACACCAACAGAAATAGCCCATATTTCATGTCAAGGAATACGATGTGCAAATTTTTATAGGCACCATAGATCATCACCATCTGTCTTGACAAGTTAATTGTCTGCAGTTTTTCTAAGAAAACTAGAACCTTTAAAAACTAACAAAACAAATGAGTTGAAGGATGATATGGGCAGAGCGTGGAGCACCGTGGGCTCACTGCCCTGGAAATGTGCAGGTTCTGATATGCCTTAGCTCAGTCTGAAAAGAAAATCTGGAGTGGTCAAACACCGCTCTTGGTGCTACTTATAGCACTGAGGTACTACAAACATAGCAAAAGAATTGCTTATGGAGCATGATCTCTGCAAAAAAAACCAGCTGAACTTGACAAATCTGGGAACAAAACATTAATTAATCAAAGCAGGGAATGGCACTCGCAGGGTTCGCAGTCAGACTCACATCCTGCAAAGGGTCAGCAACACCACAGCCCATACAATTAAAAATCCAGGACAAACTGTATTAGATGACAGCCTCCAGGAGAAAATATGGATGCTGGGGCCTTGGTTCTAAGCAGCCAGCTTTATGCCAAACGGCAATTGAAGAGCTGTCCTGTGGAAACACTGAAAGCTGCCACGTAAGCACAAAGGGGGAAGGAGGGGAATTGTCCCTGCGACCCACTCTGGGCTCTGAGGAGCTGGCACTGCTGAGACACCTGAGACACACTGAAGCCATCCTGGGGACACCCACTGCCCTGCAGGGTGTTTCAGAGGGACACCAGCACACCATGGAGGGCCCCCAGCTGCCAGAGCACTGATGAAGAGAGACAGCAACGTGCCCCAAAACCTCTTCCCGAGCCTGCTGGGTCCTTCGGGACAGACTGGCAGCTGCAGGACCAGGGCCAGGACAACCCAGGCTGGGGACAAGCACAGCCACATCCCACAGCATAACCCAGGACATAGGCATAACCAGGACACCACGGGCAGGTGCTGCAGCATCAGGAGGTGGGAATGTTACCTCAGAATGCAGCTCCAGGTCAGGCTGAGCTCGCTGCAGAGCAGCATCACCTCCGGCTGCTCCTGACGTAGGATGGCCAAGGGGAAAGCTCAGAGTTTCATAAGAATTGAGTCCTCAACTACACACAGAAAAAAAACATTCTGCTGCATTCACTAAGTGGCTTTTTAAAGGGTGGAGGTTCTAACTGAATTGCAAAAAAATACTATTTTTCTTAGAATCCAAATAATTTTTTTTAAATCTTTCCCTTCATTCTTCCTTAGTTCTTATTACTTCACTGACAACCTCCCATGAGGCATCCAGATTTTTCTCAGCAAAAACTGGAATTAAAGAAAATAAAACCAGGAATTATACTTGATATCAAATACAAGCTTACTAAATTTAGATCTGTCATTTAAATTTACAACAGACAGCAACGGGGGGTTCATTCCTGGACAAAAAAGCATGGGATTTGGCACTAACAGAAGCATAAAAAAGTCAAGGTGCCAAATAGCCAGTGGATGCATATGGCCCAGCCCCCACTCATCTCCCCCAAAGTGAGATAATTTACACCAACTCAATTTTGAATTTTCCCTGTAATTGCAACAGGTCCATATTTACAGTGCAGCCTGAGCAATGCCCACTGGAGCCATCTGTAAGGCTTAATTCCATTTGAACAGGACTTTGACTGGAGCCCTAAGAGAGCTGAAAATACAGTTTTGGGGTTTTCTAAACATGACTTCAATAAACATTGGATAATTTGTTCCAAAAACCAAAGATCTCACTCAGGGCTGTATATGTGACATACAATGGCCAGGCAAGACATTTCAAAAATATATAATCTTTTGGAAAAAAAACTAACTTTAAGAAATCCAAATGATTCATGCCAAAGCTGTTAAGTCAGATTATCTCTATCATATCATTCTCAAATTCCTGGGTGAGAGCATTTATGAAAATTTAGCACCAAAACCAGCTGGGGTCCTCATAAAGTTAAAGAACTGAAATTCTAAATCAGAGAGAAAATGGGATTTTATCTGTAATATTTTCAGTGTAGATAAAATACCAGTGTAAAACAGAATAAAATGTGGTGAGATGCGACCATCTCCCCCTTAACTGATTGACAGATAACAGTAAATTAACAAGTGATGTTTATTAGTTTAATATTCAATATTAAATGGTGAACAGAATCAAAAGGCTGCTCCATAGAACTGAGTGACTTTGAAACCCCTGAAATTACAAAATGCTGACTTGGGGACGTGAAGTGCTTTGGATCCATCTCTGCTCTGCCAGTCCTGATCCTCCCTCCACTGGATCCCACCTCAGCTCTGCCAGTGAATTTCCCATTCCTGCAGCCAGCAGCTTGGCAAAAACCCATTTAACAGCAGCTTTGCTTGATTCAAGGTTGCAGAATTTGGCCTCTCCTCGTTTTTGGGTCGTCTGGGTTCCATGCCCTGTGCTGAAGTGCTGAGCAGAACTTGGCAGGGGCTGTCCCCTCCCCAGCATTGTTTGTTTGGTATAACATTAGGAAATAAATTAAGGAGTTACACGAGCTTTGCTTTACAGCAAAAAGAAGGAAAAAAGTTTTCAGATAAGTTTCTGAATCATAACCCAGCAAAGATTTATAATAAAAAATTTATATGCAAACCTCTGCAGTGTACTGAGTTTAAATCAACCTCATTACATAATGACCCTTGTCTTAACACAGGAAGTCAAATGCAAAAAAAACAGAACCCGATTGATTGTAATTAGAGCAAAAATCTGATTGAACAGAGCAGAGCCACTGCTCCCCAGTAAGGTGTCCCATGGACAGCTGTAAAAATCTGAAATCACCCCCTCACAGCTCTAAAATTTCAATTCTCACAGGTAATAAGTGGAGGGATTCTGAACTACACCCAGCTCATCCTTGTAAACCAGTTCCCAGATTTAAAGTTACTTCAAGTGTAAAAGGAGGATTAAGGAGAAATAAAGGAGAAACTCTACAACCCCCCTCTGGAGCTCCCCGGCCACAAAGCAGGGACAGTGTGCAAGACCAGAAATTTTTATCTACAAAGTTTTTATCTTCTAAATTTTCATTCCCATTTGTTTCTTTAATTTTTTTTAATATCCCATAATTAATTTTTCAGACTGGATTCCTTAAGGGCCAGGTTCATGGAGATAAATAACCTGGGTAACCACTCTGATCCCCAGAAGATTTAGATTAATTTGGATACAGCTTTGACAAACATTAAATCTCTTCTTTAATGATGTTCCTCAAACAAAACAGTTAGCAAAATATCTGAATTTCCTTGTATAATGTCACATTTTAATGTAAACATCAAATAATGTACCAAAAGTTTTACCGGAAAAAAAAAAAAAAATTAAAGCGGCACAATTCTTTATACCACTGGAGAAGAGGGGAGGAAAAAGCCAGATTACAAACATTTACACATGCATAGTGGAAAAAAATTAAACAAACAAACAAAAATGTATTTTACTAAATTCACGCATTTTTTTAAAATAGTTATTAAATCTACTAAGCACCAACATACCTAAAAATTTATTTTCAGCTTCATGATTCATTTAAAAAACCTATCAAATTAACTTTTCAAACAAGCTTATATTATTAGCTTGTCCAAAAATAAAATGTAGAGTTTTTTTGGGTTTTTTGTTAATTTTTTTTCTTCTTTTTTCTATTTTTTTATTATTTTTTCAAAGTATACCAATACTTTTATCTGAATGCTTCCAAACAATGGCATAGGTGTCTGCAAAGAATGCCTTTACTTTACCCTACAGTGGATGGAAAATACAATACCACATCATACAGAATCTAAAACTATAAAAGTCTGAGAATGCAGCATCCCTTCACAAAAAAGCTGATAAAACTGAAATTATTTAGAAGATGCTGCACCTTTATTAAAAAAAAAATTAAATGAATTTAAGCAGAAATAACATACATTTTTACATTAACTGGCCATTTCTGGTACAGAAACCCAGCATAGTATGCTAATGTTATTGAATAAATGTAAATGCTACTTACAATCTTCTTAAATACAATTTAGACAAACTTTTTTTTTTCCTTTTTTTTCATTTTCCTTTTTTTTTCCTTTTTTCAAGTTGTACAGGTAATCTCTCAGCTGCTAGTTTAATGCAACATATCATTAACATTACACAAATTAAAAAATAACACGTGTGTGTCTTCCTACAGAAAAGCTTCCAAAAACCCGACCCACATCCAAAAATGCAAAATAATGGAATATAATTAAAAAAAAAAATTAGTTGCAAGTCTAGCAGCAAAGCAATTAAGTGAGGATATATTTACCAATATAAACAAAGGGAATATTTGCAACTACAGGTGAAGCCCCAACTATCTTAGATCTACCGACACAAATAAAAATTAAATTCTCTCTAAAAAAAATAATCTGATTATTTAAAATAGGAGTAAAAGCCATTGCTACCTGATGAACTACCTAGGCTAAGTTCCTGAAACAAGGACAGGGGGTCGCTGTTCTTTTTTGTCTGCTCAGGAGGAGGTTTGGGCTTGGGGGGAGCCCGCAGAGCGCTGGCGTAGGACATGACGGGTTTGGTGCCGCCCGCGGGCTGGGGGCTGCTGCTGTTGGACTCCACCAGCTGCTTGTTGGGCATCAGAGGGGGGAACTGGCCCAGATGCTGGAGCACGTTGTAGTTGAAGGAGTTGGAGAGTTGGATGTTCTCAGCCTTCAGGTGTTCCTCCGGGGGCTTGGCCGCCTTCGGGGGAGCTGCGAAGGAGAAACCGGAGTTGGAGCAAAGAACGGCTCTGACTCAGCCAATCCACCTGCAGCAAGCCCAAAGCCAGAGCTGCCACCACCCTCTGGTAACCTCCTCCCACACCACCCATCTGCTGTGTTTAGTCACTCTGGAAATGGAGTTCACAGAATGACACAATCCCAGGATGGGCTGGGTTGGAAGGGATCTCAAAGCTCATCCTGCTCCATCCCCTGCCACAGGCACCTTCCACCAGAGCAGCTTGCTCCAAGCCCCATCCAGCCTGGCCTTGAAGTGATCTAACTTCACTCCCAACTCTTGGAGCATGCAGCAGCAGCCTGCCATTACTGAGCACATCCTGCGTGTGTCTGTACCCTACAGCTGCAACCCCGAACCTGCAATTCCGCACAGCGGATTCTCCGGGTGCGCTGAAGGGAAGCTGCTTCCAAATGGGATCTACTCTAATTTAAGCACTTTATCCACTGAGACAGCACAAAGAGTATTTCATTCTTCTTGCTTTACAGCTTAATAGGCTAAAATTAAAATTTACAGCACCATATATAATTCATTCTCCAACAGCAATTCAGAGTCCTGAATGCCAACCAACTAATTATTGGTATTTCAGGCTGAATGCAATTCTTGCTAATTGATATGTTCTTGCTCCACATTTAACAACTCCTGTAACTATCAGAAAAAATGGTGCTTTAAAACATAGGTATAAAACTGCTTTCAAATGAATTTCCTGAATCCTAATGAGGTCCCTTACTTTTGTCTGGAGAATTCTGCTGTCTTGCACAGCCAGAGAGACACTACACTGAAACACAGCTCCATGTTCTATCTGCAACAGTCTAGGAACTGGGCAACAGATACATTCTGTGATTGTTTCAGTCTTTAATCATATAATGTCATTTTTAAAGTGCATCTACAAAAACGTAACACCAAATGAGTGCAAAAGTAGAAAAACATAAAGTTTCTCACTGGAAGGGTCACACACAGGCTTCTGTTTTTTATAGAGCACTCAAAAAAAAAACCAAAAAACAAACAATAAAAAACCAAAAACAAAACCAAAAAAACCCAACAACCCCAAAACCAACCCATAGAAGAATGGATATGGAAAGAACACAAGCAAAGCAATTTTGCTAGGGTTGCTATGATTCAACAAAAAACAAACAACCCAGAACATGAGCAAAAAACCTCCCAAAATAACCACAGCACTCAAGAGAAGACAAGTAATGACAAGCAGGGCCAGAGGTGAAAGCTGTGTGTGGTAGAGGTGTCTAAGAAAAGGAAAAATATGAAATACACATCTTGAATGAGAACTTAAATAATTTTCTTTCCACCAACAGAAAAAGCAATGCATATCAAACTCTCAAATTGCAATTTTGGGAAGAGCCTGAATAGAACAAGCCAGAGGAATTGACAGCAGCTCTTCCTATGCTGCATGAACCCCTCCTGACCCAGCCCAACACTGGTGCCACAGCCACTGCTGGTGTGCAGGAGATCAGCCCTTGAACAGTCTGGAGTCAGGGTCACTCCCTCTCAAGCAGCACAGGACTTTCACAGCATCACATTCTCATGGGGTTTTATTTCAGGGATAAAAACCAACAGTAACGAGAACAGTGCAGCTACTGGTCATTAACCCTTAGCTCTATAAAACACATTTGGGCTGTAAATATGATCACAGGCAGTGAGCTGTAAATGTGGAAAGCCACAGCAGCCATAAAATGGAGATGTGTTTGCATGAACCATTAGATATAGGGCTCTGTTTCAGATAAATTTATTGACAAAACAGAAACCATGCTTAACTACAATAAAAAACATTTCATTGCAAATGCAGTTACCAGTGAGAACTTGATATTTTCACTTAGAATTTAGTATTTGACAGCAAATGTGTGTATATGGTACTTTTTACATCCACATCTGTCCTCTGAGGACTTTACTCATGAACAGGTTCTCAAGCTTTTCATTAAAGCAAACAAATGTGGGACTGGCTGACCCCAACCCAAACATGCCAGAGTTCCTGAGATCCTCTTAGATAACCACAGAGTCTGCAGAGCAACTCTGTGTGAGCAATTCAGTGATGAATGCCACATAATATTGTGCATTCAGCTCCTTGATTTTCAGTAAAAATAGAAATAGATTGAAGGAGGTGCCCTGAGCCTGAAGCTTTGAACTTAGCATGAAAGATGTTGCCATAAATATGGGTTGGCAAAATAACATTTTCACATATTGGAAATTAAAAGGCACATTAGGAATTTAATTCTTGAGTGCTGTCACTGGTATAAAGAGCTTTTCTCATTCATTCTACTCTGCATGTTCCTACTTCAGAATTACTATGAAATTACAAGTTGTTTTACGTTTATAAAGTTTGGTGAAAAGCAATTAAATCTTTTAAGGCCAATAAAACCAGCTTATAAATATTTTTCCACATTATTAAGTGGTTTTAATATCCACACTGGAATACTGTTTGCATTTTTATTAATTTTGTTTTTAAATTACTACTGGAGATTCTTAAAGCAAAATCACAGGGAAGAAAATGTACTATCCTGGTAATATTGTTTTTCATAAACACAAGAAATACAGAAAACAGAAGAACTGCTCCAGCTCTCTCCTTGTAGCTTTTTTTCATCTCTGAAAAGTTAATTTAGTTTCTGTCTGCTCAATCAATCAGCACTGCTGCTACCACCAGGGAAGCCACATTCCACTGAGATTCTTCCACGGTGAGGGAGAATTCAAACTCGTCACTCCTTTGATGAAGTACCAGAATTTACTAGAGAAACGCTGAGAGCACTAATTCAGTTTATGTGTTGCTCCCTCAGACTGTAATACCAACACAAAATATCCCTGATTCTGGAAACAATCAATCTATCTTGCAAATAAATCCCACCAGTCACCTTAGCTCCCTCCAGCACAAATTGAAGCCACTGTAAGAGACTTTCTGGGTTTAGTGGAGCTTTTGGAGAAGACTAAGAAGCAGCAATGCCTTTTTAGCTGAAGAGCAGTGTCACTGTCGTATTTTCTGAAAAATCCCCTTGCCCAGGATTTCTCTCCTGGGAACCTAAGAAGACTCAGAGAAAAAGAAAAACAATATTATCTCATTTGCTTCTCCTGTGTTTTGCTGCTTTGGAATGTGGTTGGAGATTGTTTATCCAGCAATTGTTTTGACTCAATGACCAATCATGGCCAGGCTGTGTTGGGACTATGGAAGGAGTCACAAGTTTTTCATTATTATCTTTTAGCCTTCTTAAGTATCCATTCTTTATTCTTTAATATAGTTTTAGTATAGTATTCTTTAATATATTCTAGTATCATAAAATAATAAATTAGCCTTCTAAGAACATGGAGTCAGATTCATCATTCCTCCCAACGATGGGGGACCCCAAAAATACCACAGAGCAGCATGTTACCAAGAAACGGGATTATTCCAAGCAAACCTGTAACAACTGAAATAAATATTTCAAAAATCTTTGCTTAGACTGGCTTTGGGAAAGGAGCAGCTGCAGCTGTACCCACCTAGCAGCTCCCGGGGTGGAACAGCTCTGCTGGCTCCGTTGCATGGAATGTTTGGGTACGGGGCAGAGGAGGAGGAGTTCACCCACAGCTCAGGGGAGGAGTAGTTGAAGGATGACTGGTTACTGTGGTCCTGAAGCTCTTTACACTGACCAAGACTGTCTTGAGGAGTGCTTAATTCTTCAGAACAAGCCTGGACTGAACTAGAGGAAATTCTTCTTTGGTACAACGGCCTGCCTGGTCCTCTTGGTTCATACTGCGAACAAAAAAGAAAAAAAAAAACCAAACAAATCATAAAATAGCCTTTTGCTCTTTTGATTCAACTGCATGTATCAGACACCATTTTCCCATTCAATATTTTCCCTGAAATGTCTTACCAAAAACCCTCTAGTTCTTTGCATTTCCAAAATACTAACACATTTCAAGTTATATGTTGCATACTGCAGTCACTGATAATGCTTTTTGATCATACAAAATAGAGAATTTTAAATTTAAGTTTAAATTTTAAGTGCAAAGAACATCAACTGGGATTTCTTAATTCTTATCAGCCTTTATATCTCACACTCTTACGTGGGCGTTGGATCACACAGTGAGAAGGAAGATACCCAGCATTTAACAGATGAAGCAAAGGAAGCACAGAAACACAGAAGAGCAAGAAAAAAATGTTCTTACAATGCAGTCAGGGAAAAAATGGCTTTTCCTTTTCCAAAGGATAAATTAGTGACTCGTACACCAGGATCTGGGTAAGCAGGATACATTTGTATACTGGATTTTGTACATACAAAACAAATGCTCTGGAGAAGCAAGTGCCCTCAGGAGAAATAATGCAGAGAATTTTATCTGAAACCACAGAAATTACTTGCTTCCATAAACCCTGTAGATCATGTAGATGAAAACGGCAGGAGCTCCATCAATTAACCTGTGGGCTTCAAGAGTTCAGATTTAAGGGCCCTCTAAGCTTTCTCAAGATTCAAAGCAAGTCTGTTGTATTATAGTTTATTTTTAACAATAAATACAGTATTTACACCCATGTGCACTGACTAACAAAGGCACCAATAACAGAAAAGTCATGCAGGTAATCTAGACTTGGTAAAGGGGGAAAAAATCCTAATGAAATTTCACAAGAAATTAGCTAAACAAACATCAAATAACTTGCTTGCAGAGTCCAACTATTGTTACTATATCATCTACAAAATATAGACAGGAGAAAAAAGTGCATGAAAGGAAACCTCTTATTATATATCTTGTATCTTATTTCTGTCGCCACAATCAAGGGATCAACACTTGGATATTCTGACAATCCACTCCCCTAAGGAAATTCTTCAACAACAAAACAAACAAACAAAAATTCATAAATTACTGCCTAAATTAACCCAAAAAGTATACATTCATTGAGTTTAAAAGGGCTATTTGGGTAAGCAATCAAGAAATTATCAAAGTTCTGGACACTTGCAAGTACAGAACCATACAGAATAACTCCAGTACTCCCTTTGATGTGCAGTGCAGATCTGGTCTGACTAAACACATGCAAAAGCTTTCAAGTATCAAGTCAATTAACAGCTTTATAAGTAGTGATTGAGGAAACAGTTTAGTAAGGATACCAGAAGTCAAGAAATCTGCCCTGACAAGTGCCTTGTCTGAGGGATGTCTGTCGAAAATACACCTAAAACCCCACTTTGATTTCTTTGTGCATTCAGTCCTTCCTACCAGCTGAAGAAGCAGTTTTGGAAAGTTTATAAGCAAGTCTTTGTCTTGTAACACTTTTACTGCATTTGGCATTTCTGTCACATATTTTGAAAGGAAGAAGAAATAAGAACTAAACTGAATTTGCACTAATTACATAAAGGCTCACTCTATTTGTCTTCAGATAGCAGGAACTGTCACAAGCTCTATAGGAATATTTATTGGTTTATTACTGCTGAAAAGCCATTGTTCCTACGTCCCGCTGTACTGACAGCATTAACTGTTGTCACAAAGTATTAGATTTTATACAGGGTGGTATGACTTAATGGAGTGAGACAGCAAATTTCTAAATGTCTATAAACTCAAACCTTACTACAGCTCTGGCTGGGCCTGAGGACTCCATTAACCTCTCTGGATCTGGGTAAGACAGAAATTTGTAAAATGCACTGAAATTCAATTTTAGTTATTTTTCTCAGGCTCATAAACTAAATATTTTCTGTTTTCAAAAGTTGATAAACAAATTAAATATGTATTGTGTGAGACAGCGATGAGCAAGGCTCCCTCCCCAGCTTCTGTAAAAACCTTAACAGAAATGCATCACAGAACAAGCCACTTATGTACAAATATTGGATTACATGCACTCAGTGAGAATATTAATTCTCACATTCCTGGAATGCAACCTGGCTCCAGGATACTCCGTGTTTGCACATCATACACTCCTCAGCACCTCGGATTCCAACAGGGATTAAAACCTCCTGTTCAAAATATGACCTATCCTAGCTGTGTGTGCTGTCTCACGCACCCTTAGAGCCCAGGACAAGAAAAGATGGAGAGGGACAGAGCCAGCTGTGTGTGGCAAGGTGTGCTGGAGCCAGCCTCAGGCAGCACAGCTGGATGTCTCTGATTTCCAACACACAGCCCTCAAAGTACAACATGGGATGGCTTCGTATCAAATTAATGCAGGCAGGGTGGGATTACGAAATCAGGTTTTGGACTATGTTGGAACAACTCTACAGCTGGAACAGAGCTCTACAGATGGAACTCAAGCACATTCACAGCTCAACACTGAGTCAACTGGCTGGGTGATCCCAGCTGACTGACCAGAGCTTCCACCTGGGCTGTGGTTGATTTTCACTGCAGATAAATGGCACGCAGACACACAGCAACAACTGCATGAAAACTCAGAGTAACGTTCCAAAAGCCAAGGCTTCCCAGTGAGCAGAGAAAACGTTACACCTACAGCAACAAGAACCACGGATCTGCTCAGGGAGAACAGCAGAGACGCAGAGAACGATTCCACCTCACAGAAATTCCCACCGTGAGCTTTTAATGCGTGAGGTGTTTTGCATTCATGACCACTTCACAACCTAATTTGATATTACAAGAACAGGACAAGTGCAGAGCAGACAGAACACCCACCTCTTCTAAGCTGTGGAGCGAAGAAGCAGAAACTGCTCGAGATGCGAGTGGATGAAATGGCTCCTGACCGACTGCGTGCTGATGATTCTGGATTTGTATAAAAGGGCTTTGCTGCGACCTGTGGGGCAATGGAGGTATTCCATAGTGAAAGCCCTGCCCCAGGAGGTGATTCTGCTGTAGGTTAGCGTAAGTCCAGGACCCATCAGGTTGCAGGTATTTCAAGGGAGACGGGGTTATGTGTTCGGATGGCATTGAGAAAGGGGGGTTGTACATTTGGGGTAAATGCTGCTGAAATGCTGGGTTAGTGGGCAGTTCAATGTCTCTGCTGTTCTCAGTGAAGTTGGGGAAGTGGGCGCTGTGGTTGGAGTTGCAGGAAGGAGAAGGGAGTGCTGGTGGGCTCCGGGGCTGCACTTGTCTGTATTGCAACAGTCTCGACTGGGGGGGCGGCATCTCGGCGCCGTCCCGGCTCTCGCCTGGATCGCGGTGCGACAGCTCCCGGAGCAAGTCCTGGAATCTGCACGGACACAAGAAATGCAGCAAGGAAAGAGGAAAAAAAAAAAAGTTTTGCTGAAATCTTGCTCTTTCTGAGGTGCAGAAAACTCAGAGAACAGAACACTGAATTTAAATATTCTCATCTTTGCACTTGCTGACCCTAACTGCAAAGGATGTGACCGAGCAATCAGAAATTAGGCACAAGAGGATTAATTGGATGAAATACCCACCTGAATCATCTCAAAGTTTTAATAACTCTTGAGATTTCCTTTCCAGTCAGAAGAATCAATTTTTTGTTATCTCTTAAGAGACAACTAAAGGTAGGGATTTCCTGCTTTACTACACAAAGTAAAAAGTTCACATAGTTAAAGACAATTTGAACCCCTTTCAAGGCAAAAGCCAGAACAATCAGGGACTCCCCTCACTTGCACAGTATACTTCTAAACTTCTTCACAAGGTCAACTCAGTTCAGCACTTCAAAGAGTCAGCTAAGAGGTCATTTAGATGCTTTACCATGGCTGTAACAAACCAGATGGAAAAGAAAGCATAGTGGGAGATGACAGTAAACAGAGGCAATTTAAAAATCCAGCCTTTACAATATACATGATTAAAGTTGATGACCACTGGAACCATTTTTCTGTTGATGTTCAACAGCTTCCTTTCTGGCCGCCTAAAGCTCCATCTCAAATACAACCAATTTTTTTAAAATCTGCTTTTAAAGCAAAGGCTTTTTGAAAAGGAAGAAAAGTTCAGGTTTCACTGGGGAGCAGTGTTTAGGGAGGGGCTGTTTTGTTTCTTTTCAAGCACACAAATCTCAGACTGCTACTTCAAATTGAAGAATTTACAACTTAAATAGGCCTTAACTACACTCAGACACCTCTTTCATAAAAACACAAGGTTGTTACTCTCTATCCATTCCTTATTCCATAAATACAGCACTGAAAAGCTCCATAAAAATATTTTTCCACTACAGCTTTACTACCCAATATACTAACAGAATAAAGCATAACACATAATAAAAGCATAGTTGTAAGTCAGCCTGCCAGCCAACTATTTTAACCTTCATAATAACAGCAGCAAAAAGCAATACCTTTAAGTGCCTTGCACTTGATCACAGTGTTACAGATAGGTGCCCACTGCTTAATTTTACACAAGCTCTGATGACTCAGTAAACAAATACCTTGAATATGTTGCCTCTGTTTCATCTTCTGTATTACTGGCAAGTTTCCAGTTTGCCCTAACTTGCTGCTGTTGATGTAATCCAATTGGTTGCTGAGGAAGATGTGGTAGATGAGGATGGTGATGGTGTTGATATGGAATAGTGCCTTGACTGAGATAGGCATTATGTTCATTCCATTGCTGTAACCTGGCTTGTTGTTGCTGCCTTATTGTTTCCAAAGCTACATTTCCATGCATACGATCTATAAAAATAGTTTTAAAAAAAAATTTTATCTAATGCCCCTTTTTAAAGATCTTTATGTCAGAAAAAAAAAAAAAAAAAGAAAGAATACTTTTTATACAGTTTATTCCAGGGTCTATTATACACTAACTGCATTGCAGTGCATAACCTGGTTATTTAAATCATATGGAAAATCATATAAACATGAATCTTCTAATAAAGTGCTGAATATTCAAACATGCCTCAAGCAGCAAATTATGCTCAATGACATTACTTATGGAAACTAACCCAACAATGACCCAATTCAGAGCAATATGCCTGAAAAAGGTAAATACCTCCTTCATATTCACTTCAATGTAGTTATAATTGCACACTCTGAATTTAAATAAAGAAAAGTCACCTACCTAAAGTGTCCCCTAAGGGCATTCCTGATGGATTCTCTTCAATGAAGTTGTTCAAGTGGGTTGGCAGAACTGGGTTGTGCTGTGCAATAGGCCTCAAAGGATTATTGACTTCTTGTAACAGAGGTGGGGGGTGTTGCTCTGAAATCACAGCATCTACAGCAGGAGAATGTGGTCGGTGGGGAATGGGATTATTAAAAAAAGACTGGCTGGGGCCTGCCTGGAAAGCAGGGGAAAGCTGCGAAGGTGGTGGAGGCTGCTGATTCAAGTGATTATGCTGCTGAACTACCTGGCTCTGCTGGGGTGGCATTTGGTTGGGCTGTTCAGGCAAGTGATTTTGCTGTTGGCTTAAGAGGTTTTGCTGCTGCTGCTGCTGCTGCAGAGGGTAGGGCTGCCTCGGGATCTGGGAGAGGTGCTGGAAGTGGCGGTTGGGAACTGCGAACTGGGAGTGGGGTGGGGTCAGGTGCAGGTTCAGCTGCCTGGGGGTGGGGTTGTCTTTGCGATGGAATTTAGCATTGGGGTAACCAGCACTGGAACGGGACTCTGGGCTTCTCTGCTGAGGGTTTGCTTCTAAATCGACCTGCAAAAGGAGAGTAACAGGTTTTGAGAATTCTTATTTAAAAAATCGAAATAAAGACATGTTGGTTTGACTACATGAATGAATGACTAAACGTAATGATTAAATTCATTAAGTGACAGTATGAAATAAACAAACAAAAATGCCCAAATCCCCAAAAAATAAACAAACAAACCAAACCAGATACCCAGACAAGAGAAACCCACCTGCTTGGATTCCAGAGGTTTCTTCTCAGGTGTTCGAATTTTACTGATTTCAGGTCCAGCAGTGTTTTCACTTTTACCTAAAAATATTTACAAAATTATTTCGTTTCCATAGAAAAATTATTATTTGGGGATTTTTTCCCCCAGACACAGGAAAATTCACTCATTAGTGTGGCATTTACAGCACCACAGACATTTAATATCATCTACCTAAATAACACTTTCCCTTTAATCTCTACACTTTGTTCATTAATAACCACTAAGTAAGTAGTTCTTCCAACTTAATTGCAAATAACATCAGCAGTACTGTAGAAGGGAGATGGAACAATTACACCCTCAACACCCCTTCCCACCTCCCATTCCTTCTGAATCTCACAATATCCCAGTTATTCTATTTGTAATGGCAAATCCCAGGTTATCTCCCCCATCTGTGGATCCCTCGATTAGGGAGGAAAGGACCAAGGATAGAAAGGATGGAGGAAGGAAAGTCCTTTCCCCAACCCCATTTCAACCAGAAACTCCCCCCAGAGCAGAGCAGTTTGCAGAGCCACTCCAAGCACTCACCATTCCGAGTTTGTTCGTGCTGCTCCTTGTCCTGGTGTGGGAGCTGCTGCTGTCCTATGCTAACAGGGGAGTGGTGGCCCAGGCCATACGGGATCGGGGACCCTCGCCCATGTGCCTGTAACAGGTTCATGTTATATGCCATGGCTGCTTGGTGAGTAATGAGGCGAGGGTCGACTGCAAACCTACCCTGATACCCCGTCCACGGTACCTATGTGGTAAACAAAAATTAAAATAAAAATTAAAAATTAAAAAAAAAAAAGAAAAGAGAGAGATGTGATCTGTTAAGATACATTAAATTAAAGGCAGTCATAGCAAGCACGCTGATATTAGGTCAGTGACAAGAGCTTTGCAAGCACCAGATGACCTGACACACTTATACACAACTACAGTTGGTGCTGGGAGGGGAGAGCTGTAAGGGCAGGCAAAACAAGGGCACAGATTTTTGAGAACCTTGGGCAAAAATTTTTCTATCGAAACCCATTCTTGTTTCAGTGGTTTTGAAGTCCAGAGAGAAAAGACTGATGGACAAATTATAGTTTAATAAACTTCAAATTAAATCCTTCTCTATTAAATAGAAATGGGTGAAGTTCAAGCAAATACAAAGTCCTTTCTCCTGGCAGCTACGAGACATTGGGCTGTGGCTCAGGGGGGACAAAGACAGAAGCCTCAATGATGAGGACCAGACCTTGCAGCACCCAGTGGATTCTGGGCCACAGCAGGAGGGGCTGTGCCCACCTCTGCACCCACGGGACACTCAGTGAAGTTCCCAGGACTATTGGTAGAACCCAGAGAGTGCCCACAGGTGAGCAGTGACAGGCAACCACACTCCAAAGGGTCTGTGCTACGTGACATGTGTACTGCAGAGTCAAAGCTAAATCCATCTCCTGAAAGCAGCTACAAAATCAGGATTTTTTAGAATGGCTTCAACTTTATTCCTAAAAGGAATTGTAAGGAAGACAGCTCTGCATCAAATGAGTTCAAACTTGTCCCGTAGGGAATTTATTAAAAGAAGGGAAATCTATGAACAAGAGGAGAGTGCAGGGAAGGTCATCCCCAACACTGAGGCTGCCAAAGCATCCTTTAGTGATGGCAGCAGATAACGTCCTCCAGCTTTTACCTTGGCTATGGAAACTGCATTAAACAAAGACATCATTTTATCTTCCACGAACATAAACACATTTTACTTCAGTCCCTTACTGCTTGTTTCAAGTGTAACAACTTTCATCCAATTCTTTTCTTAAATTACTATTTGCCCTTGAAATGTGCACTTTGAACTTCAGCTTTAGGCTACTATTGCATCTGTACAACCCCAAATCACCTCCAAGCTTCTTTTCAAAAGTAGCAGTCTCATTAGTACCTCAGTCTTCCCACTTAATTATTTAAAAATCCATCCTCAGGGAAGGTGAGTTCAAAATACTTGTTTTTAATACATTTCTTTTGATTGGAAACACATAAAAAATATATTAACCTTGAAACAATAAGACAGAGCTTTTTAAATTACCTTGGTTTGATATTAATATAATGTGAGCAAGCATGACAAAGATACAGCTGCTGGCCTTCTTATTGCATTTAAATTTATCCATCAAATGCAGATCTCTAGTAAGCTTGGAAAAAGGAAAATTCCTTGGCCTAGCAAAGAAAACCAATTGACAGCTGCCAGCTGATCTAAGACACAAAACTGAATCTACAGCAAGTCCCCTGTTCAGCATCCATAGCCCAAATTACAACAGAGGACTCATAATTATTGGAAAAAAACCAAATTAGCTGTATTCCAACATTTAGCATTATGAATGGAATTAAACACATCTGCATGTGTGCGTTCCACATCCTTGCCACGGTCTTCAGGAGCTGTGTACAACACAGACATGCTACTCCACAAGCTTCTGCAGCCTTTGTTCTTTCCTTGCATTTTCCTCCTGAAATATGTTGACTGTGAAGGGTAAAAATAAAGCAGAGACTGCTTCTTTAATGTGTGCAAATTTTGGTGGGACAGTTTTATTTGTAATCCAAAATTCCATGCATAAATGTAGCCTAAAAGACCTGCTTAGAGATCTTCATTCTGTTCCCAAATGTCATTAAGGGAAGGGATTGGAGAGGAAACTGGTTCACTATGAGGTTCTGGAAGGGAAAAACATCCCATTATGCTTATTTTTCTTATCACTTCACTTCAGACACCTTGCACTGCAGACATCCAAAACTTGTAATTTAGGCTGTGTGACGCCAATAAAGAGAAACAAACTTGCTGCGAATCACTGAGGTCTCTCCAATGATTAAGAACTGAACCAGGCAAATAATTCAGAGGCAGGTGTCTCAAGTCAGATGAGACAGATTCCACTGGTGTGCCTAAAACACACCATATTACATGAACAAGAAATTGCTTTTAGTCTGCCTGGAGTTACTTGGGGGAGAAAAGCTTTCAGGCCCTTATTTTCTGGTCATCCTTTGCACTGCCACTCCTAAAGCCAGCAAAGCCCAGAGATTTGGAGTGCTGAAAGAAACCTGCAAGAAATTCACTATCTGATTTTGCCATACGTTTATGTGCACAAAATAACTGAGGTGGGGAGGGGGGAGAAACAGAAAATGAATTCTTACAGGCAAAGGCACAGACATGACCATATTTCCTCCATAGACAGCAGGTACATATAGAATACTTGTCCCAGTGTGTGGATCTATCCTTTGAACAGGACTTGGAGATTTCCCCAGATTGGGGTGAGGTCCCAGAGGAGGAGGGGGAGGAGTATATGCTCGGATAGGATTTCCAATTAGAACAGAAGGATTGGGCTGAACTGAAAATAAAGATAATAATAAAAGATATATACATACCAAAAAAAGAAGATTTATACACAAAAAGAACATGAAGATGACCATTTATTTATTTTTTCATCCTAACAGTGTCTATCTTTATAAAGTATGCATGCAACTCTCTAACAGCACAGGTCTGATGCACCAAGAGAAAGCATTAATCAAATCCTGTATTCCATTTCAAAAATTTGAAGAGGCAGAAAATACGAGTTGAGATACAGAGAAACAGGTAGCTGGTAAGTGCATTAATGAAAGAATGTCCCAAACCAATTAAATATGCTGACAGTCAGGGTGGCTGTAAGCACTGATCAAAAACTAAAATAACCCTTCTTTCTTTAGCACGGAAGACAAGCTCTAAACTAATGCTTTTCCAAATTAATAACAAAAATTATTCAGCTGCTGCATGCTACCTTGCAAAGGTATGATCAGTAATATCTGGATGTATGACAGCACAATTTAACTGCAAAGTACCTCAGAAAACAGTGCATGCAAAATAATGTCCAAATACCCTGGTACAGGGCTGTACATGATGAATTTCAAACACAGCTATTTTTTAAAGGCCAACAACTGTGTTTGTGTTAAAACTTGAAAATAAGTGCGCACAACACCTATAAAGGATGAGTCTCAGAAATACCAAATGTCCACTTAACAGTCTATGATCTGATTCCCACATGCAAACAACAAGTAAATGGCTTTCAAGCAGAGAAGAGACCAGATTCTCAATGTATGTCAAACTACTGTCAGCTTCACTGGGCTCAGGAATTCCCCAGGAACTGCAGAGGCACTCACCAATTCCATCAGGTGGGAAATGGTCATTCTGGTTATGATGATGGACCTTGCCCTTTAAAGGAAAAAAAACCAATAATAGTGATCTTTGCATTCTTACACAAACCAAAGCTTTTTATTTCAAGTGAACATGATAATTAAACCTAAAACAGAGTTTGAAAGGAGTCAACCCAACAGTTTATTCTTACACATTCAACCATCCAGTTCCACCACCTGCCTATGAATTCACAAAGCTGGACATAAAACACCCTTTATTCAATTAACCAGTGGGTCATTACAACTCCCTCTGGGAAAACCCTCTCCCAAGGCCTGTTTTCAGATGCAAAGAGAGTTACAGCAGATATTCTGAGTTTCTTTTCTCACCATTTTATTTCCCACTGTCCCACATCTTTCAGGAGCAACACTCAGGAGCAATGTAACCCTCATTACTCCTCTGCCACGGCAGCTCCAGTGGAAGCACGATCCATTTTCTGCTCCAGGTTCCCGCTCAAGAAGCTGGAGACAAAGGAGCTGCCCCAAGTTTTACTCAGGTGTTCCCCCAGCCCCACGAGACACTGTCTCCCTGCCCCATCTCATTTATCAGCTTCTGGGCTGTGGCTCCTCTGTGCCTGCTCCCAGAAGTGCAACACAGGAGAGTAAACAACCCCAGCACTGGAGGAAACTGCTCCTCCTTGGTGAAACATTGGAAAAGGATTTTAACAGACCTGGGTTATCCCTTCTACTTTCTCATGAGTTTGCAGCATCAACTAATTAGTTAATATTCATCAACTGTGAGCACATATTCCATTGCCAGTATGCTCTCAAGTCCTTTGCAGCACAGAAATACTTTACTTAATCTGGACCTAAGTACGTTCAGAAATTTAAAATAAATCTAGAAACGCTTTGATGCTGCAAAACTTTTCTTGCCCAGGAGATAAGTCTAGGCAGTTTTCCAGCACTCTGAGCAAATTAGTCAGGGTACAAAGACAGGTTGTTTGACAATGTTGACTCATGCATAAACCAGATTAAAGAACTGGTCTCCAAATTCTCCTCTCATTTGAAAAAATGAATTATGGAAAAATAAAATAATAATTGCTTTGCATTGCAGCACTTAAACAAAGGAAGCCTGTTTATTCAGCAGAGAAAGATTCAATCTAAAAATGTGGAGGAGCTATAGCCTTAATCACTCCTGGCCAGTACAGAGCATTTCTGTATCTGTTACAATGTCAGAGGCAAGCAGCATGTGCAGAAGTCAGACAAACCTCTGCTCTAACCTGTCACACCTGTATTTTATAGGTGCCATATCTTTCAAACTGAAATACCACATTCTTACATAAGTTTGTAAGAAAACAATGACCTAAGTTTGTAAGAGGAGCTGTCCTGCTCACTGGGAGCTTCAGTCCCTGGATTAGACTGGTAAATAAAAGTCAACTGGGGCCACCAGGAAGCTGGGGAAGGGAGTTGCTGCCTTTCCTTTTTCTTCTTCTCCTCACAGTTTTGAAGGCTTAGCAATTTTATAACAGCCTCTTATGAAACTCAATTGTTATCATTTCTCAAAGATTTCACACCAAGGTTCATTTCCCCACCCATCTCCAGGATACCTAAACCTACCCTAGAACTGATGGTGACTGACAACACAGGAGCACAAATACACTCAGTTTCCTCTAAAAACTGGCTCCACCTTTGGAATATAAAAATCCACATTACATAAAGGCTCTCAAAGGAAGCCCAGACCAAGATCTGGGTGAGTGCAGGCAGCTAACAGCCTTGTCATTCCTTGGATCCCCCTTCAGTCAACAAACAGGAGTAGAGAGAGTTCTCCAGAGATTTATCCTGACCTGTGACCCTCCCTGACTGCAGGAAATGTCTGGGGTGATGATGCACCCTGGTTTAAGTGCCTGAACCCAGACCAAAAGCTGGCAGGCAGCGAGTGGGAGGTAGGAAAGTTGTAAACTCTGAGCTTAATTTGCTGTATGTGAACTACCCCGAGGGAAGCTCTGAGTTCTGGAAACTTTCCCTTTCCACATCATCACCTTCAATAAATGCTGTCCCCATGCAGCTCCAACCCTCCTTCCCACTGCCATGCCTGGCCAAGCCACAGAACACAGGACAAGGCACTGCCCTCACAGCTCCACGCTGGCTGCTGGCCTCTCAGACAAGACTGAAACATTCTCCCTGCTTTAAAATCTAAACAGCAAAGAGGTTTTTAATGCCCCTACATAAATCCAGGAGCAATTCTGCTGAATAAGAAGTTCTGCTTGTACAAAACCACTTTCAGCACACGTGAAAGACAAGCTCTGACTTGCACGATGTCCATAAACTCACCACAAAACATGACTGAAAACCGTTCTTATTTATTTGCTACAAAATTTTCCGACCAGCACTCCATTTTAATCCTTCATTTTTAATGTTAAATACTGTGCTTAGGATGTCTAAAATAAGCAAAACCAACCATCTGCATTTAAAACTTGAGCAAAGGGAAATGCACCCCTGATCCCAGCTGTATTCTCAGAGTATTTGATTATTACCTGTGCTGTTACTGCACACACTAACTACCTGTCAATGGCATTCAGAGGGAAGATTTTATTTAGAATTATGATACAGGTGGTTCAAACACTTCAGATCTTAAGATGAAAATAGAGTGTTGGCAGTTGGAACAGCACAAGGGCTTAGTTTACCAACAAACTAAAGCAAAATAAACAGAGCTGTCTACTTACAAGACTCTCACTTTCCCCAACACTTGCTCCCCTTTTTTTCCTAAATATACTATACCTGCATTCTCAAGTACTTTTTTTTTTTCATTTTGGAAACTAGAAGTATTTAAAATGACGTTCTATTATTAAGGAAAAGACTGAAGAGCTCATGAAAAATGAGAGTACAGCAGTGGCTTTTAAAGACAATTTTGTAATTTCTGGTTTTCTGTAGGCCCAGTGTTTTGACACATGACTAGAAGCTTTAGAAATCTGGTGTTTGTTTCAGAAAGTAATGCGTGCATCTTGATGAAGAAACCAAATGTTCTCCCTTACAAGCTCCCTTTTGGGAAGGACTGCCAAAGGGAAGGCTTTCCTCTTTGTATTAAAAAAACCTGTCGTAAAAATTTCATTTCAAAGATACAGCCTGGAACAAAAATGCAAAGCTATGGGAAATATGTGCAGTTCTTCCTTCCTGTACACTGAGTTCATCACAAAGCTGACAACCTGCATTTCAGTTCCATCTCTAAGCACAATTTAATTAAATTACAACCCAAATGATTTTGATATAAACTACAACGGATTATTAAAACAGAATTCATTACTAATATATCACCCCTCAAGAAAGCTCTACAATTTAGTGTTGTTCTTTATCATCCTAAGGAAGCTATGTATTTTCATCACTTCCTCACCTGCTTTTATAAAAAGAGCTGATGAAATTACCACTCAGAAGTAATTTTATCTTTCTGTCCTCTTGGTGCTAATGAAATGTGGTCTTCTGAAGGACATTATCACTGAGCTAATCTATGCAATAAACCAGTTTACAACATATTTTTAATTACATCAAAAATTATCTTACATAACTTAAGTCCTTGAATTTTAAACATGATTTTTAGACCAAACCAAATCCCTTTTGGCTATTATTTTGTTGGCTTCTTTTACTCCTTGTAAAGGAGTCTTTATCAGGTCTTTATCAACCTGTTGTTTCTTGGGGTACAGTCAGAGCACAGCTTGGGACAGGGACTGGCTCTTGCTCAGAGGGTTTAATCTGGCTTATCTAAATCCTGAGTTTCCAGGGCTGAAGTTCTCCAGGGTCACTGCAAAACTGCCACTGAACAGGCCAGAGTGAGCCAAGGTGTGCTGCAGAAAGGAAACAAGGCTTGGACAACCCCAAGCTATATTGCTGAAAACTTCATGATAACACAAGTCTAGAGCTTTCACTTGAAAATGCCGAGGATCCCTCTGGAATTTGCATTCATATCTGATTGCACTGATGCAATTTTAAAACAAACAGCTTGTTCCATAAACCTTTCATGCCGTTTCTCTAGATTCCCTTCCAGCTGCTGACAGAAGCCATCCCCAGGAACACTGTACCTTTGGAGGTGACTGCTGCTGTTTGCTGGGGTTGGCCGAGTGCTGATGCCGCAGCGCTCGGGGGATGAACTCGGGGGCCAGAGGGTTCAACACGTAGGTTTTCTTTAACTCCAGAGCTTCCAGCTGAGCTTTGATCTGCTCAAACGTGATGCCATGAAGACTTTCGTTCTCGTGGCACAGGGCAATGAACCTTTCCCAGAATTTCCTACGGAAATGATTTTTACAAACAGTGAGGAAGGCTCAATGGCTGTTATTAAAATGAGAACAGATTGAATGTAATGTGGGACACTTTTACTGTTTGTGTGTGCTCATTTTACACACCAATCCATCCACCCTGAACCTGCTCCCTGCAGCTGAGCCCCACAGCACAGTGCAAAGCTCCCCAGCCACTCCACATGGACACACAGCTCTGTCCATGTGCATCAGGTCACAGCACTGGCTGGGTACCACAAGTGATATTAATGCCATGGACAGCTCCAACTCAGAGCTTTTTCCTAGAAAACCAAAACCAGCAAACTCCACGCTTAAAATTCTGGAATGTACGATTTAAGGCATTTATTGAAGCTCAAATAGTGAGAGGAATTTCACGGATTCTCAGTCCCAGAAGATGTCAAGAACATTCTCCGAATTTAGGCAGATCCTTCAGTGTAACAAGCACCAAAGAGAACAAAAAACAAATACAAAGGGTTTTGAGATATGCCCTCAAAACCACTCTTGTGAAACACTTCAGAGGCATGTGAAAATTAATATTTTGGGGAGTTTCTAGAGATTCTTTGAGATCCTCTAGTGGAAAACAAACAAAAGCATGAACTTCAGTGCGTGTCAGAATTTTCTATAACATACAGAAGTATTTTTGAGACAGGAAAACAACCATCAGATGATGCATAACTTGTCTATGAAAATTCTGTTTCCAACTTTCTGGAGGATGGAGGGGTTTTTTAAACCTTGTAATAAAAGAACATTCCTCCCTGTCTTCTGCCTTCTCATGACATGTCTTTCTACTGCTTTATTAAAAAAAGTCTTTATTTTGTTAACATTCACAGCAGGATCTACACAAAATTTTACACTTATGATTTTTTTTTTAACCTCAAAGGAACTTTTTGGGTGAAGTTACTGAAGCTTAAAAGTTATTTAAATAAGGTCTGAAGATGTCACTTAAAAAAAAAACAACCCAACGAACCTGACTGAGCTGTCTCTTTCAAAAATATCAAGAGTAAGCGTGTGCTTGACTATAACTCCTGCTTGTTCACTGTTCAGTAATAAGGTCTGGCCTACCAGCAAGCACTGTTCTTTCCCCAAAACCTGCAAAATGAGGGATTGCAGCACACTAATTGTACCAGCAGGGTCACATTTTGCTGAGTAGCTGACTTCGTGAGAAAGAACAAATGTGTGTCTTGCAAGAATGCTGTGATGCTAGTGATGTTTTCAAGAATTCAAAATTGTTTTGCCTAAAAGCCCATTTCTGTTGTGATTTCATAGAGGCAAGAAATGCTCTTTTAAAATTCAGGATGCAAGTTGGCCCTTTTTCTGCATTTTGCTCTAAGGCAAATAGATCTTGCAAGGTTTTAAATGAGAATTAAAAACCAAAATTAAATGCATCACCGGGATGCTTTAATGATGGAATTCCCTCTGATTAATCAATTCAGTCACCAAACCTACTGCCAAGTACCCCAAATCCACTGAGACCCATCCACTTTTGCTGAGAATGCAGAGAATGCCCCAAGCAGTCTCTCTACACACGGAACACTTGTTCTGGGGTGTGAGAACAGAGAATAAAACCCTGCTGCCTCTGAGTGTGCTCGGGAGTTGAAAGGGGGTGTCTGCCAAAACAGCTCTGTCTAGTCCAGCTGGAGCACACAGGAATGTAATGATTACCCTGGGCATACTTCACAAAGCTCTCTACAACTATCATTACAGTCTTGACTCATTTTGACAGGTATTAGAATATTTATAAAATTCAAGTACACTCTAAACTTTTTTGAGGTCTGTTTTTCCTAACAAAATGTCACTTCTTGCAGACTTCTCTACTCCTGTTGGACTAAAAAAGAACCATCTTCCCAGCAGCCTCCCTGAGCCCCTCCAGCACTATTTTCAAAGAGTGAATGTTCAATTATTCAGTGAAACAAGACAATGGTGTATTAAAGGGAAAGCTCGAGATACATCTTAATAAAGTTGCAGTGCTCCTTGTTTCTTAATTATCTTTCAGTTTTATAATTTGGAGCAACTCTACATCTATAAACAGCTGCTGGTCTTCAAAATGCAAACCCAATCCTTAACTGCCAGCCCTGTAATTTATTTACCATGCTGACAGCCTGTATTTTATTTTATTAAGTTTCTGCATACCCTAATTCAAATATTTTGAGGGAGCAGTTGGGAGGCACAGAGGTTCCTTCTCACCAGCTCACTGCATAAACCACCTCTTGCCTAAAAAACCCAACCAGGTAAGGGAAAAGTGAATTAAACCCACAGCAATTATTTCTCTGTCAGTAAGATGTTAGAAGCCATTTAAAGCAGATCACTGTGTTCATGTACAGACACTCCTGACATGGCCCCAGCAGGGAAGTGGTGAAATTCAGGTAATATTTCATAAATACAATAAACAAAGGCCTGAATTCCATTTGGCTTTTTCAACTCTAATCTTTGAAAACCACATCCCTTTTCAACACAGTAGCAGAAGCATTGCTCAGGAAAGTAGAACACAACATAGATATAACAACTAACATGTATTTTTAGCTTTATTTTAATAATGTAGTCAGTGCACTGTTTCCTCTCTTCGAGAATAAGCTGCAGGGTTTATCTCTGATCATCTCAAAATTTCAGCTCTTCCATCGAAAAAAACCCTTTGAAGAACAAGATCTTGGAACCTTTAACATATCATTAAGTGTTTACATATCTCAGCATTTTTCACATTTCTTCATTTAGGTCTACAAAATGTAAATTCACTCAAAGCTTAACGAGTTTTTCCTAGTGTCACGAAGACCTATCAAAACATAAATAATGTTTTTCAAGTCTTCTACCATCCTACGACTGCCATAACATTCAAATCACAATTTTAAACTCCAAATTATGCGTTACCTTTATTTGTACATGAAATTGTAACGGGTATACAAAAAACCCCAGTAGAAAGTAAAATGAAGCATGTTCAATTGTTAAGTGAAAATTTGAGCAATTATAAATACATGAAAAGACAGTCTGTCAGTGGCCAGGTGTAGGCATCTCACATTTCCCCCTGTTATATATGATGACAACCCTCACTTTCCTAAATCCACCAGTCACAAATAAACACATTTTCCAGTACCCTTAGCCCTGATTAACCAAGGAACAGAGAGAAAGTACCTGCATCTTCCAATGGAACATAAAGCAATAGGATCTCCAACCACAGCTACTAAGGATTGTGCTCTTGTAATGGCAGTGTTGAGAAGTTTGTAATTAGACAGAAAACCATAATCCAAGTCTTCTGTTGAATCCTCCAGTAACTGTTCTTTCCTTTTAATTGGAGTTTGCTTATGTTTGCATGTGTGCCGTGTTCGTACTGTGCTGAGGAACAAAACTCGGAACTGTTTTCCTAAAATGAAACAAAAAACATCTCTGAGATAATTGTTGCTATTTCTGCTCCTACCATGGCCAGACCACTGCCCTTGCCAGTCAGATTTCACACCTAGATGTTCTGAACTCATAGCTACCCTTCACATGAAGAGCTTTATGCAAAAATAATAAGATTTAAAAATTTTAAAAGATGCACTATAAATAGTATATTCCATTACAAGAATATTTCCTCTTCAAAATCTTACCTTTTCACCTTGATATTAATCACTCCTGAACTTTCTGAAATGTCAATTATCTTTACAGCATTGCCTATGAGTCAATAACAAACCTGGAATTTATTTATTCTACCTTAAAAATAAATTCTGGACATTCTTGATTCATATTTTTAAATTTCTCAAATGCATTAATATCCACCATGAAAAAACAGAGCAAACCACTCACTGTCACTCAGTTACTTTATCATCTGCCTTTGTTTATTACTGACTAGAAGTGCAACCTAGCAACAGGCTATGCCTACACAAAATCCTTGTTATCAATGTGATTTCAGGAAGAAACACCTAAATTTTTAGACTCCTTGCCGTTTATTCCACAGATGGAAAAGAAATCAGTAAAACATCTTGAGGCTAAAGCTCTATTCCATTTGTATTTGGAACTCTAAAACTTATCAGTTTGTTAAAAACATTAAAATTCTGTTAAAAACCTATCGGTTTCTACAGTTTTCACTCAACTTACTTTTAAGCAAGGCTGAACTTAATTCTGAGAAAATATAAAGATATCTTTTTGAGAAAAGATAAATCTCACATCCACTGAGATATATGAGATCAATCCCACACCTCACATCCACTGGGTTTTTGGGCAACGTTGGAGCAACATCTGGATCACAGCTCTCCTTTTGCTCCCACAGCTTTAGGGTCATTTAGTAAACTACAGGGTAATTTGGTGAAGTTATTATAGCAGCAGACACGTTTCCCCTGGGCCAGCCCAGCTGCTCACCCTGCACGTTGAGCACCCTCTCCACGCTGACGTCGGACAGGCGCTTCTTGCGCAGCTCGGCGCGGATGCGGAACACCTGGTCAGCGTACGGGGTCACCACCCCGATGCTGCCGTCGTCCAGCTTGCCCCAGGCCACTGGCCACTTCCTCCTCAGCTCCTCCACACGCTCCACCACTTCAAACACCTTGGGAAAAAGGCAGGATTCTTAAAAGTTACGTCCCACCGAGCAGCACTCTTTGATTCGGAAAGGGGATTTGAGCTTTAAGGCTTTGAAACACTTCCATGACACAGTGTTACACAAGCAATGATACTACAGCATCCCACAGAGATACTCCAAAGTATCCTGGAGTAAAACAATGTATTCACCATACAGCACCCATTTTTTATCTTGAAATAAATTTTCCCACAGTCACAGTTAAAATTACAAACTTCAAAGTTACATGAATAATCTTAATTTTCATTCTTAGGTTCTTAAAAAAAAATGTCAAGTGCACTAGGACCTCTCTTGCCATACTTCAACTTATTTCTGAAAGCAAATGTACTGCCCAAATAGCTGTAATTTTATTTGTATTCTGCATTTGATATATGTCATCTTATCATGTCTGATAACTCTAGACACAGCATCCCTATACCAGAGCACAATGATCTCCCATTCCAAAGGATACCATTGGGAGTTTCAGATAATTCATCAACTGCTAGTAACTCTCTGTGAAATACTGCAAAATGTGCTACCTGAGAAGACTAATGTGTATTAAAACCTGAAAACCTCCCCCTGTGAGGAGACAGCCTCCAAATAGCCTCCTGCCAGAGCAGCTCATTTCAACACATCAACACCAGAGGTACTGCACAAGGCATTTCTGAGTAACCTTAGAGAAGGTTAGTGATTCCTTTTTTTTTTTAATTTACATTCAATAAATATTTCTCCAGCTATTTAAAGCATGGCAATTCATGGTGCTGTTTTCCTACAGCATCACAAATGCAAGCTCAGCCTCTTCAAGAAAAAAAAATCTGCTAATCCTTAAAAAGTCACAAATAGTTTATTTTTGGCAATTTCAGAGGATAGTGAAAATATGAGACTGTTTCTAAGCAAGTCCTGGATGTTTTTGTGACATCAATTCTTGCATTTAAAAGCCAGCTCTGCTGACAAAGGCTATTAGAATAAACTTTGATATCTATAAAAACTGTAGCACGAAAATAAGGATCTATTGTAGGTATTTTGGCAAGAATCTCTGAAAGTATATAGCTTCTAGGTATGTATTTAGAATTAATACCACACAGGGAAATTTTAAAATGAAGACCAACAAAGGAAAGTGCATTTCCCAGAATAATTCTTAATATAGGCATCAATGAACCGTAAGATGGCCCAATGCAAATATCCATTAAGGGTCAAACAGAAAAAATCTCCCTCATCATCTAATTCCAGTTTTTCCTGCTGGTGTTTAAGGAGCTGTTGTCCTTCATTTCTGCCTGTGGCCATTAATGACTCACAGTTTTCAGACAGTTACTTGGCCACTGAAGATATTTTTAGGTCTTTTACAACTTTTTTTAAATGGCAAAGCAATCCAAGTAGATTAATGAAAGCAGTCAGGTGTCCAGAAGTCATCAGAGCTTCTTATTTCAGAAGATATTTTAACACACCAAAGAATGTTTAACAAATGCAGCACAACAACAACAAACAGTTTTCAAATTGTGCAGCAGAGGAACCCCACCACAATCAACAAGGGGAAACAGGCAGCTCTGCAGTGCTTCCTAACAAGCACTACCCAGAAATTCCTCCTAAGCTTATGAAAATGACTGCTATTTCTTTGATTTTCCCTCCCTCCCTAACTGGAGGTGACTGGAAAAAGGCATCTTCCACTATGAAAAGCGTTATCAAGTCAGAAGGTGGGAGGTGGGTGCTGCTGCATGTGTTTGTTTTTGTGGGCTTGGGCTGTTTGGTTCTCCTAAACACAAGGGAAAGAATGAGAATGAAAGTAATTTTTGAAGAACACCAATAAACCTACGTGAAACAAACAGATAGAGAATAAGTCCTCACCTAAAAGAATCTCATCTGCACATTATCAGTTAGACACTGATCCTAAACATATTAAAGGAAATGTGAAATGTTACTCCTGAGGACTCTTATCTGAGTGGGAACATTTCTACAACAGTCAAAGAAATCTAAGTTTTACTTCAAATTGCAGTTACTCTCAGTTGCTAAGATACATCTATCCGAATGTCACATAAATTATCAGGAAAGACAAATCTTCTCTCCTGAAGAATGAGCTTGGGAGAATGAGATGCAGCTTATAATTTGCAGAGAAAAAAAGAAGGTAAATTAGTGGAAATGTTTACTACAATTGCAATTTTCATTACATCATGTTTAGCAAACTCCATGTTCCACTCTTCTAGTAGAGGACAATTTATGTCTTCCACCCACACTGAGCATAAACCAGTAAATTTGGGGGAGTGGAGCATTAAAAAAAACAATCAACAGTAAAAGCAAAGAAGAGTTACCTCTGCATTATTGTAAAAAGCTGTACTATTTTTTTCTTGCACATCTTCTCCACGTGCTGTGAAGAAAGTCAAAGGGTAGAAATCTTTGTGTGCTGGCTGCTTTCCACTTGCCATCAATTTGCCTTCATAGAAAAGTTCAGATGTGTAACTGTAACGAGGCAAAACAGGGTAAAATGTGGAGTCTACACATGAGCTCACTGATAAAATATGCAAATCTCCCTGATGAAATATGCAACCACAAAATACTTCATAAGGAAAACAGAACCACTGATTACCATTCAGCATCTTCAAATGATTTCTCTGAACTGGTATTTCCCTTCTACAGACACAGCAGAAGGCACTAAAAATATGCTTCTCCAACACTTTTTCTACAAAGGCTGTTTTCTCTTCTCATCTAAAGCTCGACAAAGTTATGAGCATTCTCACTGATGTTTCACTCAGAAGTTCTGATGGCTGGAAACTGGGCAAAAAGAACACTTGCTGTCTGGCACTGGTTATTCCCCAGGCTGGACAATGAGCTTGCTCGTGTCAGTTAAGAGTTATTGAACTTGGAAGATACATTTACTACAGATTTCGTGTGCACTGAGCACAACACAGGCCAAGTGTTCAGCTGTCAACCAAGCTTTTTTTCTGTGACTTCTACTCCAGGCTGATCTATGTTGCTAGAGACCAGAAACACAACCAGAGCAGAGCTCCTCTGCTGGCAGCAGCCATTCCAGCAGCTGGCTGACTGAAAAAGAAATGAGGCAAGAACTACTTCATGGTGAAAAGCAGGAGGGGGAAAAAGGAAGCCTGAATGGAATGAGACAAAAAGGCAGCAAGGAGAGACTGCAGAATGTTGTAAAAGTTACTGCACAGTAGAGCTAAATTAATGCACTGGCTTCCAGTAATGAGTGAATTTTGGTATCATCTCACTTTCAACGCTCAGCCTCCAACCTTAATTTTCTTTGGATATCACTCAGAGGCTGCAGAAATCTGAGCAGAGCCTGACATGAAGACAACCAAAGCAGGAGACTGTGCAGCTGGTGGGTCCATCCAGTTCTTCCAGGATTCCAGCTACTGCAGCTTGAGATGGAAACAGCTGCTCATGGAAAAGCCACAGAAACTTGTCTGCTACCAAATCACCATCAAAGCACCGCAGCCCACCCCTGACTGAACTGGCTTACCCTGGACAACCCTGAAGAACACTGGGCTCCTCTGTGGGTTAGGCTGCAGCAGTCACTCCACAGCAGCCAGGGGGCAAAACTAACCATCTCTTCTGCAAATTAACTAACTTTCAGTAATGAGATCTCATTAAACAACAAAACTTTTCTGTATGGGTTGTTTTTTCCAATTACAGCTCCAAAGTCAGGCTGAACTAATGGCTCCTTCTTTCCTCTATTTCTCATGGTGTCTCTGCTTCAGTGAGGTAGAGATGATTAATGAGCCCTTCATCTTCCTACACTTCTGTCCTAAGTGTCATGGTCCCATTTGTCAGGGGAAATTCCACAATACACAAAAAAGGAGACTTGAGACATCTCCTAAAGGGACCACCATGAGAGTGTTCAGCTGGTTCCCCTCCCACAGCAACATGTCCCAGTGGAACTGGGCACACTGGACTTTGACCAGAGAGCCAAGCAGAGAACCAGCCCCAGTGGTGTTCCTGCATCCTCACCTCGGTGTTCAACAAAGTGGCTCTTTCCTGGAACTCCCTGTCTGAACTCCAGCTGCTGAAGTGGATTTTCATGATCTTTCTGAGGTAAATGACATGGAAGTGATCTCTAAAGAAAAGCTGAAATGATCCCTTCCTTTACAGATGTCCTCTCATTTCAAACTCAGAAACTCAAAAAATGGGTAAGAAATTTAGCAGCACTCAGCCTATAACTACAAAGTCCATAAAGTAAAGACAGATCAAGCTATGTAAAAAAATATTTTACATTCTCACTTTCGATTCCCCAGAGCACTTAAATATTTCTGCTTTTGCTTTGAACACAGTGATAACCTAATTAGTATGACTGGATACCAACATAATATTCCTCAGTACATATTTGAGCCAGGATTTAAACTTTAGCATTTTTCCCCATGATTGCACTTATTCTTTCCAGCACAGCTCATGGATGAGCTCATTACACTGGCAGCCATTAGTTTATCATAGCATAAAAATGCAAACCCACTGATTAATGTGTCTTGAAAGAAGTAATAAAAGATGTCAACAGTAAAGAAACATGCTCAAAATTTGACCTATTTTTTCCATTCACAGTTGCACATCCATATGTTCCTTACATTGCCCACAGCTTACCATTCCAAGATAATCCACCCCAGTAAATCTAAAATTCTGAAATGGTTCAAAGAAGCACAGAGCCTACATAATAAACTGCTGGGTGGTTAAAAAGGGAAAGTTGGCTCTTCTTTGGTTTAGTGTGCAAGCAGCCAAAGCATCCCCACCTGAATGAGGGCTCTGTCCCACAGCCCAGGCAGCTGCTGTAAGAGTCCAAATTACTACACGGAATTACTAATTAACCTTGAAACAAGTAACATTTCATGCCAGAAACACTTCAGCTGTGCTTGGCTCTTTTGCTCACTGGCAGCAGTCAGAAGAAGCACATGATAGAGTGAAAAAGTTCACACCTACTTGATGATTGCTTCATGGGAGCGATAGTTCTCACAGAGCAGGATCCTGCACGGGAACTCTGCAGGGTAGTGCTCGTAGAGCCGGTCGAGCAGGGAAACATGAAGGTTTCTCTCCCTGGCAAATTCACTGTAGACAAAAGGACTGAGCTGTAATAGACACACACACACAAAGAAAATGTAACTAAATGGGTGGACTCGGAATTTCACGCTCCCAACATATGTATGTGCATCAACCCAAAAATGAAACCTCCCTTTCACTGGACATTCATCGCTGGAAGACACAGACCATGGTTATTCCAAAAAAATGCTCCTGCCTGCCAGAAAAGCAACAAAAGACCAGCATGGTCTTAAAGGAACAATAAAATACTCAATAACTATGCAAAGAGCCCTTCTATTTAAGTTTAACACTCCCAACTGTGTTTAAAATGACTTTACACCATTATTCTGACAACCACTTCTACAATTAAGTTATTACCACTAATAGTACAAATCAGAAAACAAAGAAATTTTAGTACCATTTAAAAAGCTAAATAGAAATGTTGTTGAAAAAACAAAAACCCAGTGACCTATTTACTGTTACACTAAACTCCTACTGGGCTTGTTTAACAATAAAACGAACATCTACTACAGCAGGAAAAATAAAACCAAAGAAGATGAAAATGAGATTCTTAAAATACAATTTCCAAGTGTAGAAATAAGGCTAATCTATTTTGTCATTCTGAACTCATATGATTCAGCTACATATTGGTTTTTGAAATTTAAATAGTGGACACCTGATAGAGGATCTTCTGTAAGACCCTGAGCTACAGAGCAGCTTGAGACACACAGGCCCTGGGAGGAATTCATCCACACAGCTGGGCTAATGAGAAAAAGCCTGAAGTAACAATTCCAAGCTCTTGAAAAGCATTTTGAGAGTAGTATTTAAAAAGCACTACCCTAGTCCTTGGCATTACTAATACCATTGAAATTATCCAGCAGTATTAAATTATGGGTGGCAACACCACTCTGAGTTTGATACTGTACCAAAGCACACATCCACCCTACTGCTACTGTGAGACGCAAAGAGAATTAAAGGCAAATCTATAAAAACAAATAAATCTGGCCTAAATCAATAAAGCAAGTAAAGCTGACTTTTCCAAGCATGCTTTCTCATGCCTACAGGCTGAAAAATGACAGGCATAATCAGTGTTTTAAACTCTCCAAACCAAGCAGCTCCCAGGCACTTTGCAGCAACATAAAAACACTGGCTAGTTTCAGATTCCTATTTCTCACTTGTTCAAATCTTCATCAGATTAGATGCTCCTAGTAAAAATTTAAAGTTCTCTTAATCCTAATTCTCCATATTCTTGAATTCTTCTAAAAATCAACAGGGAATACCAGTCATAAACTCCTGACTGTAACAAATATTCTCACATCTCAGTCAAATAATGCCCTGGAATTCTCCTTGGCTTCCCCATCTACTATATGATTTGGTGCACATAAATAACTTTAATAAATAAATACAAATATAATACTCAAAAATTGCACAGCTCTTACCTGCATATGGTCTCCAGCCAAGACAATTCTTGTGTTTTTATTAGCTAAAGCTAGAGGCATAATCGTTTCACACTCCATAGCTTGAGCAGCTTCATCTAACAGAATATGTGTAAAAAACCCTGTAAAACACAGATATCACCAAATAAATGAAACTTGAAATTTGATAAAATGAATATTGAAAACAAGAACTTGAACTTAACATTCTGTATTCTGATAGTAACCAAAACTAGAATTTAAAAAAGCATGGCTTACACAAATTAATTTCTAGCAGCTACTGAAGACCACACAATTTTCAAGCCCATCAAATGACCAACAGTGGTCACCTGGTGGCCACTGACATTAGCAGGAGTCCCGAGGTCTGCCTCTTTCTTGTGATACACATGAAATTAAACACATTTTATCTGAGCCCTCCTTACCCCAAGAGGAAATATCTCTTGGCAGACCATCCCTCAAGAGGTTTCTCAAATCTGAAAGCTATTTTGCCACCATGAGACCTGAAGAGCTTTAGACAGTGACAATGACAAGGAATTCCTCATGTACTTGAGTCCTAGTAACTATTTTATATACTAAATTTCCCATTAAAATTGCACACATACCTGAGCACTTTGCTGGTTATGGGCTTAAGGGAATGTTGGGGGGGGAAAAAAGGAACAGAAGTTGAAGGAAAATTTAAATTCAATCTTATGATAATATTGGACCAAAAGTTTGGTGGGAATCTATGCACTGGAGAACATGCACTTGAAAAAACACTTGGCCACTGTAGACGTATATTTTATGAAATCTAAACTCAGGATAGGTATAGAAGTTGTTCGATACATTGATGTCCGTGATATATTAAGGTTTAAAACAAAGTATTAGAGGACTTAGTGCACCATCCAATTCAGATTACATACATAAAAATGCAGCAATTTTCTTTGGAAAATATGAATTTCATACAGCGGCACGGACATTGCTATGGCATGACTGTACAAAGCCCGCTGCCAAACAAAGCAGCTATTTCTATCTAAAGACCCAAAAATAATTACCATAAATTCCATATTTGTTTTCTCTGTTGCAACAAATGCTTAAATGGAGCCATAAAAAACTAATCCTAACTTATGTAAAGAAATTCCATGTCTCCAAAAAGCAGACGGATTTAATTTGGAGATCAGGAAAATAATAAACCCTAAGCAGCCTCTGCCCCAAAAGATCAGTCTAATATCTTTCAGTTTAGAAAACAACCCTAAATGTATCATGTTAACAAAGACAGGGCTTGTATGTGTGGGAGTTGCTTGCAAAGCTAAACAATTCACAAAACAAGGGGAAAGAGCTCTCTGTTATTTATGCTTACATGCTCCACTGAGTAATGACCTTAATGAGCATAATATTCAAAGTCAGAATCTCAAACAGAATTTTCCCTCTTGGATATCAGAAACACCAGATCATAGATCGTACTGCTTCTTAATTTAATTTTTTTTTAAAGAAGGAAAAAAAAAGAACAAGCAAAAGGTTAATTAGAATGCCAGCAAATTTGTAATAAACATTTATTCATAAAAAAACAAACTAGCATTTTAAGACTATCATAGTTTACTTTATTTTTTAATAGTTCCAAGAATTGGGTAAGGGACCTTCAGTGGCAAGAGGAAGATATTTCTTAAGCATGAACACTTGTTCTTTAGAAATTATCTTACCTGGTTCAAGATCCAGCTGACATAGATACTGTGATGTATTTAAAGTAACAACTACTACTCGTTGCTTAAGAATGTCTTCTTTCTGTGGCATCTGAAAGGTGGAATGTGTGCTTGAAATCAAACAGTACTGATGCACAACTGGGTGAACAGTCTTTACCCAGCGATTTCGGAAATATACCCTAGGAAAGAAAAAGGGGCTTACTTTCCATCAGCTTGAAGCACTGCCTAATATCTCAAATATTTCAAACACTAATATTCTGTTTTCTGAAAAATCAATATCATCTTCAAGAAGCAAAATGGCACAACTATGCAGAATTACATGCTAAAATGTCTTGGATTCACCTTCTATTATTGCAGTGCAGTTTTACATACATGAACAGTTAGCAGGTTTTATTTCACATATAGACATCTGTAAATTCTTCAAATACTTATGTCCTGTCATCCTTACATCAATGCCTATTTAATTTTAAACTTACAGTAAAATAATTTTAAATAAATATTGGCTGACCTGAAATGTAACTACAGCCCAGAGTATGGAACTGACAGTGGTCTGCTCATCTCAGCCACTGCAGCTGATATATGAAATATATTCAAATCCTGTTGTTCCTCCCACCCATCCTGTGTGTTGTCTGAATTCTACAAACCAAACATAAGGGGGATTCATCTTTTTATCATACAGGGCCACAACTGTGATACTCTGGATAAAAGAATTAGAAAACAGTGCCAGAAGCTTGGCTGGAGTCTAAAATATAAGGCTGGATTGACTGGATTTCAGACACCTTTCACACATCAGGTCATTTTAACCACCATCCCATGGGATCAGTGATGAATTTTTCTCAGGAAGGGATGACCTGTTACAGCCAGTTTGGCTACATGGAAGAGAAACACAGAAGGCACAAAGGCTGTGCCCCAGAACACAGGGTACAAGTAACTCCACAGGGTGAACACATCCAGCAAGGAGCTGGATAAAGGTGCCTTGTGACACCTCCATCAGGTGTTCCTCACCACATAATCTCTATCAAGAACTAAAAATCTGAAGTAGAACCTTTAAACTACAAGAAATTATTGTACAGAAATTCAAGTTTAAATTTATTTCCCAATATGGAATTAATTAAATTAATTTCAATTCTAAATATGGGATTTAATGCTATTCGGTTTATCTATTCATTATTTTATTTCTCCTGCACCCATAGTTCAAATCCCAAATTATTAATAAAGTGTTTGGAAATGTGTAATTATGCACCTAATTGCAGAGCATGATTGCACTGGCTGGACTCTGGATATCACATGTCCACCCACGTCTGAAAATTACAGCTGAGCTCCATGTGATGTGAGAGAAACGAGTACCAGCATTAGAATAAATCTGGTTTGTGAAGATACATTGCCCATTTTGGACAAAATGAAATTCAAAGGCACCTCAGTAACCTGAATGATTTTTGATTTGACAGCACAACCAAGGTAAATCCACACTTGGAGACCAAAGGTAACTCCAGGTAAAACTGGGTTCAGGGCAGGAACAACCCCCACACTCGTGAGTCATTCTCAGAAGAAGAGGCTTCTAATGTTACCCCCACATATTTATTTCTTCTCAGCTATCAAAGGGATGAGCTTTATTTGATAAATTGTTATTACACCAAGTCATGGCCTAACAGCTACAACAAGGGAGCAAGATAACCCCTGCTCCAGTCATCCCAGCTTTTCTATCCTCAGCTTTTGTGTGCTTCATTTTCCCAACCTGAACTGAGGTTATACTTACCCATCACCTCACAGGAGTACTGTGAGCATTACTGAGTTTATTGGGAGTTTATGTTTGTAAAGCACTTTGAGATTCTTGGATGAAAGGTGCTATTGAAATGCAAAATATTATGGTTATTAGACATTATTATACCATGCACTGTCTTTTATTACAAAAATTCAACTGTGGGTGACTCACAGATTGGCTGACAGCATTTCAAACTGCATTGCTGCTTACCCATTAATTTCTTTTATTTTGATGTGAGATCAAATAGGTATCCCAGAGCTATTATTCACCATTGGCATAAAAACACCTGACAGATGTGACTACTTCGAAAATGTCATGAGAGAAGTTAAGCCTCACTGAACAAGGATTTTCTTTCTCAGGTGCAACTTGGGCTAATACAATCACCCATAATTTCATTATTAGGTATTTCTTCCTCAAAGTTGGAAGAACCAATTACAAAAATGGGGTTTACCAGCTTAACACAAATCATAACATGTCACCCTGCAACATGCCCTTAACTTCTGATTAAACAAAAGACTAAACTTCTGAAATGTTTAGTCTTAACTCTGCATGAGCAGAGTCCCTGAACTCCAGCAGTCAGGTAGTTAATAATCAAAACACTCATTAGTACCCACAACACATTTTATTATTATTTGGGTACAAAGTGGGAAAAAGCTGTGGCCACTTTGTACAGAACCCAAACCCAGCCACAGCTTACAAGAGAGATTTTTTCCCAGCATGTGCCTCATATCAAGGCTTTAATTCCGGAGAAATGAAAACCTTGCAGGGTAAGGTTTACCCAAACAACAGGCAGTGAAATTACTGGCACATACATGGAGCATTGCCTCAAAAGGGAAATCCCAGGAGATTATACATTAGGGACTCAATCTTCTGCAAACAAAGGCACTGAATATATCCACTGTATTTAATGCTTGGTTAACATGCAAGGAATCTGCATTTCCTGTGAAAATTTATTTCTAAGTGTGGCATCTGGGTGCCTACAACAGAAGCCTCAATTTCTGTGCATCTCCAGCCAATGAGGCAAAGAATGCAAGAAGCTGGCAGCTGACCTGCCTGTGCTTCCATCATCTTCCCTGCCATGGCAGCACAAAAGGCATTTTCCCCAACTATTTCAACTAAGTGTCAGTCAAATCAAGTAGTTCCAGGCTGGGATTGCTTCTAGCCAGTTAAAATACACTTCTAAAATGTAATAAAGGGGGAGTCTGGAGTCCGAACCTCTGAGGGAGGCTAAAAGGAGTTTAATTTGCACTCCTGTCCTACAACAGTGACTTCTTCTGGTGACTCCTTACAACAGTGGGGAGTAAACTTCAGTTCTTCAAAACTTCTTTTCCCTGTTCTGAACTTGATTCCTCTCAGTTCAGAACAGAAAGGCCAGGACTCTGCCCTCCAATAAACCTTTGTGGGATACAGCCCACCTCCTCAGCTTTGGTGCTGGTACTTCTCACCTGAAATCCCTCAAGTAAAAAGAGCACAAAAACTCAGAGGGAAAGGAATCTAGCAGAGTAATTTCATGTCTCTGTTAGGAGACCACTAAAAAAAATATATCTAACTAGTCCCAAGAAGCCTAAAGGAAACTTTAAAAGCACCTGATTTCCCTCTTCCATTTCTTTAGATCCATCTCCAAAGAGAGGCTGTCTCACAAACAAATATGTTCCCTGAGGTGCAGAAAACATGTGAAAAACCTGCCCTACAACTTGAAAGTTCTCTTTTTTTAATCCCTTTTCCCTTTAAGATGGAAGCTAGAGTTTCGAGAAAAAAGTCATTGGCAGAAGAGGATTTTATTTTCCAAACTAATGTTTGGTAAACGTCTGGTAAACATTTGGTAAACATCTCCTTCATTTTCAGTACAAGAACTTGGTTGGAAAAGGGGGCAATGGTATTTTAAGACCTGCTGGGGGTTTTTGGTCTGGGTTGCTGTTTGCTTTCTTTTTTTAATTCAATTCTGGCTCCTACAGATTATTTTTTATAACCTGGATAATTCTTAGCTAGCAGCCACATACTAAAGCTACCTGGTTCCAGGATATATGCAGAGCTTACATATGAATGTTATGATGAAAGCAGTAAAAAAATGAACTGAAGGGGATTCAATGAGGTATTTTTAACAGAACCAACTTATTTTTTGACACTGCTGAACTGAAGATATTAGTTTTATTTATTCCTAAGCAAGACCATGCTTAGGAATAAATAAAAATACTCAATCTACAGATAAAGGCTGGATTAACCTCTTTCCTTCTCCTTTAGTATTCCATATAAAACCAGTGCGTGGAAACAACTAAATCTGAAATATGCAAGTAAAATAATACTAAATTCATATTATAATAATACCTCAACCACTGCCCAGCAACATACAGAGGAATTGCTGCTATCTGCTTGCTGGAGTTTTTGGGAGGGGGTGATAACCTGAATTCTCCTGCCCCAGAGCTCCCCTGCCTCAGCAGCCACACCTCCAGAAGGTTCCAGCAGCTGATGGAGACAGGCACATCCAGGGAGTAAAAGAAAATACAAATCAGGAGCCAATTACTCCCTCTTACAGCTCTGACTCACCATCTAAAGGTGCCTGGCTGCTCCTGCACACTAAAAATCAGGTGGCTCACCATCAAACAGAAGCACTTAATCCAGGCTCTCTCCTCCCAGCTGTAGCTTGGGTTTGGGTTTCATTCCTTCAGAAACATTTCTGCATTCATTTACGTAAGTATATGAAATTGTTTCAGTGTCAAGTTTCTCCAGTAAAAGGCAGATTTTGCAGCGTGCCCCTAATACAGTTGACTCATCTAATCAAACCCAGGAGCACATGTTTTTTCTGGGTAATAATTTGTTTATGGGCATCAGGACTATGAGAATTTGGCCTTCAGGCTTCGCTGGTATTTCATTTAGGTGCAGAAGTTAGATTTAACATAAATTCTCACTGTTCACTCTGACTCTGTCTTTTCCAAAGGGCATAGGAAGTTATTTTATTAAGAGATAATACAAATTTATAACTTGATATTTAAACAAAAAGCTCCACAAACTCTACTTTTCAAACTTTTATGTCACGTCACTGACAGGATAATTTATTTAATATACATCCTACCCACGGAAATATCTACATGGTTTTCAGTACAAAATGTTAAATAATTTAGCTTTCCTTCTTTAAAAACAACATAAATATTATAAAATATTATGTTGCTCCCCCCTAAGCCAACTCATCACTTGTAGAGCAAATAAGGGATAAAATCTACAGCAGTCTCCAGTTATTTAGAAACACAATGAACTCTGCAAGCAGCACATCTACCTTGAATAATTAACTGCTTCCACTCCACTTGATGTTTCCTTTTAAATACTGCAAGAGGCTCAGATCCCCCTGTTTAATCTAACAGTAATGATTTTAATTTGAAAATACACCTTTACAACAGTCAGTAAGGGAGGTACATCCATAAATAATTTTGAACTGGGAGTCTCACACAACTCCAGTTTGAATTCAGAAAAATTGACCTTCAACTCCTGCCAGAGCAAGTTAATGCACTTGGAGCTCCAACAACATTATCTGTCAGATTTTTTATTTGAACCATACATTTTGGATCCATTAACATATATACACAACTCCAGAGGTGCCTCCATTTTCCTAATCTTCATTTTTTTATAGAGGTGTCCTGACTATTTGAACAGCATCAGACAATCTACAGCAGTACTTTCTGAGGGCTTTATAACAAATACTACAACAATTAAATTTCATTTAAAACATTCCGTGACTTTTAGATTATGTGCTGTGATGTTCTTGGCAAATATGGAAATAAATTTTAACCATAAGAAAAGTACCACTTTTAATGTTTTTCATATTTCTGAGACTGGACTACACAGTTGAAAACAAGGCAGCAACAAGATGGCCACAATAAAACTGTATTTAACTCCTTGCACTGTTAAATCACACTTCAATATTCCCAAAAGGGTCCATTACACACATTTTTTTCCCTTCAGAAAATTAAGATTCCATGAAGTTTCTCATCCCAAAGTGCTTTACAAATCACCTTAAGACAATCTGTGTTAAAACACAACCAGATCAAAGATATCTTTTAAAAAATAACTGAAAGATATCTTTTAAAAAATAACTGCCTTCCTTCCCTTGGCCAGACCCTCAGTGTCTGTAAAATGTCACATGGCAACCAAAGCCAACAGACCTAAGAGAATTTACACCTGTTGCAAACGTAACCTTTTCACATAACTGCACTGGCTTTACTGACATTGCATAAAATATAAGTCCAGGATGGCTTTTAATAGCTAGCAAGTAAACACAGAGTCATTTTCTTAGTAATATTATAAATTCACCCACTGGCATTCAGAAAATGATGCCCATAATTTAAAATATATATATACACCAAGCTAGCAGTATAAAGTATACATTGTGATTACTGGGCAAAACGTTCCCAGGAGCAGATTTATGTCCATAAATAAATCCTCCTTAACTATTTCCACGCAAGTTTACCCTCCTTGCTCTTAAGATTTCCACTTTTTTTTTTCCCTAGACCAATTTCCCCAATACACATTAAGTAAGTACATTGCAACACATAAACAATCACTTCACACTGATTTATCAGAAGAGGCCAAACTACTTTCACTCATTTCTATGACACCAAAATGTTTCTCCAAGAAGTCAGGTGGGGAGCCCCAGTTTCCAAATTAGCCTTGTAATTGTGAGTCAAATTTTTCAAAAATTAAAACACAACTAAAGTCCATTTTGTTTTATCATAGTACCTTTTAGAGGAGTGTATCAAAAGTTTGCTCATTAGGAAAGACACATTTATCAACAGAATAATAAAAGCTTAAAAAAGGATGTCTTTATTTTTATTTAACAAATGACCCAAAATTATGTTACAATATTTCACATTCCTTTTAGGCTGTTTTTAAAAGCACTGCTGGTAATGCCAATATGCTTTTATGTTTTAAAAGTTCTTTAACTTTTTTTTTATAGACACCTTTTCTTAAGAATAGTATTTTATAGACACATAATAAGCCTTAAAAAAATACCTGAGAGGTCTTGCCTGGGGATTGCCTGCTTCTACATATGGATGTAAATAATCCTTTATGTAGAGATCAGCAGCACTATTAGAATGGGTGCAAATGAGAATCCTGCTGGAATAAATGGATGCAAATAAAAAAGCAATGAAGAAACAGAAAACAATTCAAAGCAGTAGAATACAAAAAAAAGGAAACAGAGGCCATCTTCCTGCACATTCCTCTTCATGGAACTTCACTGACCTATTGCACTTCCCATGACTCAGCCCTCAGCTCAAATCCTTCAGTTATCAATTATCAAACAGGTTTTCAATAATCATTTTGTAAATATTAATCTGGACTTGATTTTAAAGACCAGCTTTTATTATCTACCATGCTGCAAAACTTCCCATGCTGCGCAAATCACAGGTATTCCACATAACTTCCATTTCAATTGGTTTTGTTCTAAATAGCAAATACAGGCCAAGATCATAAAATTACTTTATCATCCCAAATGATGAAGGATGGCTTGGGTTTGTTGGTTTCTAAGCTGGGTGGAAATTCTGTATTTCTACATCTGACTTGAATTTTAGCCAAAAAATCACATCCTCTGTGCTAGTGGGGCCCTGCTCTGTGTTCAGTGCCCCCTCTCACCTGGTGTCCTGCTGCTGGAGGATGTGCTTGACTGCCTGAGCCAGAGTGAAGGTTTTTCCTGTCCCATAGGGACCGATGATAAGAACAGGAGGCAGCTGTATGGAGAGTGGGGTGGTGATGGCCAGAACAGCCTCCTTCTGCTTCGCGTTCAGCCGAGGGTCCAACTGCTCATCCCATTGCCTGTGCAAAGGTTACAAACAGCTCTCACCATCCACTGCCAGGCAGAAATTAAATCAGGGATGATTTCAAAAGTGCTAAAGGAACGGAGGAGCCTTTACAGAGCTGCTGTGTGGATTGTGTTGCTGAGGCACATGAAACAAACCAACAAATCTAGCAAAACAATCACATGCTTTGATAATAAAAATTTGCTGTTTGCAATAAATCAGTTGTGGGGTGGAGTTTCAATCTATTCTCAATTTACATCATCCCACCTAACAACAGTTAACCTGCAGAGCACTCATTCTAGAAGAAGGACACACTGCACCATTTCCTGATAACAAAAGCAGGTAAACATAAAATGACTTTTCTACTATTATCATGCAAATGATAGTTCCATTAGTTATCTTTTTTCCCTGTAGCATTTACACTGTTAACTTTAAAAGTAACCAGTTACACAACCCCAGGGCTTGGCAGAAATTATCTAAAATCAAATCTAAAAACTACTGGCTACCAATTAATAACAGACTTCTTTTTACTTTGTTTTTTAAGATCATCAAGGCACATACCTCTAATGGGAAAGCAGTCTATAAAAAGGGGTTTTGTTGTAAGCAGCCAGTGATGCCAGCATTGGGAGGAAGATGCTTTCAGAAAATTCCAACGAGCATAAGAAGTTAAAGATTTCTAGACAGAGTTTTTAATATTCCCACTGACAGATTTAAAAGTAGACATGCATAGTAAAAAACACCTGTCACTGCTGCACATATGGCCATACTTTAGTAATGTGATCTGCTTTGGTACAAGCACCACACTTCTTACAGACTGGGAAAGTTTCTGTTCAGAAGTAGTTAGCAACAGGGAGCAAGATCAAGAGGGAATTGACTGAATTTTAACTTTTAAGATGCCTATGAAAAACAAGCTGGCAAGAGACTAAGAAATACAGGAAAGGAACAGGGACATAAAACAGACATAGAAGAAAAACAGGGAAGACAGTTTGGAGTTAGCTTGATTCTTAAGGAAGAACAAATCAAGCCACCAGATGGAACTGATTTAAACTGAACTATAATCACTACATATTTTATTTATGTATACAAAAAATACAAAACATTATACCAACGCGCAACTGGTATGTACATAGAACATAAAAGTTCTATCCTACTTGACCTGCCTCCTTTTTACTGAAATCACTGCTTATTTCCAAACTATTCTTAAACACTATTTCCTCGGAAGATTCACTCAGAACCTAATTAAGTCAGTGAACAGATTGTCACTGACCTCCATTAGCTTTGCAGTGCAACTCTAAAACAGAACCTATTCCCTTCTACCTCTCAGTGCTGTCAAAGCTCTGATGCACACAGTGATCATCCCACCCAGAACACTGATGCCACCCTTGTACTGGATCTGTTCTTACACTTCCAGACAAACTACAATTTTTCCAGTGTTTTTTGTCATACATTACTCACTGTCCCAGCCTTCTGACAGATTGCTTTCCTTTCAACACCAGGCTATCTCCTGATTTCTCCTGCATCACAATCACACTCCTAATTCTCACCTTCAAGACCCCACATGACTCCCCCCAGGCTGTGCAGACTATCAGTTCCACATCCCTCTCATTTTCCTGCTCTCCAAGCACAGCAAGCTCATGCCTCTTTTACCAAGAGCAAGAACACTGACCATATTCCCTGAGCCACACAGCCTCACATTTCTCCTCCCTAAGCTTCCTCTTCCAGACAAACTATTTTCACTGCATCAACCTTAAGTTTCTTTAGAAGTAGTTATATAACACAGGGGCTTATAATTTCATAAAGGAACCTGTGAGATGTGTATAAAAAGAATCTCTGGGCTGCTTCTTTAGGAGTCATTGCCACACCTTCCATAACCACACCCTCTGGGATATGTCCAGATCTGGGCTCACTGCAGCTCAACAAGTACTGATGGATCAGCCCTTGGAACCAGGACTCTGCACTCTGGGGAGCCTGCAGAGCACTCCTGGAACTGGCACGGCCATTCCTATAAAGTGTAATGTTTCCAGAGGAGGATGGCAGCACAGAAAGGAACAGCAGCAGGTTTGTTCTCTGCAGCCACAGCAGAACTGTGATGCCTCCACACCCCCAGCTCAGGCCCAGGGAAAACCACTCAGTGGGTTCTGGCCCTGGGAGGATCATTCCTCTTGTTTTATTCAGCACAGTTTCACTCCCTCCTTGGAATCCTTCACCACTAATCAGGCTTGTTTCCAGTTCCAGGACAGATTTCAGCCATCTGCTCTGAGAAATTCAGAGCTGCATTCCCACCCAACCTTTGATTTCAAAGTGTTTGTGTACCTGTTGGGACTCCAGGGTATGGTGGGAGTCATGCTGACATCTGGAAACAAAATGCTGTTGTCCTTAATCCTGTCCAAGGCATAATGCATTTCACAGAGGGGTAACCGGTTCAACTGGAACTGAAGCTCAACCTGCCCAACAAACCAACAAACAGAGAGGTGAATAAAAAGAATTCATTTAGAAAATGCTCATTAGACTTTGCTGTACATGATGCATTTTTATCTTCCTGCACACCACTGGCTCTCAGGAGAAAACAGCAAACAGCATTCAATCCAAAGATCTGTGATAAAATTAACTTGCTTTTTTGTTGTTGTTTAGAACCAAAGATAAATACAGCATTTTCTCTAATTTAATTTTGTTGTTTAAGATTAGATTCCACTGTACTTTCGGAAAAAAATTAAAGGGAAAGCATTCTTGGAATCTTTTTTTAAATACAAACAAATAGTCCTGGAAAATATTATTGTCCTAAAACATTGTTTTTACAAATGTAAGCTTTCATCTCTTATTGTAAGAACAATCTCAAGAAAATGTCAGGCCAGAAATTTTACATATCAACAAACGACATAAATCAGCAAAGATAAACCCCAAACATTATTTCTAGTCAAACACTCTGGAATAGCATCACTTGTCATTTTTGTTCAATTATTAGGACTCCCCAAAAGTTAATTTCTAACAATTAGCTGCTTACCAATACATTCTTGGTTTTGTTCTCTCAATTACAGGTGTTTCAATGCTAGTAAATAAAAGATATTGCCAACATAAATTCTGGTGCAAAGCCAGAAGCATCACACAGAGCACTTAACATTCCTGATTCAATTCAGAACAGAACAATGGATACTGAAAGTAGTTGACACATACACACACACTGAAAGGGTAAAGAGAAAAGTACATTCTAAATTTGAACAAGGGATAAAAGCAGTTCCTGAGGAAATTATTCATAAAAACAGTTCACTCAGATTATCATTTACACAGATTTAAATTTGCAATAATTAATCTCTCCAGAAATAAATGAATCTGATCACAGTATTATGCCAAAGAACTCCACATTCACAACAGAAGCCTTTAGACAAAATTTGACACAGATCTGAACTAATAAAAACCAGCATAAAATCACCAAAAGCTGCTGAAGAACTTCAAGAGACTAATACACTTTTTTGGGTTTATTTCCAAAGCACCGCCGTCATTATGTATTTATGTAATTACTGTGTAACAAATCTAATAAGCATTTTTGATTAAATAGGAGTAAGTAAGTCTCTGAGATTTACAATGAGTGTGAACGCGTTACCAACAGCAGCCACATCACTGCAACCTGTCTGGAGAAGCACCCCCCATTTACCTGGAAATATCAATTATTTAACAATTTCTATGGCCATCTGTACCAAGAGATTCCACAACCACCTGCCAGAAGCTGGCTCTGTCCTAGCAAACAGGAGATGAGAAGAACAACCCAGAGCAAAGATGAGCTGAACCTGCTCCATCAGCACCTCAGCTGAAGGTGCAGCCCCCGTGTCACCCCAGAGAAAAGCCATGGAGGTGGCACTCATTCCAAATGTACCCCCATGCCCATAGCAGCAACCCGGCCTCAGAACTAATGATTTTCTCCTCTAGCACTCACTGATCTGCTGTTAGCCCATTCTTACTTAATCACACTTTAATCTCATGGTAATTAGTGCTACCAACCAGAAAGCTCAACAAACACAAAGCAATACTAGAATATATTTTTACAATTATCTTTTTAGACAACTTATATAAAAACCTTAAGGAGTCCTTGACAGTTAAAAAGAAAGGGCAGAAAGAAGGAAGAGAAAAATGATCACTTCTTTTTCAAAGCCATATAAACTTCTCTCAGGAACCTTCTCCTACAGAGGAGAATTCCCCACACAGAGGAACAATTTATCCTTCTAGATTTAACTACTTGTTGTACCTGGCACTCCTTTATCTGCCCATAAAGCCCCTTTTCAACCAGAGGAATCACTCTGGTGTACCAGTAATGTTTACTACTTGCAGATTATCTCCTTCACAAGGCTTTGTAAATTAGCATTTTCTTTTTTGTACTCTTATTTCAGTATTACAGCGTTCATATCATTATGTAGCATGCAAAATCAACACTAGCTTTGCTGTAAATAAACAATGTTTGCTGGTATCCCTGCAGAGTGTAGCCATTAACTTTCTATCTCTGGCAGATATAGAGACATTAAATATTCATTTTGACTACCACATTTTACAGCAAGATGTACAACCATAAGTCTGAAGACAAGGGCAGCAACAAATCTGACAGCGTTAAGCGTGGAGCTCACAGAGGTGTTTGGAACTGCTAAGAGAACTATTTTTTTTAATAGGACACATGAAAATTCAAGAATTCTTTTTCCACTCTGTGCAATTTGTGCTACCCAGCTCCTCAGCCCCATTCTGCACAGCAGGGCTGGCACTTCTCAGCAGTGACAGCACAGCTCATCCTGCCCCATGGGCACCTCGAGCTCCTCCCCAGGCTCTGTCCTACCCATCCCTCCCAGCACTGACCTGTCCCCCAGGCACATCCTGCAGATGTTTGGGAAACACTGCCACTCAAATGGCAATGGTCCCAAACTCCTGGTTTGATCTATCCAAGGAAAATATCCTTGCCCAGGCAGACCCAAGGCTGACGGAAAACCACACGACCTAACAAGGGTGATTTAAATGCAGAAAAGCTGTGATGCTCATCTGGGTGACACTTTAACAGCCCCTTCTGGGAGTCCAAGCAAGGTGTCTGGCATTAAATACCTCCTATTATCTACCTGCATTCACCACTTTGTTAACAGCTTGTGATTTGTTTTGCTTTTAATGCTGCTGGGAGGGAATCAAATAGTTTTATTTGCTGTTGCAGAGTACTGAATGAGGCCATCTGCGAAGGAGAGGCATGTAACCTGCTTTAATATACATTCCACAATCAGAAATCAGTGGGAAAGGAAGTTACTCCATTGCCAGGCTCACAGAGCAGGACAGAGAACAGAGGAACCACTCAAGTACTAAAAGAGTGGCAGCAGCCACAGTGCTTTAAAGTTCACTCCACCCCACCTTTATGAATGGTTTACCTGATAAAAGCAGAATTGTGTATTTATTATAGTTAAGCCAGAACAGCAGGTAAACAAGGCACCACTAAGTTTCTGAGACTAATTATAAGGAAACGAAAAAGGAAACAAACGACCCAACTTATCCAAAATCCACAGAAATCAAAGCAGTTTTATCAGGGTTTAAGAATCACATAGGAAATACCAACTCTACTGAAGAGAGCAGCAAAACCTCCAGCACCTTTAACAAAAACTCCGCACATCCAAACTACAACCTCTTCAGTTCTACACTGAGGATTGCTTTCCAAAATTTCAGTTAATAATAATTATAAAAAATTCCTCATAATTAAAATTCATTCAAATATAGGTAATGCTTGAAGACTCTGACCACCATTTGAGTGATACACATATAAAGTATTAAATGATTTTACAAACAACTTTAGGACCCAATTTTTAATGCAGAATAGATATGCTGCCTCGGGCCAAGATTATTAAAACACTCAAGGAAAAATTAGCCAGTTCCTGAAGCCCCAGCTCATTTTGCATTCCAGTCAAGTTTCAAACACAATCAATTAGTAAGTTTAATTATTGTTTTAAGAAAACAAACACAAAACCAAGAGCTCGGAACGACATAAATCTTCCCAGACCAATTATCCATGTGAAATTAAGACATTAGGATTCTTGCATATGTTTCCCCAAAACAAAACAAATGGGATGAGATAAACCGTGGGTGAAAATGCATTCATTCCAGGCAATTCCAGTGACCTTAATCTGAGGTCATTTCTGTTTGGTAAGCAGATCAGTCAAGGAGGCAAAACAAACAGAAGGCAAAGAGTTCTGACAGCACAACCACCTCCAGGCAGACCTACCTGCATCTCACAATCTGCCCGAAGATTCAGCTCCTCGCAGCATTCCCTGGACACCCTCAAGAAGATATAATCCTTTGTCTTCTCCTCAATAGCTGCTTCATAAACCTTCTCTTTGGTTCCTTGGGTCTGTGCTGACTTTTCTTTAGTGACAGGCAATAAATAAACAGCATTGACTTTGGTCATCACCAGCCGTCCAGCCAAAGTGTCTTCAGAGAGCGTCTCAGTGAGCTTAAAGCGGCCAAAAAGTTGTCCATTTTGGGCATATTTTGCACCTCCAGAAACACCAGTGAGCATGAAGCTTGCTACAATCTGCAATTGCACTTTTATGTTGAACCTAAGTGAGAAAACATCGAGTCAGTGCACAAAAATGCTCTCAGATTCTGAAATTTCAGGCGTTCAGAGTGAAGATTCACTTCATTAATTAATTTTTAAGTATGGACAAGTACAGTCAAACTGGCCCTTTGTAAGTGTGCAGCTATCAAATATCCACACTTTTTCCTTTGACTGTAGCATATAAAATACATATTTAAAAGAATCAACATCTATGAAGTTTAAAAAAAGAACCCTCACAAGAGAGAAACAAATATTAGATACCAATAAAAGCTTAGAGTGAATGAATTACATGTCCCAAAGCACTAAAATTTCTATTTAAACAGCCTGTAATCTTATGGTAGGTATGCAAGGGGAGACAAGCAGGCAAAGAACAGAGCAAGATTCCTACTTATCCCATGTGCCTCTTCCAGGCTGCACACCAAAGAGGGCAATCTCTATCTTAAAAAGTAAATGGTATTATACCTATAATTCAGAGGGATTGATCAAAATGCCTTCAAACAATCAGACTGTAGGCATTAAAATGATATCATTTTATTTGAAATGAGGGAATGGCAGCACAGGCTCAGCCCTATAAACCATCTATCCACAGAATTCCTATTAGCAGCAGCTTCCTCCTGTAATCAGAGGTGTAACAAATTCATCCTTTGCAGTTATCATTTTCCAGAAGTCACATGCACAACACATTAAAGTGACTTATTAGCACACTTCATTGACCTCCCACCAATAAAAAATAATCTCTTCCTAGTGTGTTGGGCTTTTTTGAACAGATTGCTTCAACCTGGTTTTAAAAAGAACAAAGGGGAAAAAAAGTCTGATAGTAGAGTAACAATATTCAGTTCTTTTCTCATCAGCAACTTTTTCCTAAATTTGCAACAAATTACAGAAAAAAACTAAAACCCATTCACAAATGAAATAAAACCTCTTGGAAAAATACATTCTTTTCTCATAATACTTTTTATACTAATACTAGTTTTATTTGATCTGTTCTTATACTTTCTGTTTTAACCTAATAAACTGGTAATTGCTCATTGAAGCCCTGCAGTATCAATAATCATAAGCCTCTAACAATAAAATCCAACATTTTAGCTTGGTAATTAAACATCTACCAAACCAATCAGATGTATTTTTTCAGATCTGCCAAACCACGAATCTTGCACAAAAACTGCAAGTTTGCCCCCATGTGGTAACAGCTCCTTCTTCACAGACTATGGGCATTGTCAGATCCGAATTTCCCAGTTCTCCACTCTCCAAAAGCAGGGAAATTTTCTCACCTCACAGGGATCTGTTTGGTTATCACTGGCCACAGAGGTTACAGCACAAGCTACAGTGAAAGCGTTCACCCAATCCTTCCCATTTCCACACGTACCACTAAAAACCCCTTAACAAAAACAAGTTTTCTTCTATTGAAGTGCTGCACTATTCCAAAGGAGGTGTCAGCAAGTCAGCCTCATCTGAAACAGAACTCACAGCTCCTTGTTAAAACACTATCTAAAACATTTAACTGAGTAACAAGGGCTGGGAATTCTTACTGAGATACAATCATTTGCTGTTGTGAATTTATTTTGTTGAAACTTCCCTAAAGTTGATCCCTATGCTGCTGAATATGTATCAGCTGAAATTCAGATTCATAAAACGTGCTGCAAAACAGTTTTATTGCATTTCTGAGACAAGGCACAGGTTAGTGTTTTCATAAATGACTGAAATGCATTTTGCTCTGCTAAAGGGAATCTCAAGTTTAGATTATCAAGCAATTTCCATTGAGCAAGCTGACACCTTCTGGCAAACTACAAAACTACAAAATCCTCTCAGGATTTAATTTTTAAAAATCAGAATTCATTCATCCATTTCTCGCCCTTGCTTTGCAGGATTAGACAAAAGAAGGTTTCCAGTCAGGCTTATAAAGAAAAACCAAAAACTTTTATTTCCTCCTAAGCACTGCAAATGCCAGCCTACCTACCTGCAGTGTTCATGAAGCAGCTACAAGGAAGCCCGTTGTTCATATTTAAAACCACAGAAAAAGTATGAAAAATGACTTCATAAATCATTAATCATCCAGTACCAACGCAAACAATCAATTCCCCAAAGGCAAACAAACCCATCCTGGCCAAAGCCCCAGGTGCCACTTTGCAAAAGCACATTCAGCACATTTGCTCTGACACTGACACCTGCAGGGTTCAGGGCGTGCAGAGGGACACCTGCCTGGTCAGGGGGGGATCAATGGAACACACAGTAATGACAAAAGCAAATTTATTTTCCATCAGAGCCAGTACTTGACGTGTTCACAGGCTTGAGGATAAATCTGCTCTGTAATTCTGGGAGCATGGAAGGAGCTGTCTGTCACCTCACACCCTTTAATGTTCATACAAGAAAATGTTCTAGTCACTCTAAGAACTACATACTGCTTTTCTCCTCAATATGCAAGAGAGAAAGGAAGAGTTTTAAAACCATGAACAGATATTTAGGCTCTCCAAAACCCAACTACTATCAAGATTCGAACATTGCTTTGGTTTTCCTCAAAAACAGTGTATTTGCACTTGGAAATTCAACAGCAGTAATTCCCTTATTATTCTATTTTGTGATACTCATGTGGAGTAACTTGTATAAATGTCTCTTGAAATATTAAAATAAACATGATTTTAAAGTAAAGTTCTCTGAGACTGTCCAGAACTCCCTCATAACTGAATTCAAGATGTGTTTGAGCCACTGCAACTTTCACCCAATACTGCCCAGTTCCACCCAGGTGATTCCACACAAAGTCTGAACCAGCACCTTCCAAGAAAGTGAGAAACCATCAACATTCTTCAAACCCAAGGAGCCACTTCAATCTGACACTGGTGTTACTCCAGTGCAGTCAGAAGACCATGCTGCCAATCCTACTCCTTTTACAATGTACATTCACAAACCCTTGAAAGTGCAACAGCTCATCAACACTGTCACTGTGGCACCACTTCAGAGGTGTTACAACCCACTTGCATCTGGATTTCTCAGCCATTTCCAGGCTTGCAACCCTGACACTTCACTAGAGAATACCGAGTGTGTGATCTTAGCCACAGAGGAGTGGAAATGTCTGCTGGTTTGAGCCTTCTTGCAATAAAGTGGGTCAGCTACAAGATCAAAAGAATGTTTGTCATCAACACTATCAAAACAGAAGATTTCAAGAACATTATTAACTTACTTTTAACTTAATCAAGCAATAAATTACTGCTGCACCAAATAGTCAAAAGGGGAAGCACTATATGCAGAATACACTTATTTTTCTTTCATTTCTCCAGGTTTGCTGCTCTTTGGTTTCCTATGAGGCATGAGAGTGTAACTCCCAAAGCGAAAATTCTATCAGTAAAAATACTGCTCATATTTTAATGGTATTTCATAATATTTACTTTAAATCCACTTTTATTTCAAAAGGCCTTAGAAGAGCCAACCTGTTTATAAATATGTATGATGGAGAGTATTTCTGTAAGCTGGAAACAATGTTCAAGCATTATTGCTCCATGTGTTAGAATCCAGCTCAAGAGCAGAGTGCAGCAGTGATAAAAAAAAAGATAAGAAACAGCTCAAATACTGCCCTTCAGCTGGGATTTAAAAAAGAAATTGAACCATTTTTCTGCTTTAAAAGCAATGGAAAGACAACTATTCACAGTATTTTCTGTGTTCTAGAGGGTTGGTTCAACTGAACCTCTGTAGCTCCAGGAATGGTTCTTCATCTTAAAGAAGACTTCCTGATTTGGAACTTCATGTAATTGATAAAACTAAATTTGCTACCCAATTAGGCTACAATGATGTTGTATCTTTAATACTTTCCATTCTGAGCAGTGACAGAACTCTAAAACTCTTTGGTACCCCCATGAATACAGGAAAGATTTTTGACCACAAATATTAAACTACAGAAAAAAAGTCCACATAAAGGTCTGTAAGTGTGAATTTTACATCTTTTACCTAAATCCGTATTTTTCAAGCATCTACAACAGCTGGGCAATTTGTACATAACACCTAAAGACACAACAAACCAAATAATGTATATTATATGCCTTTTATTAGGAACTTTTATTCAGAAACTGGGTGTCAACCTATTTAGGAAATAAATAAAGTCAGCTGCCACATCATCACAAGATCAGTCTGATCCACCCACAATTCAACCCTTTTTACAAAGATTTTATATATTCCTTTGCTGTAACCTACTTTCACACAAGAACAAAAATATAACTATTATTAATATATTTTATTAATATTTTGTAATAATCTATGAATATATTTATTATTTTAATATATTTTAATATATTTATACAACAAACTAGAAACAAAAATAATTAACAAAACCACATCCAACAGCTGCTTAGTGCCTGCAACTGTAAGCACAGACTGATACAGACTGTTTGTTTTCAATGAATTAGCAGGAATTTACACTTAAGTGCTAATGACCTTTACCAAATATTACTATTCCCAGACTCATTCAGGTTCAGTTCAAAGAAACAGGAAGCCTCAGGTAGCTTTAATGAAAAAAAAAGCTGTCACCCTCATTTTAATAGGAATATTTTTATAAAGGAACCACTTACTTGCTAACTTCCTTATACTGTGCTATTTCCTCAATGTACAGGAGGTCATGGAGCCGTGACTGATAGTTGGTCTTGGTCAAGGATTTGTCCAGGACAGATTGTGTGAACAGCTGGTCAGCAGACAGAGGGATTTGGTATCTGGTGAGAAGGCTCTTCTCCAGTTCAGTAGTTTCATTAGGCTCAAACTCCACAATAGTCTTGGACGTGGAATCCCAGCGCTTGGCTGTGGTCAGGAGCTGTTGCCGTGCGTGCATCAGGTATTCAAGGTCTGCATGGACAGAGCAGGGAAGGGGTGCTTTGTTTTTACAAACCCCAGCTGCCTTGGTTTTATTTCCCAAAAAAAACCCCAATCAAACAAAACCCACTAGTAAATCCAATCCCCTCAGAAATACCTTTATATAGGCAGAGTCTCCTCTGCCCACAACACCTTTAGGAAGTTCACTGCTGGTAATACTATCTCTGCTTTTCAGGTGAGCACACAGAACAAGCAGGCTCTCCAAGAGTATCAGAAAATAAATCATTCTATAGATAGCAATTATAATTAATAAAGACAAAAAAGCACTTCTACTCGAACAGCTTTGAAGGACTTGGCACTGCAATACATTTTAAAACCCAACTGCAACTTACCCCATTTCAAAATCATTAAATAGTGTGGAACCCTACCATGTATATTACAAAATTTAGAAGGTCATAAAAACAAGTTAATAAATCAGCTGGTCAGGAATCATTGCATTTGCAACATTGTGAAAGCCTTTGAACAGTTGTACAGCCCCCTAATCTGTGTGTGGTGCAGACAGTTACATAAAGCAGCTACAGCTAATCAAAAACTTGGGAAATGTAACTTAACATAATATAAAATTAGAAAATTCAAAGGAAATTAATTTTTTAACATACCCTGATTTAGGGACCACATAGTTTAGATGTGGTGCCTGATAGGGACCACATAGCTTATATGAGAAACAGAAGACCAAGCACTTGCCTACAGCCCCCCAGAATACATCCACTAAAACCACAAAACCACTATGACAACAGTGAATCAGTTAACAGAATTGCAGTTAAATTGCAGAGCTGAAAATATTTGGCATTTATAGTCAAGCTATGCTATCTTAATGTATAATCTCTGAGTAAGATTTAACATAGGTATCCAGGATATCACACCAACGCTGAAAATGTGCAAAAAAGACATTTTCAAATTCAAATTAAATGCTTAACATCATCTTGACTGTCTTTAGTCTAAATAAGAAAAAAACAGCATTTTAGCAAAAGAAATCTCCGTTCAGCTCGACTATGACTACAGGAACATGGCTTATCTTACCCACTGATCTCATGTGTTCACTAAGAAGACACATTTAAATATATCCCTCAAGCCTGAACCATATCAGTAGCTACAGTTGTACAGCAAGAAAAAGTCCAAGTTTGTGTGGTTTGTGTGTCTGAAATAAAATCACCATAAATGAAGCTTTCTCTGCTACAAATCACACCTCAGATCCCAAAAGCTCAGTAATTATGCTGGGACTGACTCCTTCCTTGCTGGAACAGCAGCCATTTAATTCCCAGCACTGGAAAGGCTTTCCCTGGAAGCCTGACATAAACAGCTCCTGGCACAGATTGCACACACAGTGACACTTTCTTAAAGAGCAGTTAGTACATAATCAGTGCACAGAAAACTTCCTACAGCTCCCTTCTTCTGCTGTAAATAAAGATTCCAACATGCAGAATGGAGGCTCCCCTACTAAAATATTTTAATGTTGACCTTTCATTCCTGCCTAAACATCTCAACAGGGCCCTGAATTACATGCAAACACAAAGACCTCAGGCATCTTTCTGTTAGAAAAGCATTTCCACAAGATCTCAATTCATATATACCAAAAAGTAAAAGAAATTATGGAATTGGACACAGATCCAATGTAGTGATCCCTTTCCCTTAGCTATTACACATCTCTTACAGAGTAAAAAGCCCAACATTCTATAGCTACAATTATCTGTAAAGCTCTTAACACTCTTTCCATTTGAAATAAGTATTAGTGGTGACCTGCCTGAAGACTTCAGTGTTCCTGTGCACACAGACAGGCAACAAGTGAAGGAAACAGCAGCACCTAATGCTGGGGGCTGCTACCTGCACCTCACCCATCACCTCCATGTGGAATTCAGCTGCCTGCTGCTGGGATCCCTGTGGTTAGCACCTGGTTTAAGCCCCCAGACCACAGATTGGTTTGACAGGAACTCTGACTCTGCAAGTAACTCATGGCTTGGTTCCCTTGATCTTGCCCAGGTTTACAAAGCAAGGACTGTTCTCCACAGGCCCAGTGGCTTAGGAGATCTGGGATTACCCACATGCTCCATGGAGATCATGGAAGAGCTCCCAGTCCCTGGTAGTGCCATTCCCTCTGCTCCCAGAGATGTTACACCATGCACTGTCCCCCTGCCCCTGGCTGCAGGCACTTGAGGCATCTCAAAAGATCATGATCTTTGGTATTTGCTATTTACAGCTTTGTTCCATGAATGCTGCAAATGTTAATCTGTTACATGGAAATCAAGGCCAGGAATAGAAAATTGCTGTCTTCTCAGCTTCATCTTTTTTTCCTTCCATTTCCCTTTTCTTCTTCTTTCTGCTTAAATCCCAGTGCTACAATTCCGTTTCATTGGTGTTTTTATCTCTCAAATTTTCATTAAAAATTAAAATCCTGTATCCCACCCAGTGGCTTACTGCCAAGTGATATAGTGACCTATATTTAGCTCTCTTACACCATAAATCAAAGTGCTTCCTTCTTTTTTTGCACCTCTTCAAACATCTTTCCATTTTCTGACATTTTTCTCATACTGGAGTTATTTCAGGTTTGAACTGAGAGACACAGATCAGTTCAAGAAACAGATTAAACCCAGTAATTTGTAGCTCATTTCTTTACTTGAAAACACAAGCCTATACTCAGCCTCTTGCCTTTGACAAACCTAGTCAGGTATTACAAGAGAAGAAAAAAATACAAACCAACTTCTCAGATAGTCTGTTTTAATTACTGTTTTATTACCCTGTGTATTCTTATACAGAAACACTTTGTTTCTCTAATGACCTTTTCTGACATATTTAATGTCTTCATCAATATAAGAATGTTTATAAAAACATAAACATGTTTTTATAAAGGCAGAACTTCCAGTGCTGCACTCAGACACACACCAAACTAGAAATTCCCAGCATTTTAATCATACTTAGGAGCCCTATCCTGACACAAATAAGTCATATTCCAATTATCTGCTTGATTTGCACCCTCTGAAGCTTTTGCCCACTATTTCTACTCATATCTATGAAGAACACAACATATGGTACAAAACATTCATGAGCAGCTGACAGAGATGCTGTTCTGCCCAAAACTGAAAAGGAAAGAGATGGCACGAAAGACCTCCACTAAACAAAAAGTTTTAGAACATTACCTTCAGTTGAAGCAGCATCAATCATCACTCGTTGCATGAGGACTGGTTCTAATCCAAAGTCAAACACCACAGTTTGGCGAAAAGTCCCAAAGATTTCTGTGTTAAAGGCTATACTGACTTTGTATATATAGTGATCTATTCCATTCTGGACCATCTTTCCTCCTATCCATTCCTGACAGTTTTCTGGAACTTCTTGTGATACCTGGGTAGTGCTGTCTCCAGCAGATATTGCAACGATACTAAAGTGTGGTCGATGGGCATCATAAAGCAATGCCACTCGATACAGCATTCTTGCAGGCTGGAAAAGAAAGGCAAAGGCTGAACTACTGAAATTATTCCAGGAATATCTTCATTTGCAATCAGATTAAAAGGGTTAACAAGAACTATGAGTTTCTCAGAGCAGGTACAGGTCCTGCCTGATTTCCAGAAATCTGGGCAGTTGATACATAATCACCAGAGCTGCTGGGAAAAGAGAGAGAGAAGGGATGCTGCTAGGAAGTTTCTCTATTTTAAGGAAGATGCAACTGAAATCTTAATTGCAAAAGGTTACAGGTAGCATTCTAGTTATTAATAACTTTCAAAAAACAAGTAGTCCTACCTTACATGTGAGAGCAAATGTCCATGTCTGGTGAGACTTTTTGGTGGTGACAGTTACTGAGAGCTCAGGATTATGTTCTACTCTCACTCCTTCTACACATTCACTAAGCTAGATTTAAAAAAAAGGAAGATAATATTAAACTTCTACAGGCAGTATCAAAACACAAACATTCAGGAAAAGGTAGTGTTTTGTTTAATAGAATGAGGAAAGAATGGTTTTTCAGATTGTGCAGGATTGATGCAAGTCCCACACAGGAATTAATGTAAATATGTGCTAATGCAGAGAGACAAGCTAAATCTACCAGACCACACTGTGTAAGTGAAGAATAGAACCATTTAGGGACAATTAACCACAAGACTTGATTTTCAATAAACAACTTAATTGTAAATGTCTAAGGTAGAACAGAATTTCATTTGGAAAAAAAGATCTGTGATACAGTGAGGCCCAGGAGATCCCAGATCTCACTGACATAAACGAGACTATTGAGACAACAGGAAAAAATAATTAGACTTTCTACTCATCAATGCATTTTGCTAAAGTCCACTTTTCTCAGATTTTAATCAACAACAAATGGACTAAAACTCCTTAGGGTCAGTGTTAAATAGAGCTGGTCGAATGCCACAAAAAATGTTCTTTCTAATTCCAAAGAGCTGCTAACTTTGATCCCATCCATATCCCACACTCCTTGGTACTCAAACACTTCGGAACATTTGGGAGATTGGCTCTTCTTCATAGCAGGGCCTGCAGCTGCAGGCAGAGAAAAGGAGCCACATGCAAGTAAGAGTATTCCCCACTAAGAGTAAGAGTAGGAGTAAGTATTCCCCACTAAGCTGTGAAACCTTTACTACTTATTCTCCAGTTTAAGAAGTTCTGCCATCTAGTCAGGGAACAGGAACAATACCATGAGACTTGCTGACCCATCCTACGCTGGGAATAGTGAATATGCAAAATGAACAAGCTGTGATTAACCCACAAATCAGCCTAAGTCTCTTTGCAAGACCCAGGGCAGGATAGAAAGGGCAGCAAATTGGTCAGACAATTTCTTGGTGAGGAGTGATTCGACCAGCTCTGACAGTCAGGGCCAAAACCAGGCTCAGGTTAATTTTAAATGTGAGCACATAGAGAAGCAGGATGTTTTCCTTACCACTTTCTCAGGAGACAAGGAATTCATCCATTTCTCAATGAGGGTTTCCATGTAACTGCCCGAGCACTGCTTGTTTTCCTTCTGCTGTTTCAAGCGGATCAAGCGGGAAGCGTATCGTTTCTGCCATTCTGTCAGCTCTTCCTGGGAATGTGCTGAAGTACACTGGGCACCATACCTGCAGATCCCTTGCTCTAAAAATCTACATAAAATAGGAAAAAAACATTATGCCTTGAATTTAAAAATAAAAATTTTACTTGTAAAGCCAAAAGGAGGTTCGGACATTCTTTAAGTTTCTCTCACAGAACTAAAGGCAGTTTAGTCCATGTGAACTACTTTGAAAATATATATAATTATACAGCATTTTCTAAAAGAGGCAGCAGCTTCTCTCATTGCAAAGCCCAGGAAAATATATAAAATTTCTCAGAAATACAGGGGGATGGAAGTCTTAAGAAATTTCCACAGAATCAAGTGTTTGTACAGCAATTAACACAAGGAGATCACAGAGCATCCCTGAAATGACTAGGCACTATATTAATATGCACAAAGCCCCCTGTTAATCAAGGGCAAAGGAAAGATGTAGCATAATTTCTACCAGTGATTATGTTATTAGCTGATAAATACTCAATCAGCAATTTTTCCTGGAGCAACAGTGACATCACATGGTCCCTTCTACCAAATACACCTACACAGAAACCTCTAGGAAAAGGTTTCATCCTCCTCTTTGGAAAGGGTTTATTAGTCTAAAAGGATCTATTCTTGCAGACACTAAGAATTTCTTAAAGAAATACAATTTCCACTTAGTGGCATGTGCTGATGCATCAAATTAATGCTATTCCAAAGGCCTGTATACAATTGAAGCATTCTAGTTCTCAGAATTTACTGCAGGTCTGGGCAAATGCCTGTATAACTTGGGGGTTATTTTTATAATTTAACTTTGTATTAAAATTATAAACCACAAGGCAGTAGCTGCAGCTCCATCATTCTTCAAAACTGAAGCACTTAAAAAATAGATGACAAAATGAAAATTAAATAGGGGGAAAGATTTAAGTTCTGAAGCTACCAGGAAAGCACTGGTTATACAGAATAAAATTGGGCGAGGAGACTGCTTTGTCTGTTTGTTTTGCAAAAGGAGACTATAAAAAGTTAATGCAAACATCACATTTTTTTACTTCCACAGTACATGTGTTATATAATGTGAATTAAACTGTGAACTTTGAGCTGTGAGACAAAAGCAAGCCATACCTAACTGTGACATTGAAAACCTTGCAGCACAAGTACCTGCACATCTAGGTCACACTTGCATCAGTGGCTATAATTTGATTTAGCATACACTTTTCCTTTAAGAAATGTACTTGAAAGTTTGCATGCCCAAATTGTAAACAAAATAAACATGATAAATAACATGTCACTAAAGGCCTTCTCAAACTATGATTCTTAATATATTTTAAATTAAAATGTTTTTTTCTTGGCAGTCAATTTCAGTATTCTTTCTGTCAATTTTCCAATTCACCACTGCATTAGAATGCTGAAGTACAATTATGAATTTCACTTCCTAAAGTAAATGGAGTGCAAGCATAAAAAATTGCTGACCTGTTCTTATAACCTACATAGCAGATTTAAAATCAAGTGAGCTTCCTTTTCATTATTTAACAGGAAAGCATATTACTTTAAAATTTGTCATCATTATATAGGTTTTCCAAGATCCTATTGTTCATATTTTTAACACTTTTTTTCCCTTCAATTTTACTTTCTTATTTAATACCTCCTGCAATTCCATAGCTTCATTATCTAGAATAAATATTCTGCCCTCCTACTGCTTTATGGCACAGGGGAAAAAATAAACCAGACCTTCAAAAATTCATATTCAGTACCTGCAACTGCCTTCTCCTAAGGAACTAAAATCTTCAGTCCCTGGTCAGAATGATGCTGTTCACAGGGAACTGCTGAGCAAGGCACATCCTTCTTACTGGAAGGGTTAACATTGAGCCTAAAGTTCATCACAGCTTAAGTGGAAAAATGTTTCAGAGCAATGGTTGGAAACATGGGATAGATGTTACTCAACAAAAGATCACCACAAGCTAAAAAATTGTAAATATCTGCTTTTTTTAATTTGCTGAATAAGCACCAGATATGATTAAGAGTCAAGAAGAGTTGCCAAGATTTAGCATCTCTAGAAAATCATGCCAAAAGTAGCTCAAAATCAGCAGTTCAGTCATGCCATTTAAAAAGCAGGTCAGAGTTTTTGAAAATAATTTGCATTAGTTACATAAATGGCAGAATCAAGTGCATAATGATGGCTCCTCCCCATATATATTAATACAGTTTTATTTAGAGCAATGACAATTAACAACACAAAGTACAGGCAATATTGGCCAGATGATTGGAAAAGACAAGGAGAAATACCAATACAAGCCATTGGATCTTCTCTGTGTGTTTGACTTTATGCAAAAGGGAAAATAATGAGATCTGACAGAAATTCTGAAGACAAAGCCCATCTACCAACAACGTTCATTTATCAGAAGGCAGCACTGAAACTTGACTGTGCTTCAGTCTGCTTACACTGCTGCCTGGGGAACTTTTCACACCTCTGAAATCACCCAAATCAGAAAAGGTAGGGGAGAAAGACAAATGCTGACCTGCCACTAGAAAAATGCCCCTCAAACCACTGTATTATGAAAACTGAGTTAAGTGATTCCATTCCATAAACTGAAGTGCTGCTGGATAAACTGACCCTTCCAAAAACCTGTGAACAGGCCAACTCCTGTTCTAACAAGCACCTCCACTTTCCTGGCCTCTTCATTATTCTGTCAGCAGGTAAATGAAAGAGGAACAATTCTGCTCCCTTGGAGGGAGTTAACATGAAGCAAAGAGCTTAACTTTTACAGAGGATGTACTCCTCACTGCTCTTACCTTTTACAGAGTGTGCATTCCTCACTGCTCCTACCTTTTACCGAGTGTGCATTCCTCACTGCTGTTACCTTTTACAGAGTGTGTATTCCTCACTGCTCTTACCTTTTACCAAGTGTGCATTCCTCATTACTCTTATTACAGAGTCTGTATTTTTCACTGCTCCTTCCTTTTACAGAGTGTGTACTCCTCACTGCTCTTACCTTTCACAGAGTGTGCATTCCTCACTGTTCTTACCTTTTACAGAGGGTGCATTCCTCATTGCTCTTACCTTTTACAGAGTGTGTACTCCTCACTGCTGTTACTTTTACAGAGAGTGTATTCCTCACTGTTCTTAGCTTTTACAGAGGGTGCATTCCTCATTGCTCTTACCTTTTACAGAGAGTGTATTCCTCACTGTTCTTAGCTTTTACAGAGGGTGCATTCCTCATTGCTCTTACCTTTTACAGAGAGTGTATTCCTCACTGTTCTTAGCTTTTACAGAGGGTGCATTCCTCATTGCTCTTACCTTTTACAGAGAGTGTATTCCTCACTGTTCTTAGCTTTTACAGAGGGTGCATTCCTCATTGCTCTTACCTTTTACAGAGAGTGTATTCCTCACTGCTGGTGACGCCCCTGGGAGGGGGGCGGAAGTGCCAACCATCCCGTGACCCTGCCAGGACACAAATGCAGTTAGTTCTCAATTCTCAGTTTTCCAGTCAGACAGCAACTGCTCAGGGATCCACATCTCTGAGCATCAGCCCAAGGTGTATCTGAACACGGGCAAAATTAACCCCCCTCCGAACTGATTTACAATGCATGACAAGCTCATTTAGAGCAAAGGCGGTGAAGGCAGATTTCAAACCATCTGCAGAACTCAGCAGGCTCCGATACAGCCCCCTGGTCAATAAACAGAAACTTCTGCCTCCAAATTCAGTCAACACTGAGATAATTCTACCTCACTGGGGCTCATCACAACAGTCAAGCCCCTTTTTTGCTTTTTGCCTGCACTGCAGTGCTGAGCATTCAGCAGGATCCAAGTCTTCTCACTAGGAAATTATGCAGCTTTAAAATTGAGTTACATACCTTCTTCTAAATCTTCTACATGATATCCTGACGGTACTTTACCAGCTGCCTACAATTATATAAAAAAGCCCACAGTTACAAAGGAACACAAAACAATTTCATCAACAAGAACTGCTGTCAAAATGGGGTTTAGAACAATTACTACAAAAACATCAATCGTAAGTTGAAATGACTTCCAGTCACAAACCCTGCTGATATGATAACTGGGATTCTGATAATAACAGGAATTCTGACAAGAACACCGAGTCAACTGGTAAGAAAAAACTTTTAGAGGTTTTTACAAGACCAAATTCCATCCTGCAATCAACTTAACATGGACTGCAGTGAACTTCTGAAACACCAAAAACTAAACTACATTGATAAGTCTTTCAGCTTTCAATCTAATCTACATCAAAAATAAAGCTCAAATAAATAACTAAGCATAAGAAAAAAAAAGAGAGGGGACAATATAAACAGCAAACATGAGTTTGACCTCCAGTTAAAAAAAAAAAAAAAAAAAAAATTGGTTGAGAAGGTTTTTATAATCTTTAAAATTTTTTGAAGTCATGTTTATTACTTCAGACTAATTTCCAACAGAGAAAAATGTGATAGATAAATAAATAAATACTGCAGATCTAAATGCTTGGAATTCTTTCTACTTGCTACTTCAGGAATCAACAACCTATTAGCATCATTTTTATTTTCTCATCCATCCTGCAAGACTGTGATGAAAAGTTCCTGAAGAGGCTGGTGGGTACAGACCAACACAGCAGAAACAATACTTTTTGAACCAGCCTGTTCCCAGTGAGCCTGGATCTCCTGGGACACATGGAAAGCAGCCCTTCAGCTGCTTCAGGTACTGCTCATTATTTTTGCAATAATACCCTCATAATTACCTCTGTTTCAGCAAGAAGTGTTTTCAGTCGTGTGAGATCTTTAGTTACCATCCCGTTCTGGGGGCAGAAAGAATATTAATTATTGAACACATACACCTTCATTATGTGCATTAAACCACAGCAACCAACACCAGGAGAAACAAAAATGAATTCGACTTACAGCACCAATTTTAAATGACACTAAATAAAACTGAGTAAACATTGTGGTGAAAAAGGGAATTCTTCACTAGCCAAACCAGCACTAGACTAACAGCAAGTATCAATACAGGACAATTCAGGAAAGCACCATATTAAGAAGAACTTGAGGGAAAAAAATAAAGCATGGTTATTGCAACACTTCAGCTCTGAAGAATTAATACAATAACCTTTCACTGCTGTTGCAGTGATGGATTCCTTTCTTTTTAAGGATCTACTTTACAGATCACTAATTTCTGCAGCTCCATAACTCTTCCTGCTCTGATGTAGACTGTGTAATTTCTGGAGTTTTCCCTCAAAAGCAAAGATTAGCCATGTGACTAACTGCATAGTCAAGTACAACTGAAGTAAAAATCTTTCAAAACTGAATTTATGTGAAATACATAGGTATTTGTAACAATCTGACACTCTTGTAAGTCAAAACTTTGATTAAAGGAACCTGGACCTGTGGGGTTTATTTCAATAATCTCTTGCAGAAATTTAATTAAGTGCTACTATATTTGTTAGACTTCTCCACATTTGGACTGTGCCACTGAGCAGGAGAAATTACTCTTTGCTAAAAACTTACACACTAAACAATCCTCACACTTAGGCTTTTTCCAAAATGATTTTTCACTTTTTCAGCAGAAGGCTGAAAATTGAACTTGTTGAGCTTAAATGTAATAGAGAAAAAAAACATTACCAAGAATCATTCTCTTGAGCCACTGGGGAGGAAACTGGATGGATTCCAACTCTTCAATAAATTCATTCCAAAACTTTGTTACACTTCTTCTTTCAGACAATGGCACAGTCAGTAAATCAGCTGCTGATTTTAATATTCCTACTGAAAATAACTGTGTCTAACAACCTAAAGCTTGTAAAAACCTCTCAAACCCTGCTTTGGGATGACACTCTGGAATTCTATACAAAGGTACCTTTATTTGCACAACAACAGCTCAAAACAAGGGCACTCCACATTCCCTGTAATAAGACTATTTTACTAATCTTTCCTGAAGGCAAGTTTCCTTCAACCTCACCAGGAATTTTTCAGTGAAACGTTTTTTCATGAGAAAACAGCTAAACAAAGAAAAAAACCCCTTTCTTTATGTAAAAATAGCCAATGGCTGGGGGGAAGGGAATTCAGGATACAGACCAGACAGACAAACAGAACTCTCAAAAACAACCTACTGATTCAGTTAAGCAGGATCCAATCTCAAGGTAAGAGGTTCTCCTGTAAGTTTCTGATGTCACACGTTCCCCTCAGTCTGACCAAGATATGACCACATTTCTGGGTGTATTAATTCCAGCAGTTCATGCTGATGAACTGCCTATTTAATCCAGATTACAGAAATTAAAAGGACACTTCTTTAGAGGCTTACATATGTCCCTAATTTCCCCATATAAGTAGTCACATAAAAGTCTGAAGTTACCTACATGTCTGGGGTTAAAAGCATCTTTACAAGTTTTAGCAGTTCAAGGGTAAAATAGAAGCTTTGAACTCAAACCTTCATCTTGAAATGCAAACCTTTTTTCCTTTTCCTGAAAAGCTTTTTAAGCTGTTTTACAAGTTATCATGGGCCAGTTATTTAAAAGTCAAATCAATATTTTTTCTGCTTTGCTGGACAGAATTCCTGAAGTCCATACAAAATGGGGTCAGGTACAATTTAGACTAAGCAAGGAAAAGTTTGAGATTTATATTATTCTTGTAAATCGCACAAATACGCAAATTTATTTTGCACTCCCTGAGGATTCAGGGCCAGCAATGAAACAACTTTTTAAAATCACAACTCTGAAACACTGGTTATGCAACAACCTGGCATCCTGATGATATATGTGTGCCCATATATTTATCATTTCCACACAAACCATTTTTGTTGCAAGCTGCCAGTGAAACATATGTTCAGAAGTTTGTTATTAAACAGATTTTTTAGAAGAAGGAAATACAAAATTGTTTCTTTAAACGATGTAGATTGCAGCAAACCCACTTACCAGTGATTCCCCCATCAGTGATTTGGAAAGAACATTAGACACAATTTGCAGCTTCCCTTTGAGATGCATGCAGCAGAGCACTGCCCGGAGAGATCCATCGCCCTTGGCCAGCCCCTCTCCCAGCACTGCAACACAAACCAGCCACTATTACCCTCAGCACACCATCCATTTAAGTCATACACACAGTTTGCCTTCACCCTTAACAAGAAAACAAAGTCTGAAGCTCAGGTTAAATCCATGGTTGTTGGACGTAAATTAAATATCATGTGCTGTTGTCTAATATTAACTTGAGGCTTGTCTCCCACCAGCTCATAAATGCTGCACATGAGCTCAAAAAAGGTTGTCATGTTTACATGCTAAAATAGACATTAAATTAAATATGGGAAGGGTAAATGCAAATATCTGACACAGACACAAAGGACCTCCTCTCACAGAAAGGGTAAAAAAGAAATAGCAACCAACAACCTCTCAGTAACACAAACATGCTCAGGAAGATCCATTCATGCTCACAAAACACATGCCCTGTCGTTTCCAAAAATAGCCAACCTCCTCATGGGCAATTCCTGCTCCTCTAAAAGGCCTTTTATTCACTTATGCTGCAAAGTGTGGCATATAGGAACGATTGTCTGAGCCCAGAAATTTACAGGCTCCCTGTAACAGAAAACTTTCTGAATGCTTCCTAGCACGGGATCAGCAGCGAGCAGTGCCAAGCAGACACTTTCTGAACACTTCCAGCAGGGACAGGATTTATTTCACCATACAGACGTGCTTCAGACAAGCTGCAACAGCACTTAATCACACGTGTTACCTGTCCAGAAAACGTAATGCCAGAGTGACTAAAAAGCTTAGCAAGCTGAGTGTGTGAATTGAAAAGAAGGCTGGGCAGTTGTTTAAAATTAAGGAATTATAGAATAACTGTTATTGCAAACAACATCAACATCTGTGTTTCTACTGCTACTCATGCAGATGCAAACAGCCCCTCTTAGTGCTAACAGGAATTTCACATTCACCACAACTTCAGGACTACATTTTAGAATAATAAATCAAAACTCCTCACTCAACAGACATTCATGTCATTAACAGAAATTGCATGAGAGACTCAATAAATAGTCCCACAAAACATTTAAATAAAACCAACTAGGCATCTCTTCAAACTGCAATGGTAACTAAATCCATTTTTATAAAGTGCCTCAAAGATTAGTCTGAATTCACCACTCTGATGGTACAGACCACAATGCCAAAAATAGAACTTACTTCCCAAATCAGTAGCAGAAGCACCAAAAATAGCTTTAACATGTCCGACAGTTTGCTATTTTAATCTCAAAGATTAAATCTCCAATTAATATATTCCATAGATATAAGATATAAATCTCCAATTATTAATTTCATGTCATTATCTGCATAATATCACCAAGCTAAAACATACACATAAAAGTTGCACATAAAAAGTTGCAACACTTTAAGCACTCTCTCTTAGGAAAGATTTGTGGAGTAATTTAACAGATTTTAAATTATCATTATTCCCTGTAACACTGCAAGCAGCATACAGAAGAACATGTGAAGAGCTATAAAGAACACGTATTTCTCCAGCTATTCCAGAAAACACAGATCATTCAGGTTCAAATAAAACCACCATAGCTGTGCAACATGTCAAGTCTTGTAAAAAGGCAGAACAGCAGCTTGAATAAAGCTCTGCCCATTACAAAAAGCCTGTGAGTATCAAGGAGTGTGAGTATCAAGTAGTCCATGCTAAGGTAGTTTCTTCCCAACAATATTTCAAACATAAAACCAAAACGAAGACCTTCTGGGATCATAAATGCAGATACTCTAAATGTCAGGTGCTGGGCTACAATTGATAACCACACATCATGGAGAACCACAACGAAATCATTCATAAAAATATGGTATATGTGTACATATATATATATATAAACACATACACAATACTTTTATATACATACATAAATATGGCATTAGTAAGTTCAAAACTGTCCTCAGTTTTAGATCTGGGAAATAATATGTGCAGAATATGCTGACGTGAATGAAGTAAATTAACATAAATCTGGATGCTATTTCTTTGTTAACTAATATACATTTAAAGGCTGTTTTTTCTACTTAATTTTAAAAAAGAAGATAGACATCAATGGTCCTATTCCACCCACTTCTATCCCTGTCCAGTGAGAGATGACAAGCAGTTACCATGACAGTTCCTTTGAGATACTGACAACTGACACACACACCAAGAGAAAGTTCCACAGATGAAAGTCACCCCTGCCCCCATGACAAACCCATCAGAGCTCATCGATGAGAACGCTGTTCATTAAAAACAGCATTCTCCCTCCTACCTCCTTTAACCATCATTCAGCTTTCCATATGTCTCTCGCTTTTATTTGCCATCATGAAACACAACTCTGAAGTTAGAATATCACACCCTTATAGCACACATCAATAAGGTAAAAGAATTTTTTTTAGATTTCAGACTATTTCAAGAATTCTACTGATTAAGTGACAATCAGACTTTTTTTAAGGTGTTAAGCTTTAATTTTACGCCTACAGAAAGCAAGTTTATTTTTCTTAGTCAGTTTTTATGGACCTTCACAAGCAGTCTGCAGAGCCCCACAAATTCCCCAAACTATGATTTGACTATCAGTGAAGACAAGCACATTAAAAAAACCCCAAAACAATATAAAATCCACTAACCCAGAAAGGAACAATTTAAAGATTATCATTGCTAGCATAGGAATGTCAGAAGAGTAGATCACAGTCTGTGCAACAAAACTGTCATCTGAAAAAATTTCCTTTAACATTCAGGAGTAGTTAAAGAATTAAAACCAGAAGGTGGGATCTACCCACCTTTACTTTCCAAATCTAACTGATAAACTGTTCCAACATTCTGCAAACTCAGTGAGTTCTCAGTGAATTTTGAATAATTTGCATTAGAAATGAACAACAGAGGATTAGGAATTTTTGAAATTCCTTCAAAAATATCCAAATTGAACAAGGCAGTGACACATGAAAGGCTCGACTTCAACGTGACATAGGCACATTTGGAAGCTTTAAGAAATGTGCATCATCTTGATTTTCTCTGAACTAAGTCCCAAATGCAAACCAAAATATCCACCATGTCCCTGGGAAGAAAGGCAGAACAATCAGCAGTCTTTGTGTCTTTGTCTTTGTGAGAATCCCGACATTATCAACTCTTCCTCCATTTGTGCACTAAAATAACTATTAGCCAAATAGCACCACTGAGCCAAAGACATGTATTTGAGTCCTGGTACTTGAGTAAGAGCTGAAAAACAGTCAGATCTCTCTTTAGGGGGAAAAAGAAAGGGGGGAAAAAGAAGAAAAAGTATTATAAAGCAGATACATAACTTTAAATAGGAAAAAAACCACTGTTAGCAAACTAACAAATCTGGGCATCAGTTTTAAAAATTCAGACAACTGACTGCAATTCATAACACTATGTAATAAAAAAAGAAATAAGCATACCATGCCTACAGTCTTCATCTGCTTGCCCATACTTTTTCTGAAAGGTAAAACATGAAAAGTTTAAAAATAGCATTATTCCAGTTAGCATAAACAACTACATGCTTGAATTACAAGTTTTTAAAAACTTTTTAGAAACCATTACCTTGTCTTTTCCTGGGTGGAACATGTAAAGAACATAAGTCATATGTCAATTATAATATAATTAATTCTTAGAATTAAGACTTTTTCCTCAAATTCTCTGTTAAAATGCTGACTTTTTCTCAAATTCTCTGCACGTGGACATTTAAAAAGTGGAGCCTGAATGGGCAAAGGTGTGCGTGTGTTATATGTTTGTGGGTGGCTCACAACACCTAGGAAAAAATATAACTTTCTAGACACTGTTTGGTTTTTAATCTTGCACTAATATAGTAATGTTCAAATTTTAAGACATGTACATTGCTTTATTCTGTCTTTTCAGTAGTGATTTTAAAGATTACTTTGTTTAGTAAAAAAGAAGGAATATTTGGATTGCTTTCCTCTTCTAAGATTTTACGTATCTATATAATTCAAGTCTTTAATAAGAAGGTTTTGATTTCAAGTGTTTTTCCAAAGTCCCCGCACAATCACTGCAATACTACTATGATGAACATCCAGATAGGTGCCTCAGAGGATTTTCAAAGAGTGATGTCAGAAATGCATTAAATAATCCAAGCACCAATCTGCATATTGGCACACAGAAATAATTTTGAGAGGTCAAGTCTGTGGTAACATAACTTCTGTGAGAAAATCCAGCCTCACTTATTAGTGAATCTCTTCCCCTGAGGAGCCATAAGATAGGTCACTTCTTCATTTCAGAGGTTTCCCAATTCTTGTTTTGCACACTGAATAATCCAATCCAGCTATTTATTTAAAGAATGCTTAAAAACACTCCCTTAATCAGATGGGCAAGATTTGTCTTAAAGCTGCCCAGGAAGATTTTGTGACTTGGCCAAACTTCTTCCACCTGGGATAAAACTGCTCCTACTCAAAACATGAAGATTTGGAGTGGACAAGGCCGCTGTAAATCTGTAATAGCACTTCAGAAAGGTAAGGGAAAGCACGTTGTAAGTTTATTCTTAAGGACTGAAATGTCCTTTCCTTTAAGAAACTGTGGCTCTGATGCTTTAAAGGAAGGACACAACTTTGGCAATGGGGTCACCTGTAATTCAGGGCTACGCCTCTTGCTTTGCATTTACAAATCTTTACAAGAACCGTTTTCACCTTTCCACTAAACACTTGCCAGAGTCTAAAACTTCCATCTTTCACCAGATATGCTCTAGCCTAGCATTGGAAAGCTGGGATTAAGCATAAAAAGAATAATTTTAGGCCTATGAAAATGTAGCTAAAGCAGGTATGAACCAACTACCTAGATTCTGGCATTTCTTAACTTTGTTTTTTGAGTGTTTTTATTTGTGGAAACTTTAATTTGATGCTCTTGAAAGACAAGGTAATCTGGTATGTAATTCAGCATATGCACCTTAACCCAGCTATTTTGCCTTCCTGGAATTTTTTTTTTTTTTATGTTTAAAGTATTTTTCCTTATTTGTTTAGAAAACTGTGATTGAGACCCAAACCAAGAGGTGCAAATCCTGAAAAATAAATGGATCAGGGAGAGCTACAAGACAGAAGCCTCACAGATGCTACAGCAAGAGGGATTCTGTGGGCAGAGCAACATGCCAAAAATTCTGAGTGGTATTTAAATCTTGACAATACAAGATATTTGACTTTTCTTTCCAGTTCACTAGATACTATAAAGAGTCACACTCACAAGTTGTAAAAAGGAAGCAATTCTATACAGAAGAGTCTCGATTTTGATGCGGTCGAGTTCTGCCTGGCAGGGCTCCGGGAGGTGAGCTGGGGGGTACTGGCTGAGGGAAAGGAGAGCCTCTGTGCAATGCTTCACTGCCACTTCATAATCCTGCTGCTTAAGGGATTCACATGCTTGTTCACATGCCTTCTCTGGTCTTCTGTCTGCCATGACTCAGGGACAGAAATCCTAGAGCGGGGGCAGAGGGGACGATAAAATGTTGGTTAGCTGTGGAATGGCACTGACAACTTGCCAACCAACTTCCATTCCCATCTCAAGGTGCTGTATCACATCCCCCTCGTGCTGTGCCAGTCACATTTCCTACACCAAGCTTCTCACTAACTGATTTCTTCCCAGGCTTTTCTCCATCGCTCCCAGCTCTCGACTTTGACTCTAATTCAAGAAGGTACTTAAAGCCCATGACTGATTTTAAGAATGTAAGTAGGGGTTTCAAATTTTAAAGTCAGCATGGATTTACAGAGAGGCTTTTGGGTCTTCAGTGGCACTATGACCTTCGCTTTGGAAGGAACACAACTCATCCCCTAAGTGCTGTCTCTGAGCCTGCAGCCATGTACTCCACAACACCTTCTCTTCCAAGCACTTCTCACCTACACTCAGGAGGAGGAGAGGTTTCCTCTGAGTGAAGCACAACAAGGATGGACAGGGAAGGACAGGAAAGACCAGGGGGTCAACAGCAAACCAACCACTTGTCTCTTCCTTCTGCTGGTTTAGCTACATTTATGGCTGAGAAAGGCTAGATACCCCTGCCACACCAACACCTTTGTGCAGAACTTCTTAAATAATTTTAAAGTAAATATTTGGGGGGATTGAGACAGTTATAAAAAAAAATTCTGTCCACAGACAGACATTATCTGCCAATAAACTAAGACAAATGGTTATCCACATCTGAACCACCAGCAGAAGAGCAAAGCATTTCTGTAATCCCTGACCACATTCTCTCTTCTTTGACATATTTAAATACATGACACGCATCCCTAGAGACACTGCACATTAAAGCTGACTCCACAAAAATGGGTTCTGATAACCGAAAGAGGAAAAATCTTAAGAGTTCTCATTTTTGCTTTTAGCAAGCAGCATACTGTCAATATTTCTGATTAGAGACCAACTATTACAATTGTCTCAAATAACTTTTAGTTTACTTTAAAAATTCACTGTTAAAAGCTTTATTTATACTTAGTATTTTCTGATTTCCAAAGGTAATGTAACTTCAAGAATTTAAAGCAAAATAAATGCATTCTCCTCTTATGAAAAATAATCCATTATCCCACTTTTCCCATTAACACATGCCTAAGCCAACATTCAGAAGAAATGTAAACAAGTCTTTTCATATATTGTACAATATAGTGTTCTATGTGTTCCCTTCTATTCTTAAATTTCCATTCAGTATCAAAATAATTACATAAATGAATATTGATTTTTCAAGACTCAAACCAGCTTCCCTTTTAAAACACTAATTTCTCATTTACAACAAATAAAAATTTCTCATTTACAACAAATAAAAAAATCTTCTCTAAAATGAAGGAATGCAAGCATGAATATTTTTCAGTTATCCTGGTACAAATCTGTGACGCGAGCCTCCTTCCTTAATAACAGCCTTACAAAATATTACCTCATTCATCCAGGTATTTATTTTTCTGCTAAAAATAAGTCCACACTTTCAAACAATAGGAAGAGGCAAGTAGGTTTTGCATTTCCATACATATGAGTAAATTCATTCATGAGGTAATTCTATTAAAGATCCTGCTGGATCTCTTAGCATGGATTTTTAATTACATAAACGTTAGGAATTCTTAAGCTGTGTATGCAAGGATCTTTTCTAGATACAACTAAAAATTGCACTGGTTTCCACTTCACTACCATTTTAGGCCACTGTGTATTTAACAAATCTAGGATCTGCTTCCACAGTGACACAACAGTTAATTGATGTTTTTCTCATGTACATTCTGTTTTCCTCCTAAGGGACTGAAAATAGAGGACTCCATGAACTCTGCTGTACTTTTGATTTCCTCACTTCCTGGCTGACATATAACCAAAATTCCTTTGACCAAAAGGCTGAGCAGAGCTTCTGTATGTTTATTCCCAAAGAGCTGATTAAACACAGATCCCATCCTAAGTGACCTGGCCAGCACAGCTGACAGATTTGAAACCCTTCTCCTCCAACATGGCACCACGTAAAAGACCAAGATGTTCCTTATCAATTGCCTTATGCTGACTGGTTGGAGAAATACAGAGCTCAGCTATTTGAGAAGCTGCATTTTACACACCGAGCAGTGCCCACACAATTTCTCTGGTCAATTTAAAGACTCCAGAGCACTTCAGAGGACAAATCTGAAGCTAAATTGAGCTAAATCCTGTGAATTAAGTGGAAGCAAGAGCAGTAAGAACCAAGCTGCTAGATAACTAGCTAAACTGAGTCACACCAATGATATTTCAAGAGTTTAAAAAATCCACCAAAATCACAGTGCATGGGACACAATGATAGATAAGGAGCCACAGCAGTGTAAGTTGTTTGGAAAAAAATCAAATTATAACAAACAAAACCAGTATGTGGACAACATATGGAAAATGATGCACTCAGGCTCTCAGATTTCATTTCAATCCCATCTGTAGCCATACATGCAGATTCAAACACACATTTATTAGGCATTTGTGCCATCTACTTCAGACTCCAGTCCAAGTGTTCTACACTGTTCCTTGGAGACACCTGACTTTTCCTGCTGACTTCAAAAACCTTTTTTTCTAGTTTTGGTACCCTAAATCAGCAACTGAGAGTTGTGAATGTGAATTACAACCACCATTTCTTAAAATCTGCTCTGTTGAAGTACCTGACTTATCTCCATATAAAATCATTCAGAGCGATTCCTAAGCCCCAGCAGGACCAGGATTGCTCCCCTCTGCTGGGCACTGCTGATGCCTCACCTCAAGTCCAGTGTCCAGTTCTGGGCTCCTCCCTTCAAGAAGGGCATTAAGCCCAAAGAGGGAACAGAGCTGGTGAAGGGGCTGGAGCACCAGCGGGGGGATCAGGAGCAGCTGAGGGAGCTGTTAGGGCTCAGCCTGGACAAAAGGAGGCTCAGGGGGGACCTTCTCAATCCCTACAATTGTCTGAAAGGAGGTTGTGGCCAGGTGGGGGTCGGGCTCTGCTCCCTGGGAACGAGTGACCAAACAAGTGAAAATGGCCTCAAGCTGCACCAAGAGAGGTTTAGGTTGGATATGAAGAAAAAATTCTTCATTGGAAGAGTGGTTAAGCATTGGAATGGGCTGCCCAGGGAAGTGATGGAGTCACCATCGCTGGAAGTGCTCAAAATACAAGTGCACTTCACAATACAGTTTAGTTGGCACAGGGTTATTTGGTCAAAGGCTGGACTCAACGTTCGAGGTCTTTTCCAACCTTAAAGTATTCACAGAACCATTAACAGCCAAGGAGTGAAGGCACTTGTTAAAAGAAATTTATTTTCAGTTCTACAGATCTTTATTTTCAAGATCTCAGGCATAAAATTAGAATTTCTAAGAGCAGAATTTATTACAGATTAGAACTGAAAGCTGAAGTGTCACAAGGTCTGTGCTATATTCCCAACTCTCTTTGCAAAACTGAGCAAATTACTTATGAGCTTCACTTCTGTCTACAAAACTGAAATTAAAATACTAATATGAAACAGAACAAACACCAGGATTATTCATTTTCTCAAAGAGACCTGGAAAACCACATGCCAAAAGACTTCTAAATTCAATTCTGAGAAGTAATTTATCCTCTAGTGAAGTTTAATACATCTTCAAAATATTGAAGAACCAGTAAAGAGGCATATTCTCACTATTTAAAGCTATTAAAATAGGTGGACATACCTAAGAAATTATATATATAAATATATAATCTGGCATCATACTTTGTACCTCAAAAAAACCTCCTGCCCTTAAGTAGAAGAGAACTTACTGAACTTGCATTTCATTGAAAGCCAAGTTGTACTCAGCTATACCTTCCACAAAATATCATTTCAAAGACCTGGTTAGTTCCAACTGGTGTAATTTAAACCTTGGTGGCCTTTACAACCAACCATGGCAATTCTTTTTTTTTCCCCTACAAACTAATGATTTTCAGGATCAATATTCCTAATGAGTATTCCACCTTCTTGCCAAAGGGGGTTTGTAAACAAACATGAAATGAGGAACTAAAATCCAATCTCCAAATAAGCTGTATGCTTCCCCTCCAGAGCTGCAGAGGGGGCTGGGAAAGGCAGAAGGGACAGCTTGAGGAGGAAGAGTGATAAACAACGTGATCCACAGTCATTTATTTCCAAGTAAACACTACGCCTGCTTGGTGCACAGGAGGCTCTGAAGAACTACTCCACAGTCTGATGAGTCCAACTTCAAATTAAAATCAATGTAGGAGGAGAGAACATCATGAACTAAAATCCAGTGTTTCATGGCAGTTTAACTCATGACTGTGCACTTCCATGCTCCACATCTTACTGATGTGTTTCATGGAATCAAAGGGTCCATACACTAAGATAATAAGTTAAAGCATGTGACAGTTCCTAAAAAAATTTCAAACAGATGCTTTTTCAATTCACTGTAAAGCATCTAGCCAGATAACTCTCGCTGTACTTCATAAACAAACAGATTAGAGGGCACAATGCTGTTCCTATTAATGTTACTGGCAAAATTCCCAATGTCTGCCAAGACAGAAGGATCAGATCCAAGGTCTCGCATGCCAAGCTGACAAACAGTAGACAAGTCAGTAAATATTTGCATATTTTAACTAAACATTAACATCTCTTGTAAAGATTTATGCTAAAGCAATGATGTTCAACTTGCAGTCCTACAGTGAGACTGGTAGGGATTTCCTGTCAATCGAATTTACTTCAAGAGCCCCATCCTGGGAATGGCAGAGTGAAGCAAACGAATGAGACCCATTGCCATGGGGAACGTGCAGGGAAGAGCCTCTCCAGCTGCCTCCCATTACAATCCATAACCCTTCCAACAGTTCTGCTGAGGGAAATAAGCACAAAATATTCCTTGCCAAGGCCATTGAGCCGTGTCCTCCTGCTAGCAGCCCTCTGTCCTGCGGGAAGGGAAAGCAGGAGATGGATTTGCCCTTCCATTGCCTATTGTGGTCAGGCTGGCACAGGCTCTGAGAGAGAGCAGGGAAGGAATTCTACTCATCCTGCCCCTCTCTACAGAAATGCAAGCACTCTGTTTCCCAATCCTTTGGGATTGTTCAGCCCATCTCATAGACTGGAAAGGCTGGCCACCAAACTGGAGCGAAGTTTTAAACGTGTAATAAATTCAGGCAATACTCAAGAAAAGACAGCTGGTTTATCAGAACTTCCCAGCAACTCCTTTTACGAGCAAGAAGAGACCTACTAGATTTATTTATGAGGCTGGTTGCTCTGTCCTTCCTCAGTAACTTCTGAGCTTCAAGTCAATTGGAACTGAATTTCCCAGAAGTCTGAAGGGTCTTGAGGATGCTGCAGTTTTCATGAAAAATGTGTAACAAGACAGATAACAGACCCAGGGAAAGGTTAAGTTATAACTCAGCCTCTTATTGATACCAAGACATCAGTTACCCCATCAATTACTGCCACGTGCTGCCATTTACCATCAAGAGCTGTAGCAAAGTGTCACTCACCAGTGAAAGAAAAGTCTTATTTATTTTTCTTGCCCATAACAGTCAACACCACAGGCTGCATTCGTCAGTTTAACTGGTCCAGGGTCCATCCAATAACCTCCAGGTTTAAGCAGAGTTTCCAAACTTTTTAGACCGCAGACCTAAGCAGCGCACATCCCATCCCTTTCTCAAAGCTGTTACTGGTAAACTGAGATGGAAGCAATTCACACATCAAAAATTTTTTATTTCCATAATATATCCAAGTAATATTTGGGAAGCCCCAAGGTCAGTATGGCTACAATCTCTGTGATTAATAGTTTCCCTCTCACTCAAAATTATCAAGAAAAAAGTTACAAGATACTTTAGTTTATTCCAGGTATGGAAACACCTGGGGTTTAATGTGAATTAATATATTGAATATGACAGAAGTAAAAATTAGCTACTGTGAACATGCCATCATTACCGTTAGAAATCATGGGACATTGGAATTCAACTAAAAATTCAAAACTCTGCAAACAAATTGCATTTGTCAGTCACCATACTAAAATAGGGAAGAGTGCATCTCTCCACTGTTGAATCATATTAGAGAGTTGCTCTGGCATCTCTTGTGATGCCATCTTGAGGCATGCCTGCATCTCTACATGTCAACTGGTTTAGTATTATTACCAAATACCACTAAAATATCTTTAGATAAGTAAAATAAAATTAAATATCCATTTATTTTCCTTACCCACTGTGGTAAAATAACCCAATCTTTGCCTTGAGACAAAAAAATAAAACAAAAACCCAAACCCTCTTTATTCAAGCCTCCAGGATGCAATAAAATAGAGCTGCACAAAATACAGAAATGACTTATGAAGACATACAGGAAAAAAAATGCACTTTCCCAGTGTCATGACATACACATCATAAATAATCCCAGTCTAAAAAATCATTTAATGAAATGAGAGCGGATAATGACAGTGCACTGTACCTATGTAAGAGACAAAAAGGACAGTGCATCTTTCATACACAGAGTGTAAAAGAAAGAATTATATAAAAGGTGCTTTGGGGTTTTTTTTTCCTTTTTAGAAAAATATAACAGCAGAGATCTCATGCATTCATTTATTGCAATTATGGCTGAAGTCCGTAATAGCAGTTAAGGAGTTCTCAGAAATGCACTGCACACCTTACAGAACAAATACAAAAGCCTCCACCCTTGAGAGAGGACAATCTAATCAGTTTTCTGAAGTAACTGAATTACTTTGGCTAATGTTGTACAACTCTAGGCAAAATGACCCTACTTTCAATTCCAAAAATGATGTTAAATCTGAAATGGAGCATACAGAATGAGGCAAGCACATCTCAAGGTTTCATTCTATAGCAGAACAGCAGAAGAATCCCGCTCCAAGGCCTCTGAGGAACATGATATGCCTGTTTGGGGAAGGGAAAATGGGGAAAGAAGAGGCTCATGATGCCCCCAACCATTAAATGCTCAGACTATCCTTTCACAATGAAAAATCAGAGACAGCACCATAAATGAGGAGGGCAAGTGATTTCTGGCCACATAAATGAGGCTTTGAGTCTGATCCTGTAAACTTTAAGTATAGAAAAAACACAACCACGTTTCTTGGGAAAGGAACAAGAGCCTGTGGGTGGTTTATCATTCACATAACGACACAGGCAATTGAGATTAAGAGCAAATGCCTTTTGCATCTGGATCCTCTGCAGGCTTTAAACCACTTTACATACATCACAGATACTAACAAGTTACATTTTTTTGCATGCCAGTTATGACTTCAGTACAGACTACTAAGTGATTAGTAACACTTTACTAATCTCTTTTATTTTCATTTTGGAAATAGCAGCAAAAGGACAATCTGTGCAGCCAGCAGCAGCAACACTCAGACATGGACACTGGCTATCTTTGGCTCAAAATCTGGAAATAATTCATGGCCTCAGCACTTGCAACCACCCCATCCATCTACCACATCCCAAATACCTTCCCATCCTGCATCTAAAAAGATCCTTTTTCACACAGCTGTCTGAAAACATCACCTGTCCTGATGAAACTAAGCAAAATACCTGGCAAGGCAAAGCACAGCATCTATGTGACATGTGCTGGTGCTGTCTGAGAGCCATTCACAGCCAATAGGTACAAGACTCCTGTTTAAACAAAGCAAATATACACACAAATAATGCATTCATTAACTTCACAGAACAAATACTGGGTTGTAAAGTTCGATACTCTGAGGTTGTGTGAGGACAAAAGCATCTCTACAAGCTTATGCTGGCCTTCTGTGTGCCTGCATTATTATGATACTGCCTTTAACTCTGTTAGTCACGGAGCACATTTTCCAAGGGCTACCTGGCGGAATGAGTGGGCAGAACAGAGGCTGCTGCCTAATGGACATCCAGTGAAATACTTCAGCACAAGGTTTGAGGCCTTATTTACTGCATGCTACTCAAGCCTTATGCAAAAGACAGCATTTGAATGTTTTCATTAACTTTTCAACAATGCCTACAATATTGTGACCTTAATTCTTTGCAAGAATTAAGAAAGTATCTTTAGCATTCTGGCAATATTCCCACTTTACAGAGAATTAAGAGAAGAACACACAAGGCAAAAGTTTCTATAAACATCCCATATTCACATGAAGAGATCTAGAAGTGATTTCTCCCCATTATGCTCTGCCTATACTGTACAAGCCTTTTACATGACCAACACAGAGCACCTGGTGTCTGCAGAGTGACTTAGGAGTATCCAACACTTCTCTACATGACAACATGGGAAAATTCACTAGAAATACAGAAAATGAAGTGTAGCAAAGATGGGGATTAACTGGGATTTGCCTTCTCCTTTTTTGCTATTTCCTACTCCATTTCAGAAACACTTTCTAATTCATGCAGATAGCAAAACTGTATTCCACCAAACAACTGTATTATAAAATAAATCATATGTACCCACACTGCACAGCCTCCCTTCTATTTCTTTCGAATACTAATATTTTTCAATCTCCTTCTCCTCATTCAACCATCCCCATGTCTATATTTATTGCACATAATACCGCAAAAATCTGCATTTTGAGCCTTCTGTTTAAATCCAGTTGCTGCTTCCTCTGTGCTGCAGAAAGGTAGAGCTGGGAGAAAGAGGAACTTGGTATCAGGAGAACAGAAAGGGAATTTTCTGCACTCTCATTTTTTATCCAAAATCACACCAGGGAGGAATGCAGGAGCCTCAGCCTCAAATTACAGAGAAATCCTGTTTAGCTGAGGCTGAAGCATATTCACAGCAGGGATTATCTTTTACATTTGCACTTAATGCTGATTTGATCAGCACTGAGAAGATTTTCACAAGGTTGATCACAAGTACATCCTAGGCAGAAACATTATACAATAACACAAACTCGACTTTGCACAAAGCAGCACTATAGGTCATCAGATTATTTGTTTTCTAATTTATCATGAACACAAGGAAGTATTTTGCCCTATTTCTAGAAAAGATGGAATCATGGTGGCAGAACCTTTCTCTCCTCAACAGCACCCAAAAAGTCAGACTGTGAAAGACACCTACCATGGGAAATTTCAACCCAAATAATTAAAATCTGGCAAACAATAACCAAGTGAAATGAGGAGTATGTCATAGTAAGCATCAGGTAACATAATAATAGGTGGTGCTTCTGCCCCACCTAAAGTTTTTGGCTCCTTCATAGAAAATCTTTACGTAAACAATCTTTCATAATAACCGGTTAACAACAGGAATTTGTACTCCATATACATCTGTGTTCACACTGCTTTTTGAGAATAGAGTTTCTCACACTTACCCAAGACGAGGGCATTTTAATTGAAATATTGTCCCATGGTTACCATTTTATCCCCATAACAACATCACCAATTACTTATTTTAAAAAAATGCATTAGAAAAGTAATTTAATCTTTGCTTCTCTTAATGAAATTTGCCAGAGAAAAACAAAGGGAAGAATCAGCACTGCTCAACCAGCCAGCTCTACATGGAGCAGCACCAACCTACAGGACTCAAACCTCAAACTCAAATTTACAGAACAATATCCATATTCTAAAAGCTGATTTAAACATCATAATCCACAGCTTTTCAAACTATGCCTTACTTGTGTTAGAACCTCTCTTCTCAGTACTTAAATAACAGAACACAGCCTTGTTCCTGTCACCGCACTAGTGTTTAGTAATAATTTTGACCAAAAAATGAACACTACTCATCTTAAGGACTTACCCAGTCCTGCAATTCCTAATATTATTCTCCACTGAGTCATAGGGTAGTGCCAGAAGTCCCCTCTGAGAAATGCCTGCTCTATGATATAGTCACATCTGTGTCGATGTGACTAAACATGTGTCACCTCATTTTCAAAATGCCAAGCAAGTGCCAAACTGTGTTCCCAAAGAATGCAAAGGGGACTCATAGAAGATTCCCAAGCATCATTTCAACACAGAACACATATCACTAGATTTACAAATATATTTCAGAAGTTTAAATGCAAAAACACGTCACAAAGTTTTCCAGTGCTCATTGAACCTGTCACTCACACAGCACCGTCTGCAGAGAGCACTTGACCACAGTTCATTTGCCAAATTCACCAATTTAATCAGAGACAGAATCAAAATTAGCAGTTCCTAACTCTCAGTCTCATGTTCAATTCACAGCTTCATCTAATACAGCTGTATTTGGATTTCAGAAATAAGTGTTTTTAAACTAGGAAATTATTTATCACAGCATATTCCCATTTCAAAAACCCCATGCAAACTCTTCCCCACCCCCAGCAGCTCAGCAGCTCTAAAGCTCAGTGGTTCAATCCACATTTTCTCTTCTTAGCAGGATATTGTAGCAATGCTGAAACAGTCTTCCCTCAAATGTCAAACTTTCACTTTCACACAAGAACTTTCTCCACCCCTGACCTGACAGTGCAAGGCAACAACCTCCTGGGAGCAAATCTAGCTGAAAATACAGTTTTGATCCCCAGGGCAAGTGCAGATGCTACAGGTATCTATCACAGTTTTTCAGTTGGATAAATTGGGAAAAAATAAAAGCCCCAAGTTTATTTGCTGTTTGAGATGCAAAATATGAATTACTCTTTCAATCTGTTCAGAAAGCAAAAAGATTGGAAAAAAATCTTCATGCTGAGTATCAGGTACATTGCACAGGTCACAAACCGAGCACAGGAATCAGCCAGAACACTGTGGCACAAAACAGGAAAAATGTCTTTCAATATACCTCAGTCTTCATTGCAGCTTTATAATGAACTTGAATTTATTACAGTAGTGAATAATACTGTGACTGAGTTTTTTGTTACGCATTTACACAGTGCTTAGCACAAAAGGGTCCTACCGTAACAGATTTAATAACACAATCCTGCCACCCACAGATCCTCCAAACACATCTTTCCCCAAACCATGCCTATTATGTAACTGTACATGGTATTTTTGTGCGCAGTTTTGAAAGTTCAAAGCAGTAACTAACCCTCCACTTCTAAAAACTGCTATCTTTGTTGTAAATAACCTTTGAAAATTATTTTTACATGACCGTGCTTCAAATAGTTCTGCATAATATAGCCAAGCCTAGTTTGGGGAGTTGCCTTGTAACCCTGTATTTTAATTACATTAACCTTTCTGCATATGGATAATGCTTTTATAACATCCTTGTTTCCTCTCTTCAAATGCCTGGCCATGGTAGCCCCAACAGGTTCAATTTTTAGACTTTTTCAAGACTAGAATATGGATTCCCAAGTTCTCCCCTCACAGCAAACCCTACGAGCAACACCCTGACGTGTATCCAGAACACATTTCCCAACGGAACTCACCCTCCTCACTCCTTTTGAAACGAACATTAGTGATTCAGTCACGTATTTGAAACCCCACTTAAAGAACTGCATCAGCAGGAATGAGCAATGATCCTGCTGTGGTTAACAGCATAATCCTGACAAAACTTGGGAAGCAGAGGAGCGGTGTCTAGCCCAGCCAAACAAATATAAACAAAGCTACAGCCAAGTAATATCAGTCAGTTCAAACGACAAAACAAATGTCCTGCACCATTCCAAATGTGTGAGTGTCTCAAGATATGGCCAGAGCACAGTTACCTCAAAGCCATTCGCACAAACAACTATAATCAAAAACATCACTGGAATAAAAGACCCACAGCACTGATTTAGCACAGATTCCCAAGTATGCAAAAAACATTCCCCTTAACGACCTCCCCGTGTAGATAATGAGAGAAATCCAACAAATTCTGGCTCCCAAGGTAGCAGAGGAATAGATGCAAGGCAGCTATTGTGGCCGGTCCAGCACTATTTGGGAATCCCAGCTGAGGGGGAATCTAGTTGAGATTCATGAAGGAACATGACTTGGGAACAGAGGCCAACTGCCCATCCCTGTCCTCCCAAAATTACCCCAGGATAAAATGAAATTTTCACTTAAAAAAAAATAGAGATTACCTTACATTAAGTGAAAAGAAACATAGGGAAGAAGTGTTATTTTAGGTGGTGCCAAAACCACTACGCTTTTCATTTGTGGCATTCTCCATTTATGATGTCCACAAAGATTTGTTACCTTCTTGGTTTGCTGAACCACTAAACATTTTCCAGCAAATTAAACACTTGTGCCACATTACTAGCAACCAAGATTCTCAAAAACAGCTCATGTTACAGATTTCCCTCTTGCCAGTGGGGTCTGAAGGGCTATGAAAGACCTTTTAAGCATATTTAAGCACCGTAATTTTTAGTGTTTTGATGAATACAGTATTTTTGCTATATATAACTATGGGGGGAAAAAAACCCAGACCGTGAAATTCACAGACTGAAAGATCATTTCTAAGTAACACTTACCCTAACTACCATAAAACCAGCTCAGACGAGTCCACACAGTGCTCACATTTCTATCCTTCACTTCCTGCCGCTGCAACATTCAAAATTTCATACCAAACACAAACCTACTGTTCTTTTTCTTCCAATATTTCATCATTACAGCTTCAAGAATCACTAGCCTTGCTACTGCTTACAAACAGGAGCATGATACTTATTTCCCCAAACCACACATAAGCCAAAGATTCAAAACATTCACCTCAGACACATCATTCTTCATGCAAGTGATATTTCCCAGGACTAACAGCAAGAAATGGCAAAACAGCTCCCAGTCACATCTCCAAAACGTATCTCTACAGAACATCACCTACAAAACTTCTTGCTAGCAGCTCAGCAGCCCTGTGCATCCACTGCTTCTTGGAAAACCTGTGTAGTTCAGTGCTATTAATTCTAAATTACCTTCCTGCTAAGGTTCAAGCCTTCTAACATCTGACAAAGACTCCATGCCACTCAGAAAATCTGACAGTTTGTACTCATTTGGAAATAAGATGGGGCCACAGTCACCACTCAAACTTTGTAGTAACAAAATGGAATCTCTCAGTGTAGTAAAATTACATTTAAGGAGAAAAAGATTGAAATCTATCATTTCTTATCTGGCTTTCCTGTAATAATGCTGTAATTTGGTATTATGGAAGACTCTGAGAAAAGACTGGATAAATAACCAGTCCATTTCTAATTTACAACAATGAATTTGCATATAAAATTATGGAGGAATAGTTGGGTATTACGTTATAGCCCCATTAAGTATCCTTTAACTTCAACTGGCAGAAATGCTACAGAAAAACAAATTCTCACCCATGGGTAATTACAATTTCCCTGCTTAAATTCCCAATCCCTTTTCCTTCAGTAATATTCACTTTTCTGTGTTTCTCCGACATGAGGGATTGCTTCTGTTGGAAGCCTCACATAAACATTCGTGTGAAGAGAAAAGCTCAGTAAGCAAGACTGTTCTGGAATAAGGAACCTGAGTCACATATCAGTGTCACCATCATGAAATCCCCAGAAGCTGGCCTGTTCCTGTGGAGCAGCCTCTGACCTTGCAGACTCCAAATTTCCCTGTCTATGAAGTTTAGTTATTTTCTCCCACCCCAAAACATTTGGGGAAAACAAATGTTTATTTTCCCAGTCAGTATCTCCAGAAGACTAAGAGAAGACCAAGCATTCCTTCAGATTTCTTTTTAATTCCATACCAGTGCTGCATGGAAACTTTTGAAAAAAACAGCCTCTTTGATAACATTCTCTCTTCCTTGTTGAAAAAGAATGGCAACCACAGAAGTTTGCACTAAGGGGAGGAAGAAACCCAACACATAAAGTACCATGTCCCTAAATATATGTCATCGATACATACAAACACAAATGCTGCCTTGCTGCCAAAGGCCACGGAAGAGATAGCAAGACAAACAAGAATGAAAAAGGAAGGTCTTGTTTGTTCTGAAAATCTAACCCACAATCCTTCCATTTATGGGGGGAAAAAATACATGTACCACATAGTGAAAATGCGATTTTGCCACAGCATCTCAGCAAAAGAAGTGAGAAAGTATTCAACAGCTGAAATACAAACAGGAGGGAGGGTGGGGATTACAAAATTTGGAATTTTCCCTGCCATGATGAGCCACTGGCAGCGTTGCACAGACAGGAACACTGGGGATCTGCTTCCTTCCAGGAAGAAAGCTTCAGCAATGCCAGGAGAAACGTCAGGACAGGACTGAGGCTTGCTGGGATTCTTGGCCTGCTGATCCCCCAGGCAGGGGAATTCCAGCTGTCCAAGCACTCTCTCCCTGGGCTGGAGCAGTGGCACACCATCCTTCCTTCCCCTGCTCCAAGCCAGCTCCCACGACTTTCCCCAGTTACTCAGGCTGTACACAGGGGATGGATTTAAATTCATTGCCAATATTTTTTTTAATTTACATTTCACTCCTGCTACCAGACCTGTGAGGTCCCACTGACTTCAGGAGGGGATGCCAGTGAAGTGAGAGATTCAAAGGCTTTAATAACCTGAATTGCTCCAGCAATGGTTTCTGCCACTACTAAAATGAAAACACCAAGAATAATGTTCAGTAGCAAATATAAGATGGTAGTAAATAACAAATAAAAAGAGAAACAAACCAATACCTTGAAATTCAGAAAGAATATCCAGCTATAAATGGAAATGGGATTTTACTAAAAAAAAAATAATTGCCAACAATGGAGAAAATATTTCATCAGACTATTAAATTAACAGAGTTGGAAAACATCATTAATATTATTGCCCAGCTCCTACATGGGCTCTTTCATCCACAGGCGTCAGGACTCCTTACAAGGCAGTAAGAGTCACCATCCCTATTTTAAATTCCTCCAAAAGGAAGCACAAACAGGTGAAGTGATTTGCATCAGGCTCTCCACATCTCTCAAGCACTAGACCTGTACCTTACCTACCTGGGAATATCCCCTCTCCAAGCTTTCCAGGCACTCTGACTTCTATCTTTTGAGATGAGAATTCCTCCACGAATCCAGCCTTTGAGCAGAAGTTCTCTGCAAACCACAGCCCTTCTTCTACAACCAGATCTACTCACACTGATCCCAAAGCCCAGGAGGAACTTCTCTGAAACCAGTGAGATTTCACAAAGGAAAAGGATCCTCCACGGCACATCAAGAAGCAGAACTGGGACAATTTAAGAGAATAAAATGCTGCTTCCACATCTCCCTTTAATTTTAAGTCTGATGGGAAGAGGTAAAAACAAGCCCCCAAAAAAGCAAACAAAAAAATACCAAAAAAGATGAAAAAACCCCAACAAAATCAGCTATTACAACCTTTCAAGTCTTTAAGCCATGACTTTAACAAGCCTCTACCACAGAAAAATTCATCTGGCTCACCTAAAAAGGCACAGTGCCTGTATGAATTAAAAGAGGGAAAATACACACTGAACATTCCGTAAGTCCAAAAAAATCACAGAGGTGAAGAGTGATAAAGGAAATGTCATTTCAGCTAGGAAAAATAAAGAAGTAATTTCTGCTTTCAGAACAAATTACAAAGAGAACTCAATTTATCAGTAATAACACATAAAATGTTCCTTCACTTACCAATAAAGAAAAACTGCTCTGCTAATTAAAGTTCAACAAAAAAAAGCTTAACTCAGCTTCTGCCACTTACAATTTCTGCACTGTAAAAGCCAAGCCTACCAAAGTCTGATTCCCTGGGTTTGCACCCCAAGGAGGTGGAAGGAATGTGGTGGCCCCTCATACACTTTCCCCTCTTCTGAGTTTGAACTGAATGTTCAAAATCAGCTCCTCCCTATAGATCTGCCCAGCACTCCCAGACTGTCCCCATCACAAAAGCTTTGCCATTAAAAAAAAAAAAAAAAAAGGAGGTTTTTTATGGTTCAAAAGTACTGAAACAAGCCAATTTAACACACATGATTTTAAAGCCTCCCTGACCTGCCCATCAGTCTTGGAAAATAATGCAAACTTGCCAAGTATCACTTGCATGTTTTTTTTATTTTTTATAAAGGAACATGCCTTTTCTTATATAAAGACTAGCAGGTGGTGTATTTTATCCTTTGCCTTACTTCAATTACACTAATTATTAAGAACAACAACATTAGACGATGTCAACAATCCAAGCCATCCCAACAGGACCAGCCATGGTGATACACTCAATCTGTCAATGGGGATATCCATTTTCAGGGTATTTTTCTGTCTCACAACTGAATTCTTTTGTTTTTTCAATGCAAATTGAAATGTATTATTTTAAAACTTCCTCTCAAGCTCGCTGTACCTTTGATAATGCAAAAATTCTATTACCTTGTTAACTCTTACTCATTTTGTCATTAACTGGGAAGCAGCCCTGCAACTGTTTCCCCGCAGTTATTTCTTAATTTCCATCAATGATATGTTTAATCATGTTACCCTAATCGAACAACAATTGCCTAACAAAGCGCTGAAGCCAAAACAACTGCACTCCTTTTGCAATTAACAAAAGGACACGTCCCACCACAGGAAGGGTAACACAGATCCTTCTCCTGCCGGGGGATGTGCCCTAAAAATGCACATTTAAGTGTCTGCTGGAAGGGCTGTGTTGCAACGTGCAGTGGAAACTCTCCTGTTTTCAGTTTCAGAGCTGATCCGGGGTACAAAAGCTGCTCTTAGGACCTGTCTTAAACTTCCCAACTTCAGTTCACTCTCCCTGCCAAAGCCTCCTGCAGAAAACAAAAACATAAGCTCATCTGCCCACCCTTCAACCGCTCCGAGGGGGCAATTTTACAACAGCTGTTAAATTCTTCCAATTTATTTTTCCATCGCTCCACAAACCCTACCTACCCCATTTTTTTTTCGCTTCTATTTCACCATTGTTATTTTCTGGCCGTCTCTCCCATCCCCTCCCGCCCCGCCCGGTACAAAAACAAAGCTGCCTCCCACCCCCCCTGCATCCCCCCCGGAGCACCCCCGGCTCGTGCGAGGCATCCCCGGCTCTCCGGCCCTTCCCCCGGGCCCGGCCGGGCGCGGGGCCGCTCCGCCCGCCCGCGGGCCCCGGGGAGCGCGGCGGCGCCGGGGTCCGGCCGAGCGCCCCGTAAACACCCCGCGAGCGGCGGCCGCCGCAGGCCCTCCGCGGACACAGGGCCCGCTCCCGCCGGCTCCGCGCGGCCCCCGCGCCCCGCACCGCCCGCCCCGCCGGCCGCGGAGCCCCGCGGGTCCCCCGAGGGCGCGGCGGGGCCGCGGGCGGCCGGTGCGGGCCGCGCTCGGTGCCCGCGGGGGCGGTCGGGGAAGTCCCGACTTACCTGTCATTACTTTCTACGCCATCTTGGATCCACTTGTCAACGTCCCACAAAGCATTGTGGGAAAGGCCGGCCCTCCCCGCGGCCCGGAAGGCGGAGGGCGGCGGTGTGAGGGGACGGGACGGGACGGGACGGGGAAGAGAGCGGGGATGGGAACAGCAGCGGCGCGGGGATTGGGACGGGGACAGCGATGGGGACCGGGACGGAACGGCGGTGGCGACAGGGTCGTGGTCCGGCATAGGGGATGAGGATGGGGACCGGGACCCCCTGTCCCCTCAGCCCGGCGGCCGCTGAAGCGCAGCCCGGGGTCCCTTCACGGAACAGCGTCCGGGGCCACCTCCGCTCCGCCCGCGCTAGAAACCGGCAGCTTCGGGAGATTTTCCGTGGTTTCTTTTTCTCTTTTTTTTTTTTTTTTTTTCTTTTTTCCCTCCCCTTCCCTGGGTTCGGAGCGCAGCTGCGGAGCCCGAGGGTCGCTGGCGGGGCCGGGGCCGGCCAGAGCCGGACACGGAGCCCACCCTTGAAAAAAGCTTGGAAAGTACTTTTTCTCGTGGTTTTTCTACGGCGTAAGTTGCAGTGGTTTTTTACTTTTTTTTATTTTTTTATTTTTTTGTCTATTTGGTTTGGTTTTGGTTTTTTTTATTATTTTCCTGTGGCTTTTTAAAAAGTTCCTTCCCTCAAAGAAGCTCGGGGGAGGCTGGGTGCGGGTGCCGAGGCTGCCGCAGGTGCTGGAGCAGCTCAGCTCACGCTGTCACCGTGTTTTCCAAACCCATCCGCCCGTGCTGAAGGACTGCTGGTAACGCGTTGCTGGCTGCTCACGAATCCTGCTTTGCATAACAGTTTTATTTTCATGGAGTAATCTTCCCTGTTAGCTGTGTTTTCAGACTCTTTGGCAATCAGTTCTTAATACCTACGCTGCTTTGCAAACTGGCTTTTTCAAGGCGTTACCGGCTTAGCTGCTGTGGATGGGTGCCCTGTGCTCTGCATAGGCTGTTGTGCTTTAGGGCAAAGTGGACAAGAAACTGGGGAAAAGCAGCTTGCTTCTGGATCTTAGGAAAGTTTATCACCAAAACAGGATTCCAGTGTTTTTTAAAAACATTTCCTTCCCCTTTAATTGAAATAAGATCCAGATCATTTTAGAATTGGATCTTGCTGTAAAATGCATTTACATTTATATTTAAATTGACGTCTAATGCCTCATAACTCTTTGAAGAATAACCACCAGCCAAGCTTCTGATGCATTGCCACTGCAAGAAAATACTTGTGCCCAAGAAGGTTTTCAATATTCATCAGTAATACATTTATAAAGAGAGAGCTCCTTGCAACAATGTAAATACAGGAGGAAATAAATCTAAATAAATCCTTTGCATTTGCCACACAGTCTTAAATCAGTCTACTTTTTAATTCAGCTTCATAACTAGCTGGGAGTGCAGTTGTGCTGTCACGGAGAAGAGTGTGGGTGGTCCCAGCCTCAACCCAGGAGATGCCATTTCAGGATAAAACCCTCCTGTGGAACTTGCCATAGGCCATCTCTGCTGTTCCTGCTGCCAGCCTGACACCTTTCCTAGTGCTGTGACTTGTGTTTTCCATGGGCACCGTGCAAGGAACAGGCATCAAAGAAAGCTGAGCCCATGTTTAGGATCCAACTATGTTTGTGTCATTTAGTCCAGGTTGTTGAAATGGAGTAAGTCCTTTTACTTTTGAGGCTGGTTGTCTTTGGTTCCTAGAGACCATTAGTGGTTCCTAGTGGCCATTTTTTTCTGTTAGAAAATGCAAAGGTTTTCTTCAAAATAAATGACAATTAGAAAAAGCAGTGGAAGATAAAATTATCAATGTATGCATATTTTTAGATATGAATACATATCCTCTGAAGTTCAGTTTGGAGAAGACAGAAATTTAGTTTGGTTTATTTTTCACATAAGCTTTTTTTGAGACCATTTGTTCTGATGGTATTTTTTTATAATGTGGGAAGAAAAAAATTGTGTGCCAGTGACTGAGTTATTGGAGGATCTGTTCAGTGACAGAGCCCATGGTTATCACTGTCTCTGCTGATTTAAAGTTCCAGATTGCATGTACTAAGAAGCACAGGCTGCTGTGAAAAGGTGGCAATTCTGCCCTGTAGGAACAGCCCAGAAAGGAGCTGGGGAGGACCACGGGAGCAGGGGAATCCCAATGGATAAAACACAACATGGAGATGTGCCCTTGCACCCACTGCTTTTAATGATGTGATACTTTAACCCTTTTAGCCTCTATATGAAGGAGGTTTTGGTCTGTTTTGTAGACTGGTCAAGTGTATTGTATGAACCCTCAGTGGAGGTGCCAGAGGCTGGACAGGGAGCCAGCAGCTCGGGATGGGGATGGCTGCCAAGCACTGCCCTGTTCAAGTAGAGCCTGCAAGCCTGGAACAACTCTCCTGTTCCCATGTGCTGTCCCCTCCAAGCTCTTTCAAGGTCCTTGTTACCAGATAGAAAAATGAAGACTTTCAAAATTTGGACCAAAACAAATGGGGCTCCAAGGGTTCATTAACCTTGGAAATTCTGCTCAAGGTGAGAATCATAGCAACTAGCTTAAGGGATGAGATCCCAAATCCAAAGGGCCAAAAAAACTAAACTTGACTTTAGAGCCACTGGTAACATCCCAGGAGGCAGAGAATGGCCCAGGAACTGGTTACAGATTACCTTGGAAGAAAGAGACTTCTTGCAGCTTTCACTGACATGGTTCAATACAGTATTAAAGGATAATTTAACAAAATAAAATTCTTATATATTGTATCTTACTATTGTAAGATTATTATATTCCTACTACTGTGAGAGGAACTCAGTATCTATCTATATGAGACATCTCTTTCCCTTTCCTTGATGTGCGTTTCCCCAGTGGAAGCTGCAATTCTGCCTTCCAACCTCTGCTCTCTAACACATCATTCCCAACCCCGCAGGATGTGCTGACAGCCAGGCTGGGACTGAGCCCTGGGCAGCCACAGACCCAGATGTGATACATGCTGACTACTGCCTTGCATTTCCAGAACTGCCCAGACTTCTTAAATTCCTGGAATCCAAAGGGGTTTCATGGCAAGAGGAGAGCTTGCTGTGCCAGACTTCTGCCCAAAGAGACAGGGAGCAGGGGGTGACACGGAGTCTGGGGGGAGAAGAAAAGCAACAGTGGATGTTGGAAATGTAAGAAATACCAAAGCCGTAATGGGAAAGCATGAGAGACCAACAAAGAGAAGGAATTCCCACTCGGCATCATGAGACTTGATAGGATTCAGATCCTCAAAAGCCTAACAGCGACATTTCTACAGACTCATCACAATGATAAAATGTTCAAAACCCCTCCAATGAATGCAGCAATATCAAACTCAATTCCACCTGTACATTTTTTAGGATTTTGAAATCTTTCAAATCTGAAAGCAGCAATTTCTTACTGGATGTTTAGAAAGCCCACCCTGCCAGGGACCATGTGTGCAAGGAATCCCTGTACAGAAGCTCTAACACATTGTGTCTCCTTACCCTTCAGTCAGGATTCTGTAAATGATGCTGGCTCACAAGGCTTCCCCCTATTCTGTGAAGCTAGGAGCCATGCCCTGGTCCAGGCTCCTTGCCAAAAATCAGGGGTTTGAAAACCTGGGGCCATTCAGGCTCCCTGCCATGAAGCAAAGATCTGAGCAGAGTGCTGAAAGGTGTGGCACAGATTCTGGCACAGTTGGGAACTCTCAAACCCTCACTTGCTCCAGGCCTAATGGAGACTTGGTAGCCAAAAAGCCCTGGAGTTCTGACTCACCCATGAGCTGCACACTTGGAATCACAACTGTAGCTTGTTTTCTACATTTTCAAAACAAAACTATTCTAATTATTTGAAACTTATACTGCTACTTTTTTTCTTTCTCTTCTGCTTTCACAGGAAATTCAGAAAATCAATTTCCATTCTATGCTCAAGTTCACTCCCATTTCTGGGAACTAATATTTCATGAATACAGAAATCTCCATTTTCAATCAGCTCCACTCATGATGTCTAACCAGAATGCAGGAAAAAAACATTACAATTAACATGTAAGAGTAATAAGGACATAATAGAATACATTCAGCAGGGAATTGCCTCCCTGACCCTGCAGCCCAGCATCCCAGCAGGCTTCTCAAACAGTTCGTTCACCCCTGAGCAACAAAACAACAGGAGGCCTTTCTCAATGGAAGTGCCAGACAGATTGCAGCAACAGGAGCAATGTTTTTATTGTCTTAGCACACTGGACCTTTACAAATTTTTGAACTCCCTCAGAAGCAGCAATCATGGGAAAGTAACAGAAGTTAAGTGGTTTAGCCTCTGCCACAAACAAGGCAGTGGCAGACCTGGGATTAGATAGCAACAGTAGCTCTTAGTCTTGGTAAACAATAAAGCAAACTCTTTCTAAGCAGCCATTAATGTCTGGTTATTAGGCTGAAGAGTAGCAAGTTTTGATTTTCCAGCATGAAAATTCCCCTGGAATTCCTCCAGAGTCCTCTAATGAACAGATGATCTCAACTTTAATCTTACTTCATAATTATCCATGGGTAAATTTCAACATGGACTCCTTAAGCACATGTAATTTCTAGAGCAAGTAATATTCAAACTAATTCATTTCTCCTTTGATCCACAAAATGAGAGCATTGAGAAGCAACCAGCAACAAGGGGATGTGGAGGGTACACTGAGGAGACAGAAACTACAAAGGTCAGAGTAATGTGATGGTTTGATCCCACACTGTCAAGATCAAAGATCTTCAGTCTCTGTTCATTTTTTTAAGAAGCTGGCATGTCTTTATGCTGACCTTTGAATTGCTCATGGAGGACTTAGATCTGACATATATCTGCATTCTTGAGATGAACTGGCACCAAAAATTTAGAGCTTTTTTCCTAACAACCTGAATGTGACAACCTTTTCAAGATAGACTCAAGAGACACCTCCATTTTCACCAAGAGTAGTCTGCAAGCAAAAAGAAAAAAAAAAAAAAAAAAAAGACAAAAACCCAAACAAACAAAAAAACCAAAAAAAAACAACAACAAAAAACACACCAAACCCAAACTTCAGGCTTAACAGATTATTTTCCACTCACCTGGAGTTACCCTATAGCTTAATAATTCTAGAGTTTTGTTTCAAAACTTCTATTTTAACTTGGTGATGTTTGGGGAAGGAAACCCTGAGGGATTCTTGCTTCTGGCAACAAGTACTCAGAACGCAGCAGAAGTCTCACCCCGAGGACAGGGAGGGAGTCTGCCTTGGGCACTATGTTCCAAACCAAGACTAAGGTGTTCCAACTGCAAACAAAAATCTCTTTCAGATCCAAAGCCTTGATCATTGTGGATCTTTGGCACAAATACAGACCATGAAAGTGAACCTTCATAATCTTTCTGAACTGACTTTTAAGGAGATTCCTGAGCTGTTGAAGTTCTTCCATGTTCTTTCTAATGCTGACAGCAAAAGGTGGTTGTGAGGGGAGAGAAACCATTTCCCCTCTCCAACAAACTCGTGCTCTAAATGCAGCCAAAGGCAGCAGAGAGGGATAGAGCCTGGACAGAGAGGAAGGAGAATCTGCAAGAAATCCAGAAAGAAGAGCCAGGGAACCACTGAAACATTCCACAATAGGATAAAACGGAAAAGAGGGCTGGCTGGAAAAACAGATCCAACATATCTGGTAGAAGCATCAGAGGTTTAAATGCTTAGGGTTGAAGAGCCCAGACCAGACTTCAACTGGAAAGAAAATGTTTATGATAAGAACAGGGAGAGGCAAGTTCCCACTTCCCCTGATGACCCATTGTTTCCCTCTCTGATAGCTCTTGCCTCAGTTTCCAGATGATACATTGTTTTCTAAGCTACTTTGTCCATTGTTCTGACAGCAGCCGGTTTTGCTCATGCTACTGAAACCTCCCAATGGCCAGAACATCCCATGCTCAGAAATAGTCATGACAAAATTTTAAACAACTTGAACAGCTGGGATTATAATTTAGGAAGTTAGATGGTAAACATTCTGTGCATTCTGAATACCTGCTCCTCTTCCTTCCCTTACTGATAGTTCAGCTGCCTTTTTGTTGTTCAAATGCAGTGAGCTGGACTAGTAAGGCTTTGAACACTAAGAGCCTTCCAAATTACATTCCCAAACTTCCCATCAGCTATGTCCTAAGTCAGCATTTCAAATGCAAATCACTGTTTACAAGCTTCCATCTTTTCCTGTCCCTTCAGACCTCCCCCACTCAAAATCCCTGTCTGGAGCTTCCCAATTTCTGTGTATTCACATGAAAAGAGCATTAGTCTGAATGAAGCTCAGTGTGCTTGTAAAGAGATGGGATTTATGTATGTCTCAATACATCATTTACAATGGCAGTCTCAATTAATTATGAACTGAATGGTTATGGCTAGCATTAAAAATCATTCTAAATCAGAGCAAATCAATAGAAGTTCCACTGATTATTACTACACTATTTGTTCTACTATTTTCCTTCCTTAAAAAAACAAAGCAGGGGGGAAAGTCCACAGCTTCCCTCCATTACAAGGAGGTTAAAGTAAATAACAGAACATTATCTGCTCAGAATATAACAAACTCATGATGAGAAGCAGCAGCTTCCAAGTACCAGCTCAGCTAACTTAGTTGCCAGTGTAGCCCTTACAAACTGTACCAACAAATCAAGCAAAATTAGTGATCTGCAGCAAGCAGACAAAGGTTTAGGTACTTACTCATGTATTGATTGCTCTGGCAGCTCATAATTAATTAATGAATTTTAACTGTAGTACCAAATCATAAGAAATAGCATTATTCTTAAGTATAAACATCGTTTTGTTCAAAGAGTATCTTGACATAACATTACACTATTATAATTTTAAGTTACCTCTTTGTAAAACCCTAGGATTTTATTATTTGCAGTATATCCTCTCAACCACAGCCTCAAAAATAGTCCTGTAATGAAATAACCACAGAATTATCTGTTAGACAGATAAGGGTTCATACTGAAAAAAAGAAATCACGAGACTATCATTATACAGGCAATACAGTTTTATTCTGTTCTTTCACCAATTGTAGCAAAAACATTTAACAACTGAATGAATAATCAAGGGAACTTAATTGTCAACAGGAATTTCAGAATTATGTTCTAAATTTTAGACCAGGAAGGCTTGACAGGGAGAAAACAAACCATATACACACTTGTAATAATAGTCTCTATTATGGAGATTTAATGCCTTCTTTAAAAGCACTGAGATTATTGAGGCACCTTACTGCAGGTTATGGATCATCTCTTCTTTGGCAATGAGATGTGTGGTTTTGTTAACTAGGGCCATGAGGGAGTTGAGCTTGTGAGACCAGTCATTGAGTATATTGTTTGGGTCCTTAGGCCTCTGGAAATTGATAATTCCTGCCAGCCTGTCTACTTTAGCAAAGATGGTTTTATTAACTACTAGGTTAGACAAGAACTCCTCCGATTCCTGTAAAGACAAACAGCACTAAGTCAAGAAAACAGCATTTTTACTAGAAACCACCAGAATTCCTCCCAAACAGCATGAAAGCTGTAAGAAGATTTTCTTTATACACAAGTACAGCTGTAACAATAGTGTACTTTAAAAACCACAGGATACTTTAGTATTACACATGCTGGCAATACAAGGTACTGGCACAAGCTATTAAAAAATCTTTTTATTTTCTATTGACCTATATCTGATTATCTTTCATAAAATTAATGTTTAATATACAACCCCAACTGACTTCTACACTTTGGAGTACTTGGCTACACAGATACCAGAACAAGTCATGTAGCAAGGGTTTTTTTTGGGAAAACCCCAGTGAATTACTGACCATTGTCAAAAAGGGTTTTTTCTGAGTTTGTGGGAAAAGCAGATTCCATGGAAAGGGTAAAGCTTTTCATTTGCACTCAAAATACCAGGATGTGTCATTCTACTTGGAAAGCTCTTGAAAACACAAAGGGGGATGGCAGGAAGACCCCTCCACCCCATGTTCCTGAAGTGCCACCACTCATGAACAGGAACATTTACGGGTGAAGGACCCTCTCTTCAGCTGGTTTTCACCACTCATTGAGAAGAACCTTTTAACACTGAAACACCAGACAAGAAGCTCCAGCATTTACTCGAGGCCTTGAACATAAATGAACTTCTAAGAGCAGCTTCTGCCTTATGGGCATGTGCATCATGAAACTGAGTTTAAGGTTTAATGAATAGTTTTCTAACTCCCATAAAGGCAGAAAATTAAATCAAACAAGAACATTACTCTGCTGAACACTCACATCTCTGCCACAAACACCCGCCCCTTATGAAAGAAGGATAAGCAAAGCAAGACTTACATCAACGGACAGATCCAGGAGTTGTGCCATTCTCTTCATTGTAATTCTGGTATAATACTTAGCCATTATTCTAATATTCTGGAATAAAAGTGTTCAGAGTAGAGGGTTATGTGCAAAAAATAATTGAAGCAGGCTGCAAAAATATAAAAGTCCATGTTAAAAGGAGATTAGGAACTGTAGTGCTCTAATGGCAGTCCAGCATGGGGGACATGAGGGGTTGTGAACAAACAGCTCTGTTGCTGGTGGAAGGTATTAAAGTCTCTGCATGATAAATTATTAAGAAATCAACCAATTATGAATTTAATAAAAAGCAAGACTTTCAGATTTATGCTTTATTGAAACATGAATGCTACATCTCATTTGAATGCAATGTGCTCTTTTTGGTGGCAACTATCCCAAATATCAACATACAATACAGAAATACAAGCAAATTGAAGTACAATGCAAAAGAAAAGACACCTTACCTGCTGCTTTATTAGCTACTTTTTTGTCTTCTTGGTGATTAAAATATAGCAAGCAGAAAGCATTTTTAGCTGAGGCATTGAGTAAACAGCTGAGGTTCAGACACTGATACTTACATGTTCCACAACTCTGTTCTTTAAATCTTTCCATCTCTTTTCCCCTTCCTCTGTACAGCCAAAAACATCTGTTGCAGGACTGTCAAGGGATCCTTCTCTCAACTCCTTTCCATATTCTTCAACTAGGGCACTCCACCTCATCAGCTCCATGGTGGTAAATAGTTTTAGGAGGTCTCTAAATGGTTTAGTACAGTTGGATTACAATCCTGTATTAATAACGCCTGGTTCATACTTAAAATGCATCAAAGGCATAATTTTAAATGTTTTATTCTCATTACCATAAATAATGGGGGCAGATAAAGTCAGACTGTTCTTCTAAGAAAGATCTTTCTCTTACAGGAAACATTTATTTTCACATAGAACACCATGACATTGTTGCAGTGTTCCTAATGCACCATTAAATTCAGAGTTGATTACAGCAGACTCAGCATAAAGAGATTTACTTGCACTGTTAGGGAGAGACACTTTTTAATCTAAGAATTTGTTATTAGAAAGGATACTTACTTATACTTGGGGATTTCTTCTAGCTTTTTGTCACTACTAATTCTGTGCACCAAATCAGACTGTTCATTGTCATAAGGTGAAAGAATAACATAAAGAACAACGCTCTTCAGTGCCTGTTTAAGAGGAAAGAGTGTGGGGTTTTTTCCCATAATTAAACAGAGGAATTGACAAAACTGATCAAGAGCTTAGAGTTGAATATGTAGAAGATTTAATCTCAGTGTATTAAGAAATTAAGGTGAAATTGATGTTATCTTTCCGAAATGAACTGTGATACATTTAAATTGACACGGGTTAACCAAAATTCTAGTATTTCAAATAAATACATGAAGAAAAAAAACTTTTCAAACATGAAAGACATCTGTACTGCACACACAACAGCACCACTGAGACCACACTCACACAGCTGTTTGTAATCTCTACACTTGTATGAAACAGTTCAGACATTGTCAATTTCAAAGGCAATAAAATGAAGATGTTGATTACAAACATTCTTTTGCAATCAACTCTATCATCTGTGTTCAACTAACCAATTTGTTAATACAGCCATTTAAACAGAAACAGACTGATGAGCTATTTCATCCACTGTACACTGATGTATAGGTATTTGTCCCATGGAAATACAGTGATTTTGTAGGGAAAGTTTTTTTACCTGTTGCCACTTTTCACTTTCAGCCTGGATACAGGGAGTGTCATAAATGGCTCTGTAGTGCTTACAGATGGAGAGGTAGGAGCCTTCATGTTGATCCAGCTGGATCATTAAGTTGTAGTATTTCAATTTTAGTTTCTGAAACAGTATCAAAAAGTCAAATTAACACAGCTCCATGACAGGTAAATGAAATTCAGCTGAACCCCCGAAAACAGAGGGATTTAAATAAATACACTTGGACCTGAAGAGAGGCGAGTGAGATTAAAATTTGGGGGGGAGGGGAGAAAGAGTGAGAAATCCTCCAATTACTTACTTCTGTGTTTTCTTCTTGAAAAAATTTTGTATTAATTTTTTTGCTGATAATTTGAGTCCGAATATAGTCTTTTACAGCTAGACAGAGTCTCATCTGCTCCAAGATAAATTCTACACGTTCTTTCTTTTCCATTGAACCGTAGGTTTCCACCTGAAATGAAATTATAACTACTTAATATTGTCAAAGCCAAATCAAGTGAAGGCTTAACTGCGCCAGAAGCATGGGAGGCTGTCTGGAGGAGGAACATACCAAAACAAAACAACAGAAGAAAAGCTATTACAGAGCAAGTGAAAATGGAATAAAGGTTATTCCATTTTAATTATCGCCCCCACTTACACCAAAGAATCCACCAACACTAAACTCAAAGCACTAGGCAGAGAATTGAAATCTGCTTTGCAAGTGGAAGATATTTTATGTAACCCAATCATGAGATTAATAAAAGCAGCTAAAGCTGAACTGCACTTTCACTAAGAACAGTTCATCTCATTCCAGGAATTTCTGCAAGCGTACCTGATTCAGTTTCTAACAATCTCAGCAGAGTCAGAATCAACTGCTATTGCTGATGCAATTCTGAGTTCCGAGGTGTTACCTGCAACTCCTGCAGAATCGAGGCAGCCTCTTTCACCTCCCCGTTCTGTTCCTTTATTGTGGCAAGTGTCTTTGTCAGGCGAGCGCGTTCGATTTCCACGTATATCTGAGGGCAGAAGGAAGAGTTTCAACATTGGAATTCTCTAAAGAGGAGCGCAAACTCTGCGACTGCAACCCCACTGGGGAATACACCTGATGCTGTCATCATAGAACCACTTCATCTGTTGTGCATCCAACCACTACACTGGCACTGTCCACAATATACACTGGTGAAAAACAATGGATAACTGACACACAAACACTTTCAGCCCAAATTAATCTAAAAAATAATGTCTACACTGACTTATGACTCTTTCAGCAAACACAAGGGATATGCACAGTGAATAAAGTATTGCATATTTTGTCTGCTAGACTATATCAAAAGATCTGGGAAGTTACACTTTAATGGTTAATGTGTAGTAAGCACTACCATTGGAATTATTTCACTTACTCCTACCCAGCCATTAATCAACAAGACTTGATCATTAGCCATTAGACTAACAGACAGAAGTCATAAAATTGACACAAATTTGCCTAATTCAGAATTGTTTATTTTCTTAAAACAAAAGGAATGCAATATAAGTAACTCACTTGGTATCACCTTCTGGTTATCATAACTATATGTTTCTCCTTGCTAAGTGCAGGAGAAATTAAATTAAACCTGCCCATTTTTCTAACAAATTCAGATACATAACATTTTAAAAAGTGAAAAGGAAATGGCATTTTAGAATTTTAAAATGTATTACTGATTATATTAATAACACAACCAGATACCTACATCATAGCAACATGACCAGTGTTTCAGCACATGATTTAAATATGGAAACTATCTGCAGCGTTTTGGAAGGAAATAAACTACTTGGCTTGTCAGGGTAATTTAAAAATTAGTTTTAGTCTTACTTGCACAAGATTAAGAAATAATGCTAAGAAACTATGCTTTTAAAGAAGGCAAACATTTTTTTCTACCTTTTAGACACTGAGTCTTAAAATAAAACCTTACTTTTCCTTCTGTGACCATACGCAACGTGTCGATTAAGCGCAGTTTGACTGGTAAGTCTGTGATTTCTTCAACGTAAGTGCAGCACTGCTGGACCATTTTAGCAACTGCCTAGTATGAAAACAAGAGGGGAAAAACATACTGTGATTTCAGATTTCCCCAAAGAAGTCAAGCTGTAACACTCAGAGGTAAGTAATAAATAGTTTCACATCACACTGAAGAGATTCATTTCAGCAAAAAGCACACAAGACACCTCTCCTCTCTTTGATTCATGAAGGGGTGTACAAAGACACCTCTCCTCTCTTTGATTCATGAAGGGGTGTACAAAGACACCGCTCCTCTCTTTGATTCATGAAGGGGTGTACAATGATGCTACAATGATGCTACAAGGCAAACGTGATGCTGTTCTGTCATTTTTTTAATCTCAGTTTTTCCAATATTGAAAATAATCCATGCCACATAGTTTTGTCCTGAAAAGCAACTCCTCTTCTGCCAAATCCACAGGACTCACACGGACTGGTAGAACTTCTCTGCTTGCCCTAAGACCTGCATGGCTGAAGAGACCTGTACCTTCTCTTAACCCTCTCTCCTTGGAACAGCTGTAGATTCCTCAGGAAAGGAAGGAAGAGGGAGGATTTCTTCCTTCAGTAGCAAGCACAGGCATGGGAATGTGCACTTCCAGTAACAATGCTGGCAAAGCTGGTAAAATTATTATTAAAATACCTACTCCTAAAAAAACCCCAGAGTTAAACTTGTAGAAATGTCTTCCTCAATAAGTTCCACAAAATTCAGCTGGAATGATCCATGACTTCAGCTACAGTGTGTGTAAGTCAGAGAACTAAACTGTACTCCTACTTTGACACACACTAGTGAAGATCCTGCACACTAAAGGATAGGTAACCTTTTCCTTCCAAAAGCAGTAATGCCATTAAAATTACCTGTTGCTCAAACTGAACACACAGAGTGCAATAAACTCTGCACTGCCTTAAATGCAAGTGCTTTATGCCAAAGTATGGCAGCTTCAAAAGCAAGCATGCAAAGCACACATTTCATATGAGCACAATAAAATGCAGTAACTCTGTTTAATATGCATCTGAATAAGGAATACGGAATATGTGAATAATAATAATAAATAAGGAATGTGCCTGCAATACACACTGAGGAGAGTGCAAAAATGAACCACCATCTTCACACAGAAAGTCCCTACACACATGGGGAAACCAGAGACATAATATAGCTTCAAAATACAGTTTCATTTTTTGTTTCAAACAATTAAATTCACCTGTTTTAACTGACTTCTTCTCTTTGATAGAAGAATAATATTTTCATTAAGAGCATCCCAGTCTTTAGCTTCGTAACACATTTTCACTATGGCAACTAAGATTCGGGATGTGGAGACCATGTCAGAAGCCTGTAACAAACCAAGAGCGTGTTAGAGACAGGATCTACAACCTGCAGCCTTCCAGCACAAAGGGGAAAATTCATTACAACCTGCAGCCTTCCAGCACAAAGGGGAAAATTCATTACAACCTGCAGCCTTCCAGCACAAAGGGGAAAATTCACTGTGTCTGGTCTCACTAATTTGCTTTTTAAAGAAAAGGACTGCTACTCCAAGGATACTCCAAGTGCCTTCACTTCAGCCCAGTGGAACGTGAGGTGTGTAGCACATCCCAGCATCACCATGCACTACTCACCGTCCGTGTTTGTTTTTCCAGGGAGAGAAGGTTTTCAATGACTTCTTGCAATCTTCCTTCCTAATGAGACAGGCAAACAATTATCTCCATGAGTTAGGAACGTAATTCAGTTTAAACTGAGAGTAGCTCAAATTTCCACATAAATAAAAATACAGACCAGCCTGTACGCTATTTTTTTTTCCTTAAAACATGTATGCATAGCACTTACTTTCAATACACACGGTTCTACACAGAGATAAAACTGGAGAGGTACCAGTTTCATTTTCTCGTAACACATGCTCTAAATTGTTTGCCTTGGGAGAGAAACCTGGCAAGTTTCAGACAGGTTTGGTGAGCTCACGTTCACTGAGCTGCATGGAAAACTCATTTCTTCTCTGGCCAAAACAGAGTTTTCAGTGAGATCAGATATGCAATTAAATATCTTGGCAAAAAAAAAATTCTACTCCTATTACTTTCACCCATATTCATATCTTAATTACAGTGTATTACACGAAGCTTTAATTACAAGCTTTACAGGCTAAGCAGGGAATTCTAATAGTTCTGGTTTTGGAGGGGTTTTGAGAACTGTATTTGCCTTTGTTTGGAGGAGTGTAAGATACTACAATGTACTTTTAGTCCTAAGTCACAAATCCTAGCAAATATTTAGTTAAAAAAAAAAAAAAGTTAATATGGGTGAGTTTGTAACAGCCCGTGGCAATGGTGGGGCTGCAAAAAAGTTAGAAACTAGAAACAAAAAATGGTTAGAAAATTAGTAACAAACCAAAGAAAATGAAATTTGTTTCTAAAACATCGGAGCTGAAACATTTTAGACTACGTACAATGGTTTGTCAAGGATGTGCTCTTACTGCCACACAGTTTATAGGTTTTGCACAATGAAACATGGCCACGGTGTCCATTCCTTTGCAGAGCTGTGCCTGTGGGATAAAATCCCTGTGCCTGCTCTCCATATAATAATCTTAAAATAATCTAAGATGTAATTTATTTATCTTAAGGCTACTGCCTTCAGAACTGTACAACGTGTGTCTTTCACAATGAGACACATGGACCAAGCAGAGCATTTGCAGCATGTCAAGTGTCAGAGGCCATCCTACCAGGCCAACAAACGACAGCAGCAACAGTGAACCTGTGGCTGCCCCAGCCCTGGAAGTGTTCAAGGCCCCTCTGGACTAGTGGAAGGTGTCCCTGCCCACAGCAGCAGGTGGAATGAGATGAGTTCAAGGGCTCTTCCAACCCAAACCATTCTGTGGTTCTGTGGTTCTGTCTTTCTGGAGACCTGAGCTGCACAAGAATCTCCAGGCCACAGAACTTTTCTATAAAACACTGATGCTCCATCACTATGACCCCACGTGGAACACACCCTGCGGTCACCGAGGGCGTGTGCACAGACGCTGTTTACTGAGCCGAAGGAGGCAGAGCCAGCGCCAGAGCCCGTCCTGGCTCTGTGCCTCCACTCCAGCTCCCCGGGGCTCGCATGAAACCGAGTTAAAGGATGCCCAGCGCTGCCTGTCCTACCTGAGCCGGGACCTGTTAGCTCTGACGAAGGCAGCTCTGGCGCACAGAGCCCCGGGATGAACAAGCAATTCCGCGTTCCAAGGCCAGCAGGGACGAGCCACGGCCCTTGTGGTGGACCGGGGCCCTCTGGCTCCCTCCCCGGGAGGCTGCGCCCCGAAACCTCGTCCCGTCTCAAAATCACACAATAGGCTGCATTTGACAGAACCCACAAGGATCATCGAGTTCATCTCTTGGCCTGGGTTCTGCACAGGACACTCCTAAGAATCCCTGTGCCTGAGAGTGCTGTCCAAGCATTCCATGAGCTCTGGCAGCGTCGGGGCCGTGACCTGCCTTGGAGAGCAGTTTCAGTGCTCGGCCACCAACCTCCCTCCTGCTCACCCTTCCACACAGCCCTGAAACGGCGGAGCCGTTCACTCCTTCCCCTCCTTAGCACGGCACGGAGGGGCCGCGACCGGACCCGCATCGTGGGGCAGGATGCGGCCGCGGGTCGCTCCGCGCCGCCTCCACGCGCGGCCTAGCGCGCCATGACTCAGCCCGTCCGCCCCGCCAGGCTTCTCTCCCGCCTCACCTGCGCCAGCCGCTCGCACTCGGGCAGCCTCTGGTCCACGGTCGCGCTGTAATCCACCTCCATTTTGACGATGCGGCCATCGGCCCGCTCCGCGCCGCCGTCCGCCATGTCCGCCCGTTCCGCCGCCTCAGCGCTCACCGGAACCGGCCGGGCCCGCGCGCAGGCGCGCCGGGGGCAGGCCCGCCGAAGGGCCCCGCGCCGCGCTAAGCAGGCACTGCCGTGGCCACCCCCGGCCGCCTCAGGACCCGCACGGGGGAGGGGCCACCTCTGAGGGGACCCCCTCTGCCCACCGCCCCTATGAGGGGAGCGGGACCGCGATCTGCCCTCCTGAGGGCATCTGCCCCTCAGTCGCTCCTGTGAGGGGAGCGGGACCGCGATCTGCCCTCCTGAGGGCATCTGCCCCTCAGTCGCTCCTGTGAGGGGAGCGGGACCGCGATCTGCCCTTCTGAGGGCATCTGCCACTCAGTCGCTCCTGTGAGGGGAGCGGGACCGCGATCTGCCCTCCTAAGGGCATCTGCCACTCAGTCGCTCCTGTGAGGGGAGCGGGACCGCGATCTGCCCTTCTGAGGGCATCTGCCCCTCAGTCGCTCCTGTGAGGGGAGCGGGACCGCGATCTGCCCTTCTGAGGGCATCTGCCCCTCAGTCGCTCCTCTGAGGGGAGCGGGACCGCGATCTGCCCTTCTGAGGGCATCTGCCCCTCAGTCGCTCCTCTGAGGGTATCTGCCACTCAACCCTCTCCTCTGAGGGCATCTACCCTTCAACCCGCCCCTCTGAGGGCATCTGCCCTTCAACCCCCCTCCTCAGATGTACCACTCAACCCGTTTCTCTGAGGGGACCCGCCCCGCCCACGGCCCTTCTGAGAGGACCGGGACCGCGATCAAAGCTGAGGGGATCTGCTCAGAAGGGCGATCCCGTACCCGCTCCTCTGAGGGGTTCCCCCCTCAATCCCAGCCTCTCAGGGGACCCGGCCCGCGGTGTTCCCCTCTGAATGGATCTGCCCCTCAGCCCGCACCTCTGAGCCCCAGTCTGGCAGGGGACTCCCCGGCACCCCGGAAGGGCAGCTGTGAGTTGGTACCAGGTGTGGCGGTGACATCCCCCAGCGACATCTCCCAGTGACATCTCCCGGAGTGCAGTCACGGTCCTCAGTGTGCCCCTCAGCAGAGCCACGAGGGGACACAGCTCCCACAGCCATGGTGTTGCTCGGAGCTGGGGGTGGTGAGGCAGGAGGATGATGGGTTTGTGTTCTCGCACATTTGGGGACAGCCGGGCCGTGTGGGCACACCTCGGAGTGGCTGCAGTGGAGCACTCTGGGTTTGGTAGCTGCTGATTTCACCTTGGGGATTTCACTGTATCTCATTCCAGCCTTGAGTCTTTTAATCACTCAGCCTGGCTGGAGAGGTGGAGGAAAGGTAGGACACACCATGGCTTTTAAGGGCACAAGGATCCTGATCTAGAGAGTGTTGTACCATCAATGTGTTTGAAAGGTTGTGAGATGTTGGTGCAATGCCTTGTGTGCAGGTCACCATCATCTCCCAACACAACTTCATATGCTACAGAAGTTTCACTCTCTGGGGAAATCCAGAAAAACTCCCTCATGTGTGCAAGCGAACACCTCAAATACTCAGGAAACACCCTGAATCAGAGTCACAGAATGGTTTAGGTTGGAAGGGACTTTAGGATCACCTACTTCCAACCACCTGCCATGGGAATCTTTGGATTGTATTTAGGATTTCCAGAAAGAAGAAGTTACCACGAATTTACATTTTGTGCTGTGTTACTTTCAGATCATACTGTACACAGACCAACATGTTAACGTGACAAAGGGGTATTTGAGATAACTGTTTTAAATCTTTCATTGACAGAATTAAGACTGAGTTCCTACATCTGCTGCACTGGTGTAAATGCAGAGTAATTCAATTAAGTGAATACAGAGCTCCAATCTGTATATTTGCAACTGTGTCTGATACATGCCTTCCAATTAGCACAGCACAGATCATGGGCTTTGAATCACTTTCTGTTTGAACACAAACTTGATTTGAAAAATCTGCCAACAGAATTTATCCGTTATCCTTGATCATTTTTACTTAATTTTAGTTGACTTAAGTACTGAAAATGCATGCATGTATCAAACAGAATGTATCAGTTGTTCTTCCCTAACTCTGGCCATTTACAAATTTTTACAGAGTTTATTTTTACAATCCCATTCTTTTAGCTCATGGAAATATTAGTATATTTTTACAGGTGATGGATTGGGAGTTATGGCTTCCAGGAAGGTTAAAAGACAAATGCTAATCTAATTGAACATAGTCCCATAGACAGTAGTTTGGTTCAGACAAATGAGTGAAAGAGGAAGAAAATAAATGCCTTCTGCAATTGTTGTTTTCCTTTACCTGCATGGGTACACTGGGAAAGGAGGAAGCAGCTGTTGCCTCCAATATGGAATCCCTGAGTGGCTAAAAAAGAAACTAAATTCTTATTCAAAAGTCCTTAGTGAAACACCCAAAGAAACAGCTTGGCTCTGACTGTCTCTTCCTCTGAAGCGACACTTTGCTGACACAAGTCCATCTGGAGTTCATACTCAGCATAATTTAACATATGGGCATTTTCCCCCCAGGTCAGAAATGAACAATGAGTGCAAAATGTCTCATTTTCACCACAGAGCATCAAGAGCATGTTGCAGAGGTAAGACTAAAAATTTCTGCCAATTCATGGGAATCAAAACCCAAAACTGAGGCAGGAATGCTTGGCAGGCACTGCCAGGCTCGTGGGAGCTGGAAGTTTTCTGTCTCAGCATGTCCCCTGGGAAGCATTTGGGGAGTGTGCTTTGGAAAGAGTCTGGGCACTCCCAGCGGGGAGTTGTAAGGGATATCCTTGGGGTCACTGCTTTCCCCGTGACTGGAGAATGTTTTGCTGCAGGTATGGGAATTAGTTTCCATTTTGAGCATGTTCTGTATTTGACACACTGCTTTCTGCAGATCTGCTTTGTTAGTGTACACAGAGCTGTAAGGTTTGCTTTATGTTGAAATCACATATGCTTTATGTTGAAATCACAATGATAGGTGATAAAGTAGTTTAAGTCTTTCTCCTGGTTTTATTGAAATCAGTGTCCTTGCCTATAGTTGGGTAGCATCAAGGCCTCATGCCAAGAAGTTCAGGTTCTTTTACAATATGTTTCAGCAAATACCAGAATTATTGTTCCCAGTGAAAGAAACCACTAAAAATGCACTTAAAACTGAAGAATGCTTTAGATCTGAATTTGGATTGCCTCTCATCTGTGGGTAATACCACAGAGTCACAGAACTTTTTATGACTGAAAAGACTTTTAAGGTCATCAAGTCCAACTGTCAGCCCAGCACCACCACTATGTTCACCACTAAACCATGTCCCCAGGTGCCACATCCAAACAACATTTTTTGGACACTTCTGGGGATGGTGACTCCACCACCTCCCTAGACAGCCTGCTCCAATGCTTCACAACCCTGTGAGGAAATTTTTCCAATATCCAATCTAAACATCCCCTGGCATTGCTTGAGGCCATTTCCTCTCCTCACTTGTTCCCTGGGAGAAGAGCCTGACCTCTGCCCCCAATTAGCCCCTCCTGCCAGGGAGTTGTGGAGAGCCAGCAGGTTCCCCCTGAGCCTCCTTTTCCCCAGGCCCCAGCTCCAGCTCCCTCAGCCCCCCCTGGTGCTCCAGGCTTCCCCAGCTCCATTCCCTTCTCTGGACACGCTCCAGCATCTCAATGTCCTTCCTGCAGTGAGATATCACAAGGTATTGCCTTGGTTTTGCTATTTTGCTTGGAATTCCAGGAACATACAGTACCAATATTATGAATTACAGCCACAGTTTCCATATTTATAAATGGCTGTGTCAGATTTGAGACAGAAGTCTCATTAAACACATTGTTCATACCTCAGTTGAAAATCCAGACTGTTAATAGAGCTCTCAGATTTTTTTATTTCTTTGAGTAGGTGTTTGCACTTCCCTGGGAAGGCAGGGATGTGAAATATTGTGCCATTATTGCAAGGGGCTGGCAAACAGACATTGTTGGCTCCAGGAGATGGCACTGTGTCCTCTGGGCTGAGAATTATACCCACAGCTCTGAAATGTACATCCAGAACCAATGACATTCTGAGGGGCTTCTGCTCTTTCTTCTTACGAAACACACATTTCATTGTAGACCTAAATTCCTCTTTAACTGTCCCAAATATAGTATTTCACCACTTTTATTTTTTCCAATTAACTGGTATGTAAGTGCAGATGTATATTTTACCATTATCTGTGCAGTGCCTTGGATTTTGCTCTTACAGTGCTCCTCTGCAATCCAGTGAGTGGCTTTATAGCCACTGGGAGAACAGGAGAAACAGCAGGATGAGCATTTTAGACATGAAATGCTGAGGTTGTGGAACAGTTTGGGGTTCTGAGGTAGTTTCAGAATTGGGTTCCTGTGCATTTCAAGTTGTAACTTAATGATGGGTGAATTTCTCTGAAAAACACAACCCCCAAGCATATTAAAAAACTATTTCACTAACAAATTCCTCACTAAAGGGGGGGGGAGATCTCCTAAAACGGTTCTGGCTTTATAGTTCAGCCAGGAAAGAGGCGTTTTTTCACTGAACTTTGTGCGTGTCATTTGTAAGTTAAAAAACGATATGAAAAAAGGGGGTTATTTGTGCTGCAAAATGTGCTGGCTGATAGCGGAGGGTTGACCAGAAGGGAAATGGGTGAGGCCTCCACATCCTGTGTATGTCCGCACCGAGCCCACGCTGTCCTTTCCTTTCCTTTTGTACCAGGAGGCGGGTGCGAGCCCGAGGATCACGGGCTCGCCGCTCCTGCACCGGGGTGTAAATGCTCTGCAAGGTGCCTTGTCACACGTAGGGCGATAAACTTCCAAAACCCGAGAAATCTTCACGGCAGAATGAACTGAAATCGCGAATTCCTGGGGCTCAGCGCTGCCGGTGTCCCCTTGCCGGGAGGCGCCGGCGGGCGCTGCCCGGAGCCCCGCGGCCCGGCCCCGTTGAACCCGCCCGAGCGGCGGCGGCCGCTGCCCCCCCGCCGGCCCCCTCCCTCCTTCCTGCCGCCCCGCTGATGTCAGCCGAGCCCCGCCGGGGCCGCCGCCGCTGCAGCCGCCCCGCGCCCGCGGAGTCCGCCCGCCCGCCCGTGAGCACCCCCGGCCGCGGCTGCGCCGGGGAACCCGCGGCCGCCCGCCCGAGCGCCGCGCTGCCCCCCCGTGCCCTCCCCCGAGCCCAGCGGGAGCCGCGGCGGCCGCAGCCGCGTTGCGGCGGGGAGGTGGGAGCCGCGTTTGGCAGCCGGGGAAGGCAACGTTATAAAAAGCCTTTGTCTTGGGAATCGGCATCGCATCTCTCCTGCCGCCCGACGTGCTGCCGGCGGGGGCGAAAGCCACATTTTCGGCTCGTTTGTTCTTTTCGCCGCCCCAGGCATGTCTTGACACAGCCGCGAGAGAGCTCGGCGTTTCCATGCACTTCCGACGGATGTCTTCGGCTGGGGCGAGAGCGGTGGGGGTTTGAGACTTTGTAGCGTATCTCGGTGCGAGCGTCTGTGAGATTCCCATGATCGCAGTGTGAAGGAGGAAGAACTGGGAGAAAGAAGCGGTTGTGGTGGTTTCTCTTCTTGCTGGGTCAGCCTTCCTGGATGGTTGCATTACTGTCTTGTGGACGCATTGTCAAACGGGCACAGAGAAAAGAGGCTTAATTCTTTCCCCCCGTGTTTGGTTTCCGTCGTGATCTCTGTGCAGAAATCACCACTTTTCTCCCAGTTCGCCGGTCCGCACTGAGCAGCAGGAATATGCTCATGAAGGAGTACCGGATCTGTATGCCTCTGACAGTTGAAGAGGTAAGATCCGCGCTCGTACCGGAGAGGCTGTTCCTTACCGAGCCTTTTCTCTTGCAAGGCGAATTGAGGTTATATTTGTTTTGCTGAATATTTTTTTCTTCGTGTAATGAACTTAGTCGGAGATGACTGGTTAGAGAGGAATGTTTTTATTGGAAAATATAGGAATCCTGCAGGAACGAAGGTAACTTAAGTGTACCAAAAGCATTGTGTCATCAAAATATTGATTATAAAGATTTTCCGACCAGACTTTTCAGAGGAATTTCATGCATATTTGCAAGGGAATGTTTTATGCTGAAATTTCTATCTGATAAAGCGTCCAAAACCCAGATTCTAAACATATTTCACCTTTGCTTAAAATACCCTCGCAGCTGAACATGGCCTGAAACTCCAGCACAGGTAGAGAGGTGATCATTTATTAGTAAAACTTTGTTGTCATTTAAAGAAGTCACTGAAAGTCAAACAGCTCTTTGTCGGTGTTCTGAACTCTGTGTTAGGAACATTATGTTTTTATTTATCTGCAGGCATCTCACCTGCTCACTGTTTTAATTAAGACAGTAATACCTACACGGAGTACACGTGCTCTGGTGTTACTGGTGCTCATGGAATGTTTGTGGGTGCAATTAGGTGCCCAAAGGCCTGATGGCGTTTGGAAAGGAGGTGGTGCTTCATGGTTTCATGTCCTGCAAGTACAAAAAAAAACCTCGGTGTTGTCTTATTTGGCCATTTCTGGGCATCGCGGATGGGAGCGAGTCCTCTCTGAGCGCGCATTTTGCGCTGAGTTGCGCGCAAAGTTCCGCCGGTTCCGGGGGCGGCGGTGGGGCCGCCAGGGGGCGCCCGCTCCAGCCCCGCTCCGGCCCCGCTCCGACCGTGCCACGGCCCCGCTCCGGCCCCGCTCCGGCCGTGCCACGGCCCCGCCACGGCCCTGCTCCGGCCGTGCCACGGCCCCGCTCCGACCGTGCCACGGCCCCGCCACGGCCCCGCTCCGACCCTGCCACGGCCCCGTCACGGCCCCGCCACGGCCCCGCTCCGGCCCCGCTCCGACCCTGCCACGGCCCCGTCACGGCCCCGTCACGGCCCCGCTCCGACCGTGCCACGGCCCCGCTCCGACCCTGCCACGGCCCCGCCACGGCCCCGCTCCGACCGTGCCACGGCCCCGCTCCGACCGTGCCACGGCCCAGCTTCGGCCCCGCTGGAGGGTCCCAGCCGAGGGTCCCGGGCGGAGCGCCCCAATTTGCTCATTAATTAGCTAATTAATGTACACATTTGTTTTTTGGCTCCATCCAGGCGAGTGTTTTGCCGCACAGTTTTATTTTTTGCAATATGTGTGCAGAAATCCTCGCGGATGTGACCGCGTAGTCGTCTCAATGGTTTTTTTGTCCGTATCTTCAGATCTGGCAAATTAACAGTTCTCTAAAACTCAGAATTGGAGCTGCCAAATATTTACTTCAGGCTGCTCAGGAAATTCCTTTTGCTGGGAGCAGGAGCTGAAACCACCATATACATGAAGTTCCATAGACATAGGTTTAATTCTAGCATGTTTCCATCCAAGTTGTATCATATGCTGTGATATTGAATGGCATTTTTCTTTTAATACATAATTTTCTTTGTTTATTGCATTACTCTAATGTAGACAACATTTTTTCCAAGCCAGTTCCTGATGTCCTTAGACTACCACACTTAGTTAATAACAGTTCATTACATCATCAGAAGGGAGCAGATCTAATTTATTTTGAAACATTATTGTTAAACAAGATTTCCAGATGCAGAAAAGTTCAAAAATCTTCCAAAACAGGAATGGTTGATTCATGATGAGGCAGAAGGCAATGTTGAATGTAATTTTTTCTCTAGAATGTTAAGAGAATTAGTAAAGATACTCAATTTTGTTATTTCTCTTATGTTGAATCATCCATTATTTAGTCCAAGCACAGTAGCTGAATGAGGAACCTAGAACATGTCTGATGTTTAGCATCAATTTAATTATTATAAAATGAACCAGGACAAAATGTTGAAATTAGCAAATATCTTTCTTACAGTATTTGCACACTAAAGAAGTCCCACACTGTATTTCTCATAGTGGTTCATCTTGGTGACATTTCTTGCAGTCTCAGGAAGGTGGTGTTATCTTATTTTTAACCCCAGTTGCCCATTAACTACCAACACAGTGAGATTTTTTGCCATCTGTGTGGAACAAGGTGCTTCATTGTGCAGTTGTCAGGAGAACACCATGGGGCAATGCTCACCCTTCAAAAGGCAAAAGCATTTTGGTTCCAAGAGGCCCAAACTGCCTTCTGCAGGGTGCAAAGTCACTCTCAGGTTCAGTGGGCTCAGAGGGAAAGGCGGATTCCACAGGAGCTGCAATTTCCTGCAGAGTCGGGATGCTGGGCTCTGATGTGCAGTGGCACTTGCTACCTGACCTGCATGGACACCACTGGCAGTTAAGCACCCAAGAGTTTTTGAGGTCCTGTCTCAACAGGTGTGGGAAAAATGCAGTTTTTTCCTATACAACAGCATGGCTTCCCTTTTTGTGCTGTTTTCTTATGTAGATTTAATAAACTCTGTTTTTTCTGCTGTTTGGATGTTCTGCCTTTCAGCCTGTGCACTTTATACATACATCCAAAAGCACTTCCTAGAGCAGATTTCTATTTTAGCACTGCCTTGCCAGTTAGCCATCCATAGAAGTCTCACAACATGAATGAGAAAGAAGGACGTCCTTAATTTGTGGTGGTGTCACCAACACCAGAGTGGTCTCTGTATCATTCCTGTGAACATAATCTGGAACAGGCAGGAAGATGAAGTGTGAGCTCTGTCAGCCAAGCACCTGTATCCAATCTTCTCTAGTCAGATTTTGTGTGTGATGTGAAAAAATGTGCAGTAAAGTGTTGTGTAATGTCCAGGCAAGTAACTGAAGTCGTGACCTCACATGTAAATACTTGTGCAGGCAGCAGTGGAGGAGTTTGTGCTGCTCTGGCTGACTATCACAACCTAAAATTATCTCTAGAGAAGAGTTAAAAACTGATAGATGTCAGTGTAACAGCAGCACTCTCTCCAGGTTTAAAGAGTTTCTGGCACTGTTGTGGATAGGAAATTCCTTCATTAGCTACTGCAGATCCTGTTCCTGAGGCGTTCTTTCCTTGATGCCCTTATTAGATAAGATACCCAAATATTTATAGGAGGTTTGTTTATCTACCTGTCTGCTTGGAGGCCAGATGCTTTCTTGCAAAGAAAACATCTCCTAGGAAATGCTGTTTGCCACAGACTGAACTGTTGTGATGTATTCTGAGCCAGGATACAGGAGCTGGAGATGCATATTTGTTCCTTGTCCATGAGCACCAGGAAAGATGGGCTGTTCCAAGAGTTCTTGCTGAGGTGCAGTGGCACCACACTACAGTTCTTATTCAAAGCTGAGCCTTCCTCAGTAAATTGAAGTTTTGACAGCAGTTTAGGTCTCTTACGTGTGCATAGTCACAAGCTGCCTGATCAGCTTTAAAATATTTTGAGAAAGGATGCACCGTGTTGACTGCTAAGCAAAACAATAACATCTGCTGTAAGAATTTTGCAAATAAGGTCAGGATGGGACTGTTGGTTGACAAAACCAATATGATTGTCAATGAGAAGTCATTCTTTACCTCATTTATGGTACTTTTGGCAAATTCAATCTATTTGTTAACACTGAGACCTTATAAATTAGAAAAAGCCCTTTCCTTGCATTAGTACATAAAGCGAGTAAAATCTGTTCCAGGAATTCCACAGGATATGTTACCAGTCTTCATTCCAGCTGCAATTAATAAATAAGCCTGCTGCTTGGTTATTTTTCCCCTTGCATTTTCATGTGTTAGTTCATTCTTACAAATAGCTTGTTACATCATATGAGAGAATAGTATAATAGGCTGCATTGTGGGTTTTAAATATCATCAGTAAAAAAACCCACATTCCCAAGGAAGTGAAAAGAACACCAAGCAATTGAAAAGAGCAGAGATGCTAAAAAATTCTCAGGCTTGGAGCTCATTGCAATCAGAATTCCACAGAATTCCACAATTTTTCAAAGGAAGGGTTACATGGGTTTGTGATATCTATATCTGAAAATGTAAACCAAATGTGATAGGTTAGTGTGGTACTGAACTCTTCTGGAAGAGGCAAAGTATAGAGAAATTCTTGTTTTGTGAGGAAAGTGGTTATTCTTTAGGGAAATAGATGGAAAGACATTTTTGCTGGATCCTGTTGAAAATTGAGCTGTTACTGCTACAAAATGCTATGAGTGATGTGAAGCTGGGTTGTGTAAATTTGAAAGCTGAGCATCAAATAAACTACTAACTAAAGGAGTCATAGGGTTTTTTACCTTGGAAACAGGGATGACCATTAAGGTGTCTGTTGGTTTTGAAAACCGTATGTGCATGGTCAGTACCTAAAGTCCTGACAGGTTTGTCTTTCCTTTGTTCATTCTTTCAGCCTAGATTATCTCTGCTGAGGCTGGTGGAATCACTCCCACTCTGTGTTTTAAATAAAAGTCAAGTTGAATCTGTGGGGAGCACTGCCTGCATGAGGTGTGGAGGAGCAGCTGTATTGTCATGAATACAAACAAGCAGAGACCTGCAAAATGTCTGTAAATGCAGATCATGCTTTTTCAACAAAAAGTCCTTTCAGCATTAACAAATTCTGGTTTTAGAGGTGTTATCCTTGCTGCTTTATAAAAATATCCATTGTTCAGTTCTTGTTTCAAACATGATGAATTCTCCCAGTGTGGATTATTTACATAAAATTATTTCAACAACATCTGTGTAAACAGCATTTGTATCCTCTGAATCCTGTGTACACTTCTTCTTTAGAAGATTTCATAGTCTCCCATTTTGTGTACAAAGGGTACATGTTATAACATGTTTTATTCAGACAGATTTATGCTCACTGAAAGTATGTGAGAAAGGGTTGTTATGCCCTGAGAGTCAGCAGGTGTTACAATATTTGGACATACCTATATGTATGTAGTACAACAAAGCCTTTAGTTGGGTATAAAGTGTAAAATAATTTTTTTCTTAAATACATTGATCTGCTGCAGGGCAAACTACATCTACTCATCCTGCAAACAGATTCAATAATGGTCAACTTTGTCCATTTTCTTAATTTCCCAACCATAGCCACAGAACATATTTTCAGGAATATATAAATGTATGGGACACTTGTAAAAGCAGTATGTTGGTCATAAGCAAGGGGACTATAAACAAACTTAAGCTGAAGTCATCTTATCAAATTTTATTTCTTTTAATTACTTGTCAATGAAATTACAGTTGGACCGTGTCATGTCCATGACCTCTGTAGAAAATGTTTATCTGGCATTTTTGAGCTGAGGTTGCCCAGCAAAAACAGAGGCTTATTGTGCTATTTTAATTTAAGCTATCAACAGCTCTAATGCATCTCACACCAATTCCTTTCCAATATCCTGAATGCTGTGAAACATAAAGGGCTTTTTGCTGTAGTTAATCATTCTGCCAGGAGATGCCTTCTGAGAACATCAGCAGCCTTACCTGCCTTTGCAGTGGAGGCCCTGACACATTTGTCTGAGGAGGATTCAGAGTTAATTATTGAGCTAGAAAACCTCTTTACACCATTCTGAGCATATTTTTACCCTTTAAAAGAACTCCTTCTATATGTCTCTTGTCAGCAAAGGGGTTGGACGTGGTCTTTGGTGGGTGGTCATGTCTACTCTCCTCACAAGGCCTTTGCTGCACACAGTGTGACCTTAAATTCACCTTAAATCTTATGGCCTGGGGAGAATCACTGTAACAGATAAAGGAGAGAAAGCACCAGAAGTTAACTCTTAGCACCAAGGAAGAATACCTATTTGATTTTCTTTGGGTCCACAGTCTAGCTGAAAGAAGGAACAGATGAAAGTGAGGGCTGGTTTTTAGCACAGGAAAAAATAAACACCTTGCTTTGGTTTGGCCTTCTTACATTAGTTGTGGTCAGCTGTAAAGGTACAGCAATGCAGAGCAGATGTCAAACCTTCACTGACTTCCACTGCAAATAGAAATCCAAAAATATGCAGTTTTCCCCCTTACTCCTGTTTGCACATTTCAGTATAACTCTGAAAGAAACAAGACAAACTTTGTTCTGCAGACTTCAGTGTAAATCATTAAAAAAAATCTTTCAGTGGAAATGATTATATATTACCCAAGGACACCAGACTTTGACATCCATCTCTCCATCTCTCTTGTTCTGTCTTTCCTTGTCAACACTTGTTTTCTCCAAGGTGTATATATATATATATATATATATATATATATATATATATATATACACACATATATATATATGTGTGTGTGTGTCTGTATATATACAGAGAGAGAAAAATACCACACATTTGATTTGAGGGCTTTGTTAGCAAAGTACAGGCCCAGTTTTGCATTTCCCACAAAAGCAAATGCAGCCTGTTGGTGCTTTAGGACATTTTGTAGCTAAAGCACTCTACAGAGCCTTGATGCTATCAAGAACTCCATGAGCTGTGTTTGTTTTTGAAGCATAATGTAGGTTTGGAAACAAAAGAACAGGGAGAGGAAAGCACAGAATGTCAATACTGGCTTTTAAAACTTAGAGTTTTCTGTTGTTTTTTTTTTTTTTTATTTTGGGGTGGACTTTGTCTTGCTGAGAACATGAAGTTCTTGTAAGAGTTGGTGTTAATGTTGAATGATCAGGACTTTTGAAATTCTGACAACTTCTGTTTATGTACCTAATAATGAATGTAGATGTCAATATTGGTGTCTTGAAGTTTGATAGCTCTGATATATCAAATACATTTTCCCATAGTCCACTCTGTTTGATTTCTTCATTCTTCATACTTTTCAGGTTAGAAATAATATAAATATATAACTATAATAATAACTGATATATAAAAGCATATAATAATATATTTCTAATAGAACTATATAGAAATAATATAACTATACAGATTTTCATGTGCTTGACTGCATATATTATAAAAAATTCAGGTAATTATTAGCTCTGAAAGTCTGTAAAGCCCTTTAGATTAGAGAAAGACAAAGACTTTTGTACTAATTAGGAAAGTTTACAAATTATATTTTGCTTCATGAGTATTCATTTGATTCTGATAGGCATTTGCATTGTTAAAATCTGTTAGAGATTGTGTTCTCGGGTACAAAAGGCTGCCTGGTCAGATAATGGAAAATCCATAGTTTATAACAATAATTCATTCACTAAATTCTTCTGTGTGACTGGTGAGCTGACAAATGTGTTCCTCAGGCTGTTCTTATAGAAGCAAGTCAGTTGTGGATGCTAAAATCCACTCAGGCTTTGCATTTTGGCTGTCCAACCTAACACACAAGCAACCATTATATACTCTGAGGGTAGGGATGGATAACACACACATGCAAGCCCTGGAATATTCTCAGTCATTGAGGGTAAGGAATAATCCTTTGTATCCTTGTCAATAGAAAACTTACTTGGAATTTAATTTTTTTTTCACAGAATTATAATTTTCCTTATATTTATCTCTATTGTCATTGGTTTATAGAGCATCTATCATGATCAGCACTAGATTTAGTGAGACTTTATACCCAAATAAAGCAAATAATGACATTTCATGCAAATTTGCTATGAGAGCCCTCCAGTGCAGCCTGAAGAACTCTCTGTAGGGATGTTGTGCATGTATTTAAGTAATTGCCAGTGTCTGCAGGCATCTAAAAAGCAAGGAGGAAGGTGCTCCCCAGGATTATTGACTGTGTTTAAAAAAGAAGTGAAGAAAAGGTAATTTAGATTTCAAGTTGGATTAACAGATGGATTTACACTCTGTAGGTGGAAGAAACCAGACTTGAACTTCACCTGTTTATATATAATGCTTTTAGTCTAGGCTTAGTCTTGTTTATTTCCTTCTAAGTTCATCATTTCTTTCCAATTTTGGTTATAAGTGATCAGCCAATTTTGAATCCTTGGATATGTATCAAAGTGCTATTTTAAATTTTCTAAAGTACAATGCAGGGTGCTAAATTGTAGGAATGACATTTTAATGGCTCTTTTTGGGGGAAAAAAAATGCATCTTCCATCTTTTTCTTGTTTGTGGTTAGAAAATGCTGAAGCAGTCTTGGGATCTATTGGTTTTGTACTTTTGCAGTTCCAAAGCTGGTTTTGCTGTGCACTCTCCAAGCTCCAGCACATCCATAACTTGCACACACACTTAATTTAAAGCACCAGGAGTCATGTGAGTCACAGGACATGAATGTTTGTGGATTTAGTAAAAGGCTTCTTCATATGCTCTCCAGAAAAATCATGGTCTTTTTTTAGGAGTTTTTACGTGTCTGTTCTAAGATTAGTCTTGCCCAAGTGATTTAGGAATACTTAGACTCTGTGGGAATTGTTTGCTGTGAGCATGCTGAGAATGCCCTATTTTCCATTTCACACTTCATGACATCTTAGGTTTAATGTGTTGACCAATTAATGACTGTGTTCAGGTTTTTTTCTGTAAAAATGTTATTACAATGCATGACAAAATAATTGTGTGATAATGACACTCCAGTGTGACACACACTGTTGCTCAAGTGCTCAATTAACAATCAGCCACTGATGACAAACACAACTAATTTTTAATATATTTTCAGGTTTTTGCTCTCCTTTGATATAAAAGTTATTAAAATAAGCTTTTGTGCTAGTGGCACCATCTTGCTTGAAAGGTTGTCAAAATACAGAAGTCTACCATGAACTAAAAAATTGTCTTTATCAGAAAGGTAAAGACAATGATAATTCTATTGAAGTTCTTACCCGTGCCAAGCTTGGATCTCTCCTGGTCATACGTGGATGTTTTTAAACAGTCTCACTTGTTAGGTCCATTTGAATACTGGTCCTAGTATGTATAATCTTATCTTCTGAAAAATGCTTGACAAATTTATCCAGATGCTTGACAAAATCTCTGATTTTGTCAGGTTTTCTTCAAAAGTGCAAATTAGCTGACCTCTAGATTTAATGAATTAATTGTACAATGACTTGCTATAAGCCAAATGGAGCACATTAAATACACACATAATTACAGTCTTAAATAACCTACCTGCTTCTTTTATCCCACAGACTTGATATAAAATTGATTTAAATCTTCCTTCAGTGGGACAGCTTTTATTTTTCTTCACTCTGTGTGAATGGAAAAACACTCAGTGAAAATGAGACCGTAGTAACACCAATGAGTGCTGCCACTGGTGTCAGAGAGACCAGGATTTCACCAAATATGTGTGATAAAACACAGCATATTTTTAGAACAGAAATGTTGAAAATTTAAATTCCATTTTAATTGCATGGTGTAAATCTGAAATAATTCCATCGACCTCAGGAGATCCATTACAGACTTTATCAGTCTGATCAAAAATGGACTTTAACCAATGGCTGTAAACTAAAATAAACTGTAAATTTCTCAAATCTGTTGTTCTGAACAAGAAAGAGACCAAGCTGATGTCTCTGAATCTTTATTATTCTTGACTAACCTAAATAACATTTTCACCTGCTTAGATTAAGGCCCCAGATTTGTTTCAAAACTCTATAATGTCTGTGAGCCTACATTAAGTGAAATTCTTGCTGTCCTCTCACCACAGACTTCTCAGTTACCTCTTTGCTCTCAACGTTCAGTCCTAGTTTTACAGAGCCTTTGATTTCCTCTCCTTTCTCCCACTTCGAGCCCTTGGTCCCTTGGAAGAGAGGAAGCCTCTCCAGCCCCAGCAGGCGTGCGGCCAGCTGGCAAAAAGCTGCTGCTCTTGCTTGGCCTGGGCTTTGCAGGGAATAAGGAACTGCCCAGCAGCCTGGAACAATTGATAATTCAGCTCCCTCTTGAGTGCTGGGCTCGGTTGAATCCCTGTGCTCCCGCAGCTACCATGGCCCTTTCTCCCAGAATGAAGCTAAAGTGAGCACCAAGTTCCAAAATTTCTCCAGTGTCTTAAAAGGGTTACTAAGTTTATTTGCATTTCTAAACGGTTTGCTATTCAGTTAAGCCCATTTTTTTTTTGTTTCTTTTTCTTTGTTTCTTTTTTCTTTTTTTCTCCTCAGGGATGATTCAGTATAAAAAGATGTTTGTCTATATTAAGGGGATTCTGTTATGCATTTGGGATATGTTGGGATTTTTTCCCCCATTAACTTCAGTGGAAACAGAATAAAGCCTAAATAGGGATTTTGTTGTTTTTGTTGTTAATTTGTTCTCCCCTGTTCTGCTGTAGCTTCTTTTCTCCACTATCTCTGCTTTTTTTTCATGTCTGAACTTGAACTTGCTTGGAGTCAAGTGATGCCAAACTTCTAAATCCGTTCTGAGGGAGTTTGAGATGAGGCAAACAGCATTTGAGTGGAAATGTTATGTCATAGTAACAAATGCCTATGGATTAGTTAGTTTATTTCCAGGACCTCATGGGCTATACATTGCTATTTATAATTTAACTTTCTCAAGCAGCCACGACTGTGTTTATGTTGCCATGGTGTTCCTTGCCATACTTGAGGGTGGATAGTAAATGCTATAATTGAAAATTGATACTCCCACTGAATTAAGGGTAACAGGTGGTTATGTTTTTATTTAATCATGCTGCAAGCATATTACAAGTTAAATGTAGATACCTCTACTCCTGCCTCTTTGCCAAGACATTTTCAGACATGCCAGTTTGTCTTCAGTGGCCAGGACTGGAGTAAACAACATGAGTGATTTGTCTTGTGACAGGCCAAGGAATGTCAGTGGCCATCAATGAGCATCCTCCACTTGAGAAGGAAATGTTCTGCAGGAGGGAAGGAGCTGCTCTGGTGCACGGGGACAAGTCTCTGTCTCATCCTCGCCCTGGGGACTGAGCAAAGCTCTGGGTAAAGCTCAGCTTCCTGACCAGCATCTGAGGAGCAGCCATTGCTGTTTGCTGGTGATCTCCACACATTAGCCCTTTACCTCATCTCAACTCTTCATTTCCTTCTGTTTTCCACCAAAGTTTTCCACATTATCCATGTGGGCAAGACACATCCTACTATCACAACTATTCAAAGCATCCCCCTCTCATGACCATATGAATAGCTTTTGATTAAATTTTGTCAACTCCAACAGAATCAGTTAAATGGTATATCTACAATACATAATACATTAATCACATAATATATAAATACATGTTTGCACATGTGAATAGGTACATATTTTTCCATTATTCAGAGTAAAAAGACAGAAGCACACAGATACTATCCTAAATTACTCTTAACATTTAGGTGGGGAGGAAAAGGTGTTGTAGATTTTTCTCCCTAAAATATTTTAACATGTGAAAATTAAATAATTCAAAATAATTTCACGCTCTGTATTTACTGCAAAAAGCAATATGCCCAGGAGTATAAAGTAACCAGGTGCAAATACTTCAGTCAGGATAGTGTGGTTATTATCAAAGGCATTTATAAAATATGTGTTAATAGACCCATACCAAGGATGCCTAATTGGTGCAATTGTGTGAGCAGTGAAGTGCAGCGTGGAGCTTGCTGCCTGAGTTCTGCACAGCAGTCTCCTGTTGAGGATTTTTGTGCCGTTTTTAGAAGCAGCTGTCAGACTTTGGTCTTTATTAAGTTTGGTTAATTGGATCCTCCAATTTTTTCTATAGCTATAGAATATAAAATGAATTTTCAGGAGCAGAAGATGTGTGCATACACAAGAGTTTTCTCTTTAACTCAGTTCAGGGTTGTTTCTTGTTTATCAATTTTCCTTTCACAATTTACCATTTTGTAAAGCAAAGCCAAACAAAATAGCTTTCATGGATGGTATGTTTTGTCATATTTTGGTTTTTGAGCTGGTTTACATTGGCTGGAAATGTCCATGTTGTTTAAGCCAGTGTCACTTGCTTTGTACACAAGACCAAGAGTCAGAGACTGTCCTAAAGCTTTGCAAGGAGGTCCTTAAGGCCTTTTACAAGCTCACAGCAATTGCATTCCTTTCCATGGGTTGTTATACTTAACATCTTTGTTTGCAGGCCTTTTCCACAATTTTGGAAGTTAGACTTGCAAATTAAGTGGGCTACTTCAGGCTTATGTTATAGGTAGCACTTGATTGAGTTTATTGTTACAGACATTCCCCAGGGCCACTCACAAACTTCCATGTAACAGTAAGTGCGCAGTAAAGCTTTAGGCTTTGAAGTATTCATGCATATTTAATGGCAAGGGAAGGAGAGAACTCAGCATTGTAGCCAATTCAAACCTTTGACAAGAACAGTGAGTCAAGGAAAAAAAAATTGAGTTTGCAAGATGGTTTTGATCAAAGGAAATAAAGCATTGCTGAAGGTGATTAATGTAGATTAGTAGATCATGTGTTTTAAGGACCATGTCTTGGATTCACAGATCTAATGGAAATTCAGTCTCCAGTTGGAGTTTTTCTTGGCCTCTCTGAGTTTTCCCAGTTCAGCTGTCCCTTCACCTCTTTTTGGAGATGTAGGACCTCTCCTTTCTTTTGGTGCTGGTACTAAGTTTCAAAGTCCTAGAGTTCTTGTGTACACCTGTGCCTTGGAGCTGACTATACCTCATCTAAATCGATATTGACCTGGGAAATAACCACCTCCCTCTTCTCTCCAGTGTTACCTGTGTGGGCACAAGAGCAAGTCTGGAGTCAAGCTGCTGCTTCAGCAAGGTCTTCATCAGCCACAAGCCAGAATTTAGTCTTGAAGTTTCTGAGAGCTTTGCCACTGTGCTTTACCAGGCTTCATTTTGTTGAGTTTATATCAGGTTATTCCACACTTTTCTCAAGCAGTTACCTATGAATATTCATTCTTAACAGTCACGATTCTCTGTGTGAAATTGTAGCATGAATTTTTATCTTGGTGTTGAAGGGTGGCTCCTGATACTCCCTGCTCCTGCGCCGAGTGTTCATTTCTCTGGTATCTTGCTTTTTAAATACAGGTTACACTGCAGTGAAAATGCTTTTGGTTTAAAACATTTTTTACCCATTTTGTCAGTTAAAAGAAAAGAAGTGAAAAGTAAGGGGGAAAGGAAAGACACAGAATGCATTTTTTCAGAGAAAGGAATTTAAATAATATGGTTTAAAGCAATAGAATTCACTTGCTCCATCAGGTGACATTTAAAAGTATTTTCCATTTTTTGGAAACTGGAAATATAAGGAAACCATGTAGGAAAAGAAATAGATTTGTTGGTAAAATATTTTATCATGCAATCACTGACATAAAAATAATGACAGAGCTGTTGAGGAACATTTTTGCCTGTCTTATCTTGCAAATCCTTCTTTTACTGTTGGACTTTTGACTCCTCCAGTCAAGAGTTTCAAAGCAAAAGGTCTTTTAGCTCTATCAACATTTCATCACTCCACTGATTTATGTGTGCAAATTGTTTGCATATGTCAGATTTAAACAAAAACTGTTTTGGAGGCACAGCAAACTTTGCAAGTTGACACATAAAGTTCACCTCAGTAAGTCAGCTTTGTAAGTCAGAAAATTTGTTTCCTTGTGTCCTTTCTGTATCAAATTGGTGCACTGCATCTGCTTATGATATTCTAGAAAACGGGGAAAGAAAAATTATATCATCAAAGTCAAAAAGGTGTAGAGCATCTGTAGACTATTTTTACTATTTCTCATAGCTGCATATTGATGCTAGTTTAAAACAGTTTCTGAGGCTTCAAAGATTGATTATTTCTTCATATGTTGCATTTATACTGATGGAATAACGAGTTGCTGGGGTTTTTTCCTGTTTAATCTTTATCAATTTTTATAAACTCAAAAAATATACCAACTCTTCTGTGAAAGGTTTCTTGACAGAAGCCAGCGTTTCAGCGTATCTGTCTAATGAAGCTGCTTGGGGAATGGCTGTCATGAAAATGCAAAGACCTGTGGGTGGCATAAAGCCATTCTGACATCCTGAGTACGGGATCCTTTTCAGGCAGACTCTGTGCAACTCCACAAATTAATCATTACCTTGAGATAGGATAGCACTGGGATGTGCATTGCATTTTCATCAGAACGAGAAATAACTCGCCCAGGATTGAAGGCTCATGTCCTGTATTCCTTATATTCCTGCACTGCCAATAGGGGAGGTTTGGTTTCCTCTCAGCTGACCTTCTGAGATGTGTCTCTGTAATTTCACACTGCTCAGCCCTGGGGCTCAGCTGTACCTCTCTGTTTCAGAAGCAGAAGCAGTACCAGAGCTGTGTGACACAGGCTAACCAGCAGGAAACTGGGAGCTCTTTGGTTCCTCTGTGTGTAGAAGACCACAGTGAAGCCTAAGTTTTCATCCCTGAACTCTTCCATCTCCAGTGCTGAGGTGACCCTGTGGTGAATTTGGGCTAAAGAATTTTAAGCTTGATGTCCCAGGTGTTCATTCCCTCTAAGGTCAAGGAGATAAAGTTACTGAGCTTTTCATCTAATCAAGAGTTGCTCTCTGAGCCTTGCAGGCTGCAAGTGATCACTGTAACTGTATCCTCTATGTTCTCTCCTTCTTTTCTCTTTGTACTCTCTGTAATATGCCTCCCACTCCCGCTTTAAAATCCTTTGTAGGAGGTTAATTTTGCAAATGAAGCTTTCCATCTTTGTTGAGTTCAACTTATCTTAAGTTGTTACAACCATCGTTAATGATGAGTGGAACAGTTTCAGACCCACCACAAATTCCTCTGGGAGTTAACTGGAGTCCTCTCTCCACTGTTAAAAATTATTTGTCTATTTATTTCACTTTTTAATTGCACCTTGTAAGCAATGATTTGTCCATGCAAGGACCTCCCTTATAGGAAATTTGTTTCTTTTAGAAAATGGGGGAATGTGCTCTCAGGCACATGGTGTGACTCTTGAGGATGGCCTGTGCTGGGCTGAGTTGGACTTGATGATCCTGGTGGGTCCCTTCCAACCGAGCATATTCTGTGATTCTGTGGCCTTGGCAAAATGGGCTTTTGATATTAAATTGCCCATTATCCACTGGGTCTGCTCTGGCTGTGTACCTGCTGACCTCTTTAAACACAGATGAACACATGACTTCTCCTCACTAAAGATGTCTTAAATTTCACTCTGTGTTTATGCATTCAAGCTGTGCTAGTCACACACTTTTTTTTCTTTTTCTTGAGTAATAGGAACCACTCTCATATTCTCTTTCTCAATTTTCTGTTCAATACATTGAATAGATGATAGCAAATGAAAAGCATATGAAAAGCAAATTAATACAACTCCTGTCTTACTTGGTGAAAATATAGAATTATAATTTAATGCCAACACAACATACTGAATTAATTGTAAATGCAAAGATGCAATCTTTAGAATATAACTGAGATTTTTTTTTACCTTGGCTATCTGCTTTACTACATGTAAGCACTAAACTTCAATAGAGGATTTTTGATTACTGTTTTTTTCTTATTCCTTTAAATCATCAACGATTTGGGGACTGTTTCTTAAAGAGAATCACAGAGGTAGCAGTAATGCTAATAGTTAGGATTTCAGGCAGTTTATTAATATTTTTTGCAAGTAATATTTATCAGTGCACCAGCATTTGCATATTATATTAGAAGTTGTTTTGCCAAGTGCTGGTTGGCAGGATGTCATGTTCCCTGGTTTCTATTTGGAGCTGCAACTCTTCTGATTGTTTCATCTCTGAAAGGAGCTAACATTTGCATTATTTTAGATCCTAGCTCTTGTAGGATGCACAGCATCTAAACTAACAGGGTCCTGTGCTCCAGGAGTGATTCCCCACTTTGTCACTGCCCGGAGCAAACACAGGCCTGAAGCTGTTTCATCACCACAGCCCTGGTTCATGCCCAGCACACATAGAACTGTCTTGAAAAGAGAGATCCATTTCTATGTCCCTGTTTAACTTTGATTTGTAGTTACATTTTCGCTCTAACCTCCCCCCTGACTGTAAATCAGTACGTGAAAAGCACACCTCGTACACCATCTGCAGTCAAGCATTTGATATGCTTGTAATTAATTGACAGCATTCCTACACATGCTGCTCAGCAAGATTAATGCCCTTCTCAGGTCCACTTCTGCACAGTGAAGCCAGTGTGAGTTTCTCTTCTTTTGCACTAAGAATGCAAAAATATGAACCTGAGACAGCATTCATTGAATGAGGAGCTGTGTCATGTGTGTGATGTGCAAGACAATTCTGTCCTGAACTGCACTCTGTAGAACTCTGCTGGCTTTAGATAAAGTGCTTTGTCTTATTCTCCACAAAGTACCACAAGTCATTTTTGCATATGACATTCACATTTCTGTGTTCTTTAAACTGTGCTACCAGAGGACCAAATTATGTTAGAAAATTTAAACTGTTTCCTAATGACTCCTAATAAAATTGTAAACCTGATGATTAGCTAAATTATATATAATATAGGCAAAAGGGCACAAGATGAAGCAAGGTTTTTTCTGGTCAGTAGATATCTAGGAGGAATGAGTCTGGCTTGGTAAGCCAGTACATTTTTCTGTTCTGGCACTTCTTGCTTTGCTGCCTCATCTTCTTCAGCAAGAGAGTTAATAATCAAAAATCCTCATGTGGCTCCTTGTTCTGGAACTACAAAATTGCATTGTCCTCTGTTGATATCTAAAATCCTGTGCTCCCCAGGAGAAAACATGTTTTCCTGATCAGAAAATTGAAACATCCCATGATTACAAGTGCAGGAATCCTGGCAGCCCCAGTTGTGCTCCACATTTTATTAGGAATGACATCAGCAGACGTTGGGACCTTTTTGTTTTGCTGCTCATGCTCTCCTGTAGTGGCTGCAGTCCTGGAATTGATGGCCCGTGGAAGCTTTTGCTGCCAGGAATGGGGGAAATATGCAAATATAATAATCTTCTGAATCATCTTGTAGAAGGCATTGCTGTAGTCTGAGGCAGAGTTTTAAACCATCAAAACATGCAAATCACGTTTGTGTGAGTGACACAGTGAGGGTGTCCCTGTGCTTAAGTAGGGCATTACTCAAAATAGTACTATTCCAGCTTTCCATGGGAAAGTACTTTCTGTTCAGTGAGATGTTTTCTTTCTCTACCTAGTCATCAAAAACACCATCAATCCCATTTCCAGTGAGGCAAGCTTCTGTGGAATGTGACATTCCTTACTTCACTTGATAAGAGCTGTAGACCTAGATTTGTACAGAATGCAACACATACTTTTTTAAAAAAATTATTTCTTTATGCTTGAAAAAGGGCTTGTTCAGAAGAACCTGGCACTGAAAATTTGATTTTCTGGCTAGATGCAAGAGAGGTCAATTCACTCTTTCTGTAGTTTTCATGCACCTTATTGCAGAGAAGGAAATAGGAGTTTGTTGGAGTCATGATATGGAGTATATGGTTGGAAATAATTCAAAGGTAACCTCCTGCTGCTCTTTGTGTCTACTGAAGAAAAGAACATTATTACAGCAGACAACGGTCAGATGATACTCCAGAATTTATACATTACAGAAATAGAATATGCTGTGCACATTATAGTCATGCTACCAATTTAGTGAATGTTTTTGCTGGAATTAACAACATAAATTAAAATCTATACAGGCTATAAGCATATTATTCACCCAGCTCCTTCCTGGACCTTGATTGTCTTTCCTTTGCATGCATGGAATTTGTGTAGGCATCAAGAGTTTCATGCCAGTAAATGAGGTGGCTGTCAAACAAGATCCAGTGAACAGAGGTGATGGCACTTTTTCCCCCTCAGCATCCCACAGTGTAATTGCACACAAATATATCATTGCTTATCTGGATCTAAAGAGAAGCTTTAAATCCTTATAGAACACAGGAATGTGTGTGTCATTTTCCTGTTACTTTATATCAGTTTGTGTCCTGTAAAATAAAATATTTGAGCCTTGCCACGTATTTTTTCAGTTTCTATGAGCTTAACCATTTAGGATGATCCAGCAATTCAGTTTGAAGCACAAAATGAGGTGTATTCATGCAAGTATTAATCCTGGTGTATGTGTCCTGATGAACATCAAATTAATAGTTTGGGTCGCAGAGGTTAAAAGGAATTTCAAGTGCTGCTTTAATGAGGACAGACAGGAACATCTTTTGATACCTTGTACTGAATTTAAGCAGTTGCCTATCTGATATACTTTATAGTGGTGCCCGCTCCACTTCCATAATTATGGGCCTGTCAGCATTTCCATTACTAACCCCTATATTACAGCTGAAAATATCACTCCAGGATGAAGTTTTGTACAAAGCCTTTCAGCTGTGAACGAAGAAGCTTTCAAAATTAATTTTGCTGCTTCTCCAATTTAAAAAATGAAGTTTTGCTGTTGCTTGCTCTACCCTGTATTAATGTCTTGTTTTCAGGAAAAAAAAAAACCCACAGGGTCAAAATACAGATGTTTGTTTCCTGTAGCATGAATATAACACATTGAAGAGATAAGAACTGAAAGCTGAGTGCTTTTATTTAACCACAAAAAAAGCACGAGCAGGAAAAAGCACATCTCCAAGCTGCCACTCTGTGCTCACAGCCACCTCATTTCATTTTCACCTGTCTGCAAAGATTTCAGTAGCCTCTATCCTTTTGCAGAGATTCCAAAACAGCAGGGAAATTATAATTTCAGTATCAATGTAGACTGATTAAAAAATTGTTATTTAAGAATTCAAGGGCACTTAGAATTAGGAGGTGCCAAAATTAATGTTGCCCATAAAATTTTGGCTTGCCTGCTTTTTGAATATATTTTCCATAAAATGGCTTCTGAAAAGACTGGGTGTGGCTGGTGTGAACACCATGTTTTCACCGTGTAATTTTTTTGTCTTTTTTTCCACTAACGTACATCTCTGAAACTGTAACCAGTGTTCACCATGGTTTTGAGTGATGCTTATCACTGAAGCATCTGAATATTTACTAAATATTAATCAATTTATTTTCATTACACTTTGTAAATTAACAGGTTCTATAATTTTGCTGATGATGAAAGTCTATATTGAGACAATAGTTAAAAATATTCACCTTTTCTTGAGTATTTAACTTTTGGAGCTTTATTTTGCAGGGTGGAATTGGAAAAAGAGTTCTCATAGTGTTTAGCAGCTGGCAATCTGGTAAATATTTAGAATTTCTGTGAATCAGATCTCTTGTGTCAAGTGGGGTACCCAGATGACGAGAAACAAGAGAATAGCAATTGCTTGTGAAAAATTTGGGTTTAAGTGGTTTGTTTTGTGTTACCTCCAGTGCTTAAATGTCATCATTCCTCATCCTTCTGCATCATGGCCGGGCCCTCGTGCTGGCAATGCCCAGAGGATACGCGCTCATGTGGAGTCCTCACTTCATGTGACCTTGAGCTGGCACTGTTTGCCCTTCCCAGAGTGTTTTTCAGCACTTCAGCAAATGGAGCAGAAGCCCTACGTAAAATCATCCACATTAGTATGCAACTGCCTCGGATAGAGAGAAAAAGTGGTACATGATTATTTAATTGTGCCAGTGTTTAGGTACCCAAGTGCATTTAGCTCCAATCAGACACCCATCCCTTTCTGTAGCTCCTGACTGCCTGGCTTTACAAGCTGAGTAAAATTTCCTTAAGCCGAGGGGTTTTTTGTAATTATCTTGGTGCATATTGCAAACTTCTGAGAAAAAAAAGAGCTTGACTGTCATAGAATCACAGAATGGTTTGGGTTGGAAAGGACCTTTAAAGGTCGTCTGGTCCCCACCCCTTGCCATGGGCAGGGCCATCATGTGATGTGTGATCATCTCGCCTCCTGTGAGCTGCTGGCTCTTATCACCAGTGCTGGAACCTTGGGATGCATGGCACAGGCTGCTGCACTTGAGATAATGGAAGTAATGGATAAAATGAGCATTTTGAATGTACACAGTGCCATATGAGAGAAGAGAATATGCAATAGAAATAAGTCGGTGATAAAGAACATGAGAAACATATATCCTAAATATAGTAGGATCTGTGAGTGTGCAATAAGAACAGAGTATTTTGATAATTCTTCTGGAAAACCCTAAAAAAGCTTCTTTGAGAATATGGAGCTGTATTTGCAAAGACTTAAATTTAAAGGTTTCTATTTAGCCAAGGGATTTTCATGCATAAGTATTTATGCAAAGACTACATGTCTGTTGAATTTCAAATCCCTTTCCTAGCTCCCTGTAGGCATAAGAGCCTTCCAAAGAAAAAAAAATCTGACATTTATTTCCAATACAATGAATCATTTTTATTTAATAATTGCTATTATTTTTACCAGCAACTGAAACATTCCGGAGCCATTTTCATTGTGGCTTTCTGAGCCTGAAGTAGACACAGTAAAACATCATGCAATTAAAATTCAGTGGAGTTCTTAGCAGCAAGAGAAGAATCTCTTGTACTGGCAGTTGTTAGCCAGTTAATGACTGGTCATCTGTTACTTTCTCTGCTCATACTTAGGATACAAATCTCTTCAATGTAAGTGGTTCATTTTAATTTACATGAACCACTTACTGCTACTGATAACATGAATTTTAAATACAATTCTGTTAACAGAAAAATGCCACTACATATTTACTCAATACACTGATTATGCCAGTGTTAAAAGAAATAGTTGATGATAACATAAACTTGTGTTTTACTTAACTGGCAAAAACCTGCTGCAGTATCAACATCATTGTTAGCAATATAAACAGACAGCTAGTAAATACACAACACGTGCACTAAAGTGCCTTCATTGGAATTACTGTCAGAGCAAGACTGGATTAAGTCAAACTGCCAGCTGCTTTTGATATTTCAGGCCAGATTCAGCAAGACAGTGGCCGTTGTCAAGTCAAATACGGATCAGCAGGAGATGAGAATGGTTATTTGGCTTCAGTTATAAGGTCCTTTATCTTTTGTTCCCAAAAACCAGTAATGAAACAGAAGCTATAGTTAAGAAAAGCTAAGAGAGAGCTAAGAGAATAGGGACAGTCCTGAGGGCAGTATTGGGTTGGTTATCTCCACCTGGATTACCTGCAAAGGTTGACCTGAGTGTTGGAAACAATCTCACCATGGGAGCACAGAGCAGTTCAACCAAACTGCTGAACTAAGCCAGCCCACGCTTAGCTTGCACTGCAGTCCATGTCTGTGTTATTCTTTATTTTTTTTCATCTTGTTTCACGGGTTAATTATTTGATAGCTCTTAAAACTCATCTTCTTTCAGCATCTTTTTCATATAACCTTCAAAACCACATCTAATCTTTCATTTCAAGAAAATTCAAGGCAGTTCCACTTCCTTGAGCTTCTCACTTAAAAACTACTCATACAAATCTTTAGGCTGATGGTGTTCTCTGGGACACTGTCTGAGATGAATTTCTTCTATCTTTCACTGTATTTCTAAAGCAGCACATTTTTGTTCATAGTTTTGAATTCTTGCAGGGGCAGTTGCAATTTTAGAAAGTTGCAACAAAGTCATTGTGATGTGTAGAAAATCATTTTGAGGATGATACGCAATGGTAACTGAGACTTCATGTAATGTCACTTTTTCCTTCTGTCGTCATTGGAAGAAGAAATGTCACTCAAATGGCCTTAAGGAAACATTTGGTCTGTGGATGAGTGGAGAGGCAAGCGTGTCTCTGCAAGTTTCCCTTCAGGATTGCATTTCAAGACTTGTGAAAGTGCATATTGTGCTTCATTGTTTCCCTAAATGTGTGTCCTCACAAAGATGGGACAGTGACACCACAGTGACATCTGCCAGTTACTCACGTGGCAAAGGTACTAAATGCAGAAAACCTTTCACGTCATTCTGACTTCACAGGCACCTCAGCTGCAAAGATAAAAGCATCCATTTTGTAAAGGTTGAGAGTTTTGTGATATGAATCTCACCAATGGATAGAAAAGGACAGGAAAGAAAAGGGACTAAAAATGGAATGGCAAGGGATAGTGTAATATTTCAGCCCTGCAAGACTGCCTTCAATAGTAAGTGGAAAACCAATGCTAGTTTGATCTTCCTGTTGTAATGAAATTACTGAATTATCCTTTCATGTCCACAGATTAAAAAAAAAAAAGAGAAACTTGATTGTTCATAGGTATTTATTGATATGAATGACCTTTAGCCATCCTGGCTGTCTTTGTGTCAGGGAAGTCAGTTGTTGAATAGCTGGGGCTGTCAGGGCTTTGTGGAACAGTTGAGGACTGGAATAACTATATAAATAGCAAGCCTCAAATTCAAACCTTCTGACTGTAGAACAGCATTTTGTGTCGCTGTAGCACACATCAGGTCTGAGAGGAAAAATGGAAGGTCTATTTATAAGAAAAAGAGCCTTCCTAAGTTAAGGCAGCTACATGAGAGTTTGAGTCTCCAGTTTGTGAGTTCTGGCACCAAAAATGAAGTGACTTTCAGGGAGTCACCTGCGGTCAGGGTGTTCTCTACCAGTCCTGTGCTTGGTGCTGCTCAAGCAGTTTCCTGAATTTTGTTAGGAGGTCACCAAGAGCCAGGTCCATAATGATCCATAATGCTGCATAGTCATCCTTGTGCTATCTATCTTATTTTGTCCATTAAAAAAAAAAATAGAGGAAGGTAGAAGACTGAAATGAGAGCTGGGATTTGTACTTTTGAGGGGAGCTGTGATGCAGTTTTGCTCCATGTGGAATTTTCTGGCCTTCATGAAGGCAGCATCGACAGGTAATATAGGAAGTATTGTATGAACCCAAGGCTGAAACTCACACTTCATTTTCTTTCTTCTACTCACTGTAATTCAGGTGCTGGAATGCAAATCTTTTATTTGTTCTCAGTAGCTCAGGAAGAACCGGGCAATGGGAATCCTCTGAGCTGTGAAAGAAGAGCCTTGACCCGTCACTAAAACCAATTGAATGAAACACACAGTTTGCCCTTTTGGAAACCCTGTTTGGTTGTTGGATCTAAGCTTTTGTACTCTCTGCTGATGGTCATTATGTGTTTGTGTGTTAGAAATTATTGGGAGAATGAGAAAATAAAGCAATAATCAGTCGTGCTTGCCAGATTCTGTAGTTTTAATGTCACTAAGTGCCATGGGAAAATGACATGAAAGCGCTTGTCATCCAGCAGCCCTGAATACAACCTTCCATCTTTCCTTGCCCTAAACCAGTTTTTTTTACAACATTAACTTCTCTTCTGTGTTTAGGCCTCACTTTAAATACCTTAAATATTTTTTCAATAGTAATTACTGGTTTTGCAATTTAAATTTTAAGAAACAAATTGGAATAAAAAGTTTCTTTTGATTTTTTCATTTCTGCCCCCTTTTTTTTTGCATTAAATATTATTCTTAAGACCACTGCATTATCTGTTTTATTTTATTGAACACCTGGAGTGCTTTCTCTTTTCTAAAGTATCTTCATTTCTGTGTGTTATTTATTTAGTGTGAGTTATTGATGATCCAGATTATATCAGGTGGCTGTGGAGCTAACTCAGAATCACAGGAGAATGGGCACACGGCAGGTTTAGTATGGTCAACTAGAGTATACAGAGTTTAAAGAATATAGTAGATAGTAGAATATATACATAAACCTTGTGCATTGATGGATCCCACTGGGAATGCCAGAATTCTTCCCTCATATTGCCCTACTTGCCAGCAGTTGTGCTCACAGCAAGGTGACCACGTGGCTCCAACCGAAGTGACACTGTGAGCTTCCCACAGAGCCAAAATGGTGGCTGCCTCTCGGTGACAGTTGTGACCAGTTGAGGCAGCAAACTGCTCATTACCATCCTTTCAATCGAAGAGTAGAATTAGATGCAATAATTTCCTTGGGTTTAACTTATTGTCTATGGCCTGGATAGAAGAAAATATTAAAGAAGCACTGCTTAGACGGGTTGTCTGTGGTGGCTTTGCTAATCCAGGATTGGGATGTAGGTGTATCAGATGCTGAGGATCAAGGAAGGTGAAGTTGAGGAATATCCCTGCTCTGCTGTTCCACTGTGTAGCTTTAATTTCTGTGTCTGAGGTGCTGGAGACAGCTCAGCCGTGGCAGTGAGGAATTCAGAGTGCCCAGATGGTTATCTGCCTCTCAGGAGAACCCTGCAGTCCATACAGAGCACAAGGCAAAACAACCACCAGAAAAAAAGAAAAAGAGAAATAGAGAATTTCGTTTTCCATGTTGGATAATTAACCATTAACATTCCTTATATGTATTCATTCTGTGAATGAATGTGAGAGACAGAGGAATGGAATATTGTAAAGATTACCAAGTGTCTGGAAAGTGACAGTGTGAATCCTGCAGGAACAGTTTGCCATGAGCTCCCACTAAAGCTGTTCCCTGAAGTACTTTGCTAAAATCTTCCTAGTCAAGCTCCCAGGCCCAGCATGAAATACCACATGTTAGAGGTTTCACTGTTTTGGTAACACCTGGCAGTGTGACATCCTCTCCCTCTCTTCCCACCCCAAAAGTTTTCAAATAAAGGAGAGAGATTTAAAACAAATCTGAGAAACTGTCCACAAGAGCACTTGATTTGTTAGTGAGGAAATTCTCAACTGGCGTTTACCCAGCCTTTGAGCTGCTGGAGAAATCCCTGAGTGTTCCCATTAAAGCATGGCATTATCTGGTTAACAAAGCTGAGAGTTCATAAAGTGTTTAGACTAAAAAAATTTTGTCATAAAAATGTTTCACAATCACAAGCCTGTAAAAATAGTAAAAATTATCGAAACCACTATAAAAGCAATGTTTTAACTTAAAAGTAATGCAGACCTGTTTGATTGAACCACATGCATTTAAAAGTATGTTAGACTGAAATTAGATTACTGACCAACCTGTGAGACCTGTTTGGGCATGGACATTTTTTGTGAGTTTCATTAATGTTTTAATATTTTCTTCCATCTTTTTTTCTGTAATTATACCTTTTTGTGTTTCCCAAGGAATAATTTACAGGCACATGGCATATGTCAAAGAATTCTCTAAGTTTGTCTGAATTCTTTATTTTTATGGAAAGGAATAGAGAAGGTCAAGCTGTGTTGCCATGCAACAAGTTTGTGGTCTTGCTGTCTGGTCTTTCTGCATGCTATAAAAAAATAAAAAACACAGGAGATAAAGTGCTTTCATTGGGTTTCCATTGCTGCAGCAACCACTTCCTCTCTGAGTCTGAACCAATGACAGGAGCATTTGGGGAGTAGAAGGCCCTGGGTGGCAGGAAAGGAAGTGATGATCTCTTTGTAACTGTATTTTTAGACACTGGTGAGGAGAGGTTTTTGTTCAGCTTGTCTGTGTGTGGTTTTTGTTTAGGGTTTTGTCAATTATTGAAGTCTACAGCAGAATGCTTTACATTAATTCTCTGACTTTTTCCAAACCCAGCTTTTTACAGGGTATGTGCACTTTGAGTCCTTGAGCTACATGTTTTCCATTTCAACCACGTGTCCTAGCAGATTCCAGCCTGCAGCACTCACGTAAACAGTGCTCCCATGGCTGTCTCAGAGCACTGTGCTGGTCTGAGGGACTGCAGGAGGAAAACCAGGTTCTCGATACAGAATTCTTATCTATTTATACATTTTGTTGTTATGGCTTTCAGCTCTTTCCCTGGTGGTGCAGTACACCATGAACTCTTATACCCAGAGGATCGGTTCCAAGTGACGCAGCTGGCTCTAGCTAAGGAGGAAGTGGTTAACTGGAGTAGGGAGTGCAGGAAGGCTGTTTGTTCACTTACGTACAAAGCTCTCTGCAGTCAACAGGAGAGGCTTTCCATTGGACTCAATAGGATCTGTTCCAGCTGAAGTGGCCTTTTGGAAACTTCTTTGTACTTGGAAGTTTCCATATCACAAAGGCCATATCACAAAACAAAATTCTCATGGCGGAAAGAAAGATATTCCCACTTAGAGATACTGAGAAAATGATTCATCTGTTACTGGTGGTGTACAAGCTACTTCAGAAGGATGCACAGTCCAGCACAGAACCAGGAGCTGCTCATTCCTCTGCTGTTCCTGCTGATCATTACTTCTGGTTTTGGTATCCAAAGGGGTAAGGCAAGGATACCTGTCCTAGAAGAGTTTTTTAGTTCCCTGGTGCGTGGTCAAGGCTCCCTTAGTCCCACTGGATTCTCTCAGATGCTGATATCTGCACTGATAAATTGCCAGTTTTGCCTTACAGCCTCTGCATAATGAGACTGCAGGTTGCTCTGTGGAATACAGAGATACATATTTGTTGTATAAGCTTGAGAAATTATATCCAATTTTACCCAAACATTATCACCATCTCTAATCTTCCTAAGTGTGATGAACCCATGTCATTCTTCTGTGCTGGTTAGAATCTGCAGGTTTTAATTTCCTGCACCTCCCTCTGCACTGTTTCCAGGTTCTGTCCCTGAGGAGATGCTGTGTTTGTGTAATGTTCTAGGCTTCCCTTACAGAACACTAAAACCAGATAAGCACTGCTGCAATGCCTAATGCTGTGGCCCCATCTGGCAAAAACATCTGGAGAACATACAGCTTCACATTCCTGGATTATGATAAAATTGAATTAAGCCTATAGAGTCCCTTGTCAGGAATTCTTTGCCTTCATCCTCCCTTTAGTCTGCATGTGGTATGGAAAGAATGTCTGCTCTGGAAGCTTTTCAGTCAGGAATGTGGTCCTTCCTGGAAATTTTGCTTATACTTACGTAAGGGCTTCTGTTCTGCGTAGTGCTGGAAGGCAGCAATTCTGCTCAGCTGTACATCATCAGAGAACTTGCCCCTTCAAGGTGGAGAAGTTTGAAATGAAAGGTTGTGTCCTCTAACTCTAGACAAACACATAAGCACCCTGACACCTCCAGGATGTGCACCCCCAGGTGTCACAGCTGCTTTTTGTTCTGCACCAAACCCAGGTTCCTGCCCGAGAGTTTGTTTGGCTGCAGTTTTGATTTTCCATAAGTCAGTAGCAAGCAAACAGATTTCTCCCCTAAATGTCCTCCCAAGATTTATTACAGATTCATGCATGTAACAGAGGCATAGGTACAAAAGTAATAAGTTCCTATGGTAGTGATTCATTTCAGCATGGGGAGATTTTGTTGCAGATATATAGAGTAGGTACTCAAATATCAAAGGTTTGTTCTAATTAACTAAAATGGAAAAATTATATCTTCTTTCAGTGTTAGTTTTGAGACTTCAGTGTATCTCAAAAATCTGGGGAGGAAAGTATGTCTTAATTTCCTTCTTATGCAATTGCTCTCGTGTGCTTCCTTCCATCAGATGACTTCAGATAACCTTAATATTTTCATCATCCTGATCCCTGTGTGAGATGCAGAGATGCAGGAGTGACCTCAACTATTTGCAGTCACTGGATTCTTTATAACATTCTTTTTATCTACAGCATGCAGGAATAAAAACAAGTGCATTTTTAAAATTAAATGGAAGTCAGTTTTATTTTAGAAGATCAGAAAGTAGGATGAAGTATTTCTGATAATAAAATGAAATATTCTGGACTCTGAATATATTTTTATTTCACTGTAAGTAGCAAACAAAATTTCATTTACTTCTGAATAAAATATCAGAAAGCAGATTGGGTTTGTCTTGTTCAGCTTGTTACTACTAAGTACTAAATTCTGATGCTGTTTTATTCATTGTAGATTGTGCATACTAAGAAAGTTCTCATTTTTCCATATTTATAAGCAGAATTATATTGCCTAAAATGCGTTGTAAGGAACTTGCTTGCCAAAAAATGTAATTGCAGAATTATTCCCTGCTGTGAATCTGACAAAGTTTATGGAATCCTTTGTAGTCTCTTTGGTGCCTCTAAACTCAAAGTTTACTCAATTTTTTTTCTGAAAGCATTGAATTCTCTGCACTTGAAAGTTGATGGTGTTGGCGTGAGAGAGATTTTTCAAGTCATAAAAATGAGTAATTACTGAAGAAGAGTAATTAGAGAAAAGGAGCCTGAGGGGAAAGAAGTTCTACTTAAACATTAAGCAAATACCATTAGCCATGCAAAAAGAGAAAATCATTTCTAAAAGCATGAATAGATGCACACGTGTTTGGTCCATTTATAGTTAAAGATAAACCTAACTCTCAAGTCTATTTCTGCACTTCATTGAATTTTGAAAGGGTCAAAGGACATATGAAACTCTAAATACTCCCAGCTTAAACTGAACTGAATTAAAATAACTAAATTTTTAAAACCCTGCACTTCACAGAAGTCAACCTCCCTGTTCAAAGCCAGCTTTGCAGCCCAGCCCTTTGACACATTGTGTGGCTGGCTGGCCATAGCACATCCCAGCTCTGGCCAGCTAAAATATGTTTAATATTCATGGCACGTGAGCCAGGTTCTTCTCCTTCCCCCAACAAATCCTGTTCGTTTTAATGGAAAAACAGGTAACAGCTTTTGCTGTCAGGTTTAATAGAGCAAGCTTCTCCATCACCATCGCTGGGCCATGGAGAATGTTCCATTTCACTGTGAGTGAAATAGAGCCCTGTGCCACCCCATGTGCAGGGCTCGTGCCTGCTGCTGGGAAGAGATTGGTGACAGGGCTCAAGAAGAATGCCCATGCTTTTCCACTCTGACTGTTCTTGGAATATCTGAAATGGAAATAGTGTTTTCCTGGAATATTAGAAAAAGAGTTTATGTCATTGAAAAACCTTTAGTAACCTCTACAAAAATTATGTTGCTGTTTTACTTCATTTTACTGCATTCTAAGTTAAGAGTTTAAGATATTTACTGAACAACTCCTTGAGCTTCAGGCTTTAAATTAACAACCTCATGAATGAATTGTGGCAAACAAATAAAATATGCTTTTGCCTTAGAAAAAGATTCAGTAATGTTTGATAGTTATCAAAGTGATTGTGCACTGTAAAGCAGAGTGAACTGTGCATGAAAAGCAGGAAGCTGGAATCAAGGCAGGGCATGTTTGCAGACAATCAGAGCAGGTACTCATAAACAGGGCTGAGAAGATGTGGAGAGTGGTCAGGGTGCAGCACTGACAGACTGCTCAAGACACACAGTAAATCCCTTTTAGCTGTTCTTTATGTGCACGGAGGAGTTTTGAGACAGCCTCCGGAAATGTATCTGCATTCCTTGCAGGAAATACATGGATCAATCTACATAATAGAATATCATCAGTATTTATGTACAAAGCACATAGTGTACATGCTTGAAGAATGTAACCAGCTGACTCACTGTAAAATATTGTTAATAAAAACTGATTCTTAAAAATTGTATGAGCTTGTACACTCCAGATAAACAGCTGGCTTTTCTCAATGGCACAGCTGGTGTAGAAGCATAAAATGACTACAATTTGAACAGGACATGAGCTATATTTGGCAAACCATTTGCATGAAAGCTGAACATTTGCAACTTAATTTTCATTTATTTTAATTTTCATTGTACACCTATTAAGCAGAGATCTAGACCTGCTCCTATTGGTTTCAGTAGCACTTGTTTAGCTGTAAGCCACTATGTGCCAGGGTATTGTAAATTTATAGTGGTCTATGTTGCTTCAGCTGAAAACACCAGAGGAAGATACTGGCTTTCAACATCCAGTGTGTCATTGCTGAACTGTCATTCACGGGAATTTAGGCAGATAAAGTATCTTAAGGATGTAATTTCTTCCTTGAAAAGGCAAAGCAAACATGAAAGCAGTAAGAATGGCACTTCACAGCATGCAAAAGTCAACTGTTCCCACTGCAACTGTTAGTTTGTGAGGCTACAAAAGCCTGTTCCCATGAATTTGGGCAACAGTAAAGAATACTGCTGATGCAAGTCAGCAGATGTGTAGTGCTTTGTGATTCACAGATGCATGCAGGAATTAGTTGAAAGAAAAATTTCAGACTCAACTCAAAACTCTGACTGGTCAGATTCTTTATATATTACTGCAGGGAGTGACATTTATACCACCAATTAATTTGCATGATTTGCTGGGGCCTCAAATCACTGCAGTGAGTTATGCTAAGACTTAGACTTTATGACCTAGACGTTCGGTGTTATTCCTTGATTGATCTTTTATTTAGATAAAAGCAGATTTCCTTTTGAGGATAATAATTTAGAAGTCTACCTTTGCTCCTGGAGCTACTTTCTCATATTTGTGCCCCAGGGACAGCCATTTAAAATACCTGTTCATAAAAACTTCTTTGCACTTCAGATGTTTCTACGTGACAAAGAGAATGCAGTGAGAAGGTGCCTGGTTTGCTCTAAACATCTTAGCTTAGGAACAAGAAGTCAAACAATGCATTAGTGCAGACTCCACACTGCTGTTTGTGGCCAGGCTAAAGGAGATTTAGGGTCAGGTCAGCCGGCTGGGAATCTCTGCACAGCACTGCACTGGGCTGCAAGAACCACCCCCCTTCTGCCTTCTCTGTTTACTATTCATGCTTTCCTTGCAGAATTTCCCAAGCAGTCAAACCCAGCAGTCCTCTTTTCACAGGACCCGAGCCCACAATGTTATTATTTTACCAGGAAAATCACTATTTTGGAAATATAAACCACTACTTTCACACTGGTAAATTGTGCTACATAAGAGAGACTTCCAAGTTCAAATTTACATTGAATTTATTTTCTTCCTGCTTTCTTTCCTGCCTCTCTAGGAAAAAAGGATTATTTCAGTGGCAAGTTTTCTTACTCTGGTTACAAGTCTGACTGATTTCTCTCCATAGCAATGTCCTGCAGTATAACCTTGAGCTGGTGGTTATCAAGAAATACCCACCTCCATTGCTTGTGAAGTAGTGGCTCTGTGCCCCAACTGAAACCAAACAAAACCAAATTCCTAATTCCAAAAGCAGCCAAGGAGGAGCCAACACAAACCCATCCATACATGAAAAATCAAATACCAGCACACTGCGCATTCCTCTATTCTTGTTAAAACCAATCTAGGAATGTTAATAACAAGGCAAACAAATCACTTTGTCAGAAGCTGGAGCTTGTGTCATGGGAAAGAGTTCCTGAAATTATTGTTAATAGCCATGAATCATCACCTACAGGAGTTTGGGGATCAGAGGGCACAACCTCAGTGCTCCATCAGCCAGGGCTGTAATTGCCCACACGTGAGGGAATGAAATGCATCAGGATTCACCCATTCCAGATGAAATGATGTCTAATAATACTAACATGAAGGATTTATGGTTAGTGAGGGAGATTAGAGAAACCACTTCTCCTTAGGTAATTATCATTAAGAATTAAAAAGAAATTACAGGCGTGTCTTGTGGTAACAACACTGAGCTGGAATCATGGAGGCTAAATTCCCTGCTCTACCACAGTCATATTTTTTAAGGTTGATGTATTAATTTCTGTTTCAATTAATTAAATATAAAATAAGGTTAATACTTTCTTTGCCTGTGTTCAGTATCTAACTGGAAGCTTTTCATATCTATAGCAGTGTAGGGCTTAGGTCTTGATCAGGACCTGAAAACAATGCCCTCAACATCAAAACAAACACAATAGGAAACCTCAGTGTATCCTCCTAAACAAAAATATTTACTCAAGCAAGTACATTTCCAAACAATTTATTCCAGAGGTAAAATATCTCTGTAAAACTGCTGGGAAGAGATTGCTGGGAGTGATGGGCTGTGCACGTTTGGGCAGGTAACTGACCTGGGGACCACCATGTTTGTCTCATGGTGGTCCTTTGAGGAATAATCAGCAATTGTTTTAAATAATTCAAAATGTGGAAAAGGAATAAATAATATTCCAATTAATACTTTGAATAAAAAAAAAATAAAACTCAGTCCTGGAACACATTCACAAGGAGCACACAGAGCATCTTGCAAAGACTAAGACTTAAAAATAGATCAGAAATGTACCAATCAATTTTAAGATTGTTTTCTGTGAATGAGACAGAATGATTCTATAAATCAGAATTCCTTAATAAAATTGCTACTCTTTTTCCATAATCAATGCCCTTGGTTTGAGTGTAGCTGGACAGATATAACTGATCATGAAGCTGATTCATTGTATTGTATCTTGCTAGAAATAAATTGAGATCAATGGCAAAACACCTATTGCCATCAGTGGAGGCAGGGTTGAACCTTCAGAGCTGCCTTTGTGCATGAGGACAGATCTATTTCATTTTAGTTGTTGCTGCTTTTTTTCTTTTTTTCTGTTTTACCTTTACAGTTTTCTGAGAACAGGACTAGAAGCCAGTGGCGTGTTTTAGCATGAACTTGAGAAATACTTTCCACTGTCAAAATGCAGCTCACCAAACAATCATTACCTTGAGCAGGCAGAAAAGACACTCAGTGTCTTTTGGATTCCAGCTCCTCTCTGCAGGAAGGGATCTCACTACAGGCTTAGAACAAAAAACGGAACAAATTGAAATGGCAGCACCATCCCTGATGGTTTAGTCTAGTTACAGAGAAGTAAATGTAGATGAAAGTGTTCAACCATTCTTTTGAATATGAGAATTATGTAAGACGAAGTCAGTGATAAATCTGTTACATTTTCTGTGAGCATTCAGATAAGAACTTCAAGGAGTCATATGAAAATTTCAGATATGAGATCATTTTAGCATAATTTCTCCTTTGAGAGAGTTTTATTTTTTATATTCCACCTCAAGTTTGAAAGTTTGTACTCTGAGACTTGCATTAAATCAAAACCTGAGCAATAGGCAGTCAGGCTGAAAAATTTCAGACATGTTTGTACAAAGATTTCTTGTGCAGCTCCTGCTGGAGGTGGTGGGAGCTCTACAAATGAAAGACAGGTGGGGTGGACCCCTTTTAAAATTTTTTTCATGTTTTCTTTTTTTCCCCCCTCCCATCTGAGGGATAAAAATGCTTCTGGTCTCACTTATAATTTTAAACAAAATCAGATTGTCCATCCTTATGCTGTTGCTAGCATGAACCTTGTTTCTTGTATGACTAAATCCCAACAGCAAACACCATCTGCCTGTTGAAGGAGCAGGCAAGTCACCACTGAGACAAAGTCTCACTCATTAGGGCTTGGGAAACATCAGGGCTGTTTTTCCACATTCTGTGCATTTGTTTATTGAAGTTCTTGCTCTGATAGTGAATAAATTTTCCCCTATTAAACTGAAGAATTTACAAAGAGTTTTGCTCCAGATCCAAATTCATATAAGGTGCCATTGTGTGAAATTTTACTGAATTCCTTGAAACAGTAGATGGTCTTGGAAAATTATCCTACAGCTAAGAACACAGAAATTCAGACTGTGATAGAGCAACATAAATAGTAGTGGCACATCAGTTTACCCTTGCAGGAATAATGTGTATCAATTACTGTTGTGAAACGATTCTTAAGTGCTATTTCTCCACAACATCCATAGGAACTAAGAAAAAGCTGTGACTTTTTATTCAGGCATTTAAATTCCAGCAAGTTCTAAAAGGCACATCTTTGCCTTGGATTTTATTCATGTAAATAGAAACACACACTTGAAAAAAATGCTATTTTATCTGAAATAATAGTTGTGCAGTCTCTGATTTAGAAAAGTACTATTACTTTGGAAGTTAACATTTTCCATTCTGCTCTAGAATGATTTTAACATTTTGTACAGCAGGTAGAAACGAATGGCACACCAAAGGGCTAAGTTAGCTACTTTAAAGTACATGTACAAACATGTTTCCTTTGCTGAATGCAGCTGCTTTCCAGCAGGACTGCCCGGCCACTCCAGTCGTTATGAAAGGTCACAGAATGGGCTGGGTTGGAAGGGACCTCAAAGCTCCTCTCGTTCCAACCCCTGCCGTGGGCAAGGATGTCACTCCCTGGACCAGGCTGCTCAGGGCCCCGTTCAAGCTGGCTTTGAAGGTGGATATTTCCACTGGACTGGTGTCAGATCCACAGCTATGGAAAGTCATCGCCTGCAGAAGGCGAGGAGCAGTGGGGTTCCTGCAGGAGAGCTGTCCAGCAGTGGTGCCTTCTGTTCCCTTCAGCATCTTCCAAATGGGAGACACCACGCTGGGCTGCCTGGATACCTTCTGTGAGATCGTGGGTATGATTGGAACATGTGTGATTTTGAGCCTCAGCAGAGAAAAACCTTCCTTTAGGCACTGACTGTGCAGTATCTGGAAAGCAGTCGCTTTGACAGCAGTGACCCTCATTTGCAGAGTGCAGTGGGCACAAGGCTTAGCCCCCTTAAACTTCTGCTCAGATTCGTTCACAGTCTTTGAGATTTGATATCTTGCAAGCATTTTATGGTGGGGTGGGTCCATGAAAGAGCAACCTGTTAACAAAAGGTGGTGTTGTGGGGATATCTCAGGTTCATGTTGCTGGAGCAAATGAAGGCATCAGTACTACCCCACATTTGGTTGTCAGTGGGAAAGTACATTCATCTTGATATTTCTGAGCCAACATCTCCAAGAGAAACTGAGGTGTTTGTATTTGACCATTAAAACTGAGAGCAAAATTGCAAAGGACTACGTGGACATAGGAAATTGATATGTGCAATTATGAAACACTTTCCAGAGGTGTCCATGGCAACTAAAATTCATAACTTTATGGGATAACAAAAATCCCAATAGAGATCACGATCGAAATATTGACTTTATGTCAAACTGTAATTCCTCTCTCTACTCCTCATCTAACCTTTTCATATTCCACAGGGTACAAATTACTGACCTCTTCCTTTCCATTAGAAGATAAGGACCTTATCACCTTTTCTCTTTTCTGCCATCCTTATCACTCTACAGGCAGGAAGTCTGTGCTCCCCGGTGGTCTAATTGATACATATCTAATTAAAGGCAAAGCATTTTTTCTCAGCTTGTATTCAGCTTTTAAGTGTGTTGCTTTGATTTCAGACCTGAAGAACAGCTTTGTGTGCCTGAAATTTACTCTTTTTCAAACTGTACTAATTGGTCAAATCAAATGTACTACAAACTTTGCCTTCACTGTGCACCAAAACATTCATTTTTGTTAGAGAAAAAGAGAAAACAATTTGTCATGGGTCTAGTTAAAAGCTATGTGTGAGGTCTGCTGCTCTTCAGAACCTTTGAGATTAGGACAAAATATTCAAATATGATGAGACAGAGAAAAAGGATTCAGTAGAGACAAAGGTAGAGAAGTGGATTAGCAAGTAAAACAATGTTAGGACTTACTCTCTTTAATCAAGATGCAAGTTCCAAATTTCTTACCTTCTTGTGGCCTGTTGCTGTTGGGGAAAAAATCGGGATTATGCAAAATTGAGGAACTAATATAGGGTGCCCTCCATCCTCCTATTCCTTATCATTTTGTTTAGTAAGACTGTCTTGTTGCTAGTTGCTAACAAGGTTTGTGATGGTTTGGGGTTTTTTTCTGAGCTAATTGCTCTTTTGATTTGAGCTCTTAGAAGTATGTGATAGGATTGTTGTTATAATAGGCAATAACCACAAGAATCTCATCGAGTTTTCTGAGGACAGACTGTCACAAGCCTTTTGTTTGCTTGTGCTGAGCTGGTACTTGGCAGCTTGTGTGGTAGCTCAGCCATTCTCTAAATTAACAGGTTGTTCTTTGTATTTGAAGGGGGGATTGATGTGATTGAAGTGATTAGCATGTATATGCCTAAACAAATTGCTCTGAGGGAGAGAGGGGTCCAATCAAGAAAACTGGATAGGTCCAAAGACCTATCAGGGTTGGAAGAACCCTGGTATGTTCAAAAGTGTGCAAAGGACTTGAGAATAAAATTTCAGACTAGAATATGATTGGGAAAGTGCAATTTTACTCTAAAACCTTTGTTAATGAAAGTTCAACAATGTATTTTTGTTAGATTTCTTTGGAGGCAAAAGCCCTGGCGCAGCTACAAGACATAGTGTGAAAAAAATTAAGTGCAACAATTTATGTTTTGGTGATAGCAAAGTTGGGCCAATCCTCACAGTGTTTGGCTTCCTAAGTTACTTGAGAGTCTATAGAAAAATTATCATTAAAGTGCTTAAATGCATTTCAATAATATTGCCAAGTGACTCAAACTTCTTTTTCCAAAGGACTTGGAGCCTTCATGTTTTTTTCTTTAGGGCTGGTGCTCTGTGTGGACCAGCCATAGTTATTCCAAATCTTATTGAAGGGCTTCGTTGTGTTGGCAGGGCAGGAGAACCCTGTGTCCTACAGAATTTTAGAGTTCACCTGCTGGGTAAAGTCCCTTTACATTTCAGCATGTGGAAGCATTAGATTAACTGTTTACTTAGTCTTAACTAATACACTTACAAATACAAAGTCTAATAATAGAGGACTGGCCTAATTCTTTACATTTATATGCACACAGGTTTTGTTATTTTTCCCACAAGTGATGCCATGGCCTTCATGAGACAATGGGAGGACCCCAAAAATACTGGTTTTCACCTTCAAACTACCTTTTATTTACACATAGCAGTATATCATTGACTAAGATTGGCTTTTGAATACATATGTAACATAAAACTAATATATTTTTTTCTGGGTTTTGCCTTGCAGTACAGAATTGGACAGCTGTACATGATCAGCAAGCACAGCCATGAGCAGAGTGACCGAGGGGAGGGTGTGGAAGTGGTGCAGAATGAACCCTATGAAGATCCCAACCATGGCAATGGTCAGCTAACAGAAAAACGAGTCTATCTCAACAGGCAAGTGCAGTAGAACTGCTTCTCCCAGCATGGACTGGAAGAAAAATCTGCAAGGAAGGCTGGCAACAGCCTTTCTGTTTCAAAAGAAAATGTTCCAAAAGAATGTTTCAAAAGAAGATGTTCCCATGAATACATGCTGCTTCCTGGCAGCCATGGGGAGGTGGGACAGATCAGTGGCTTGAAATAGAGGAATTACCTACTATTCCTTCTAGAGCATCTTCTCCATGAGAAGGAATTATAACTTGGAGTTAAGGATACACTGAAAATCAGAACTTTTGTTTTCTTTTACACTTAATTGTTTGTCATCCTGTTTTCCAAAATCGTTGGGGAGGGGGAGACAAAAAACTAAACAACAAAATCAGCAAAGACCTGCCCTCCAAGAAAAACAAAACTGAACCATTAAAAAGGTTTCATTTTCTCTCACCTCATAATCATGTCACAAAGCCAGCATTTTTGCTGACTGTATTCTGCCTCAGCAAAGTTAATTGACATTATGAATGACCATTGTACAATGTCAGCCTTCTGGATCATTAGGCTTAAAGACATGGTGGAAAATTTGGGGGTTTTCTCCCTGAAGTTCCATCACGTTTTAGAGTGAAGTGTTTGTCTTCCTTTGCTGAAATGATACTGCTGAGGATCAATGTCTCCACACTCACTGGCTGGAGATATATAAATATATATATATATTTGTGCAATATGAGAGATATTGCACAATCTGTTCCCATTTTTACTACTGCTGATTTAATTGAATACTGCTGCTTTTCCTGAAGTTCTTCTTTTCCCCTGGGCCTGTTTCATTGTATTAAACTTATGCTCTGCAGCATTTTTGAAGTGGGCATACAAACATTGAGGCTATTGCTTCTATATTACAAGTTCCTCCTGCACTGCAAACCTGACATATCTAATCTTAATTCAGCCCAAATTGAATCACCAGTGCTGCTGCACACACACACACACGAGAGTTCAATAATCTATATCTTGCCAACATTTAATATTATTGTGATTTTAAGTGTTCTCTCACAGGCTCGATACAGGACTTGGGAAAAATCAATATATGTGTTCCCATAGTAGAGCTCCCACAAGTTGTGGGTTTTTAAAAAACGTTTCTGGATATTCCTTTCCTGCATGTTAAAAACAAGGCTTTGAGCATGGAAGAGCATATTCAGAATTGTCACTTCAGGGCAATTCAGAATGACTACAAGAGCCTAGAAGCCACGTACAAACCATACTTGGGAAGCGCTTGATTCTTGGTAGGGCAGGCGATGGAACACAGGATTTCTTAGCCAAAGATGGGTACAAACTTTGACAAAGCAGATCTTTGTGCCTACAACAACTCAGGACAGTTACCTAAAGCTGTGGTGGATGTTTGAAGTCAGGTTCACTGAGTTTAATGATAATTCTGAATCCTCCATCACCAGATTTGCTATTTGAATCTGGGCGTGGTGTCACAATGCCACCAGATATTGCAGTACTGTTGGAGCTTTGTGGAAAGGATCAGGAGGTTTTCAGGCTGCTGTGGATTTTGCTGGGAGGCCAGGATGTCTCTGGAGGTTTTCACTCAAGGAGATGTGCTCCCTTACAGGATGTGCTGGAAACTTCTCCTCTGCCTGCCTTGCTGAGGAACACAACTTCCACCAGCACAGTTCTCCCCCTCAGCTTTTCTTCTTCCTGGGTCCACTGCCCTAACAAACTTTGCTTTGCTCTATTTTGATCTGAACTGATATCTCTTAAAGAAATTTGAGACTGAACTTCATCTGGATGGAGGAGAAATAAGGAAATAAGGAAAAGAAAAAAAATCTAATGTGATCCTCTTACCTGTGCTGCTGAAATAGAGATATTATCTTTTCTTGGAGTGGACCTTGGAAGAATTCATGTGTGTCTGTGACTGGGACTTGCTAGCAATTCTGAGTATAATCTGTGTTTTGCTCATAAAGTTATTTTTTTCAGGATGTTCTGTACTGGTGAAGATAGGTAGACAGGCAAAAAACAACAATAACCAAAAAAAGTGCAAAATGAGCAGATGTATATTTTCTAGTGTCAGTATAACCTTAGTTATATTTAGAATTGTTTATTGCCTCTTCTCTCCTGCTGGAGCAATGTTTTCAGAAGCTGAAAGTCTGCATCCTCTGGTATTTATAATTTAGGCATCAGAGCAAAGTTTAGCAGGGGTAAGGGAAACATTCGTAAAAACACTGACAGAGGCTGACAAAATAAACAGAAGATCTGATACAGGGAAGTCTATTATGCAGGATGTAAAATACTGCTTAAAATCTGTACACAAGAAAGGTTTATGTAAAGAAAATAATCCAGTTTTGAGCAATGTCATCAAAGAGCAAAAGTCAATGCACTTGGCTTTGAATCTGTAGATAAAGTACTAACATCTGCATTTTGCCTCTGGACAAATAAAATATTTATATGTAGCCAGATCATGGTTAAATAAGCCTTAATGATCCCAAATGTATTTTCTTCAGAATTTTGCTAATATGGAAAGTTAATTTACTTTCTGCACACAGTTATCTAAACAGAGCTATTTCAAACATTTACACTTGGGAAACTGAGGTTTGGAAGCATCTCCTGCAGTTCAGCATAGATTCAGTCTTGGCCTGGGTGCTCTGCTCAATGCTTTGCCAGACCAACACCATTTGAACCGAGTCCCCCAAGCACAGGGATATTTGTGGTATCCAAGGTCTGCTGTCCTTGGAATAACTAGTTCTGCATCTTTTGTTCCTGGCAGCCTCAGTGCTTATAACTGAAGTCATTAAGAGAGGGTTGAAAGATGAATTATAGTGAACTTGCCTTTTTGAATATTTCTTTGTTCATCAGTTTTTGGTACCCTGTGTGACCAGAGTGCTGGAAATGAGAGATTCAAGAGCTGGGGTAAAAAAACTGCTGCCACCCTTCCATGGTATTATTCAATTACCCTTTAATGATCCCTTCAAATGGTGAATCTGTATCTTTGATTTCTGAATCTGCTGCCTTTGCACCACTGCACTGGTGAGTTTTCTTGACAGAATGAGCTCTGAGCTGTAATGTCAGTTCCATTAATTCTCTTCACTTTTATTATTTACTTTTCCCATCAGCAAAATGGGACTAATGCTGCCTACCAGCCTCACGAGGTGTTTTGAGTGATCTGGTAATTTTAATATAAAAGCTTCCTACTCAGGAATTGGTGTTGGTAGTGTGGGAACAGCTGCGTGCCAGGTGAGCTGAGCACGAGGGTTTCAGTGTTGGCAGAGAACATGAAGGAAGAAAAAAGAATCTGTAAGAAGAAATAATGTACTCAGGATCGAAGTGGACTAAAATCCCACATTTCCTCCTGACCTCTTGTTAGAGAGTGCCTCCCTGTGGCTGAGCACACGGTGCCACCGGGACACTTTGTTCAGCCTCACCTGTTGAGTGTGGCCGAAGGTTCCAGGCCATGAACTCCCGAAATGAGCAGCCTCAGTTCAACCCACTCCAAGGTTGTTGCTCTGGCCCCAATCTGCTCCCTCTGAGAGGGGAGCACAGCTGAGGCAGAAAATGGAAATGCTCCTGAGAAGTCTGGGTGTTGCTGTCTCCCTCAAACACCTCAAAAATGATGGGCACATTTGGAAGTATCTTTATTTCTACAATACACATAGAAATAGTCATAGCATAGTCTAAGTCATAATATATTCTAATAATATAAGTCATAAGAGATTCTAATTTTATATTTTCTTTTTACTTTCAGCAAGCTGCCTAGCTGGGCTAGAGCAGTTGTTCCCAAAATATTTTACGTCACAGAGAAGGCCTGGAATTATTATCCTTACACAATCACAGGTAAGGAATGTGGCAGAAATGATTGCTGCTTTGTGGTTTGGGGATGGTTTAGTTTATCTTCAGAAGCTCCAAGTTATATATCAAACTACAAGCACCAAGTCTCTTTAACAACTCCTCTTGAACTGGATATATTTTTCACCTTATATTTACTGGTATCAGGAAATGAAGATTATAAAGTAAGGATAGGTAAAAACTGGAGTAGGATAGGTAAAAACTGGAGTGTTGTGTCTGTGCAATTTCTTGCTTGCAAAGAAAACATCGGGTGCTTGGATTCTGTCAGACTTGTGTCCTTTATTGTCCCTTAGACTTTAGTCAAATATGAATCTGCAGACTATCTGACACAATCATTTTTATTATTAATGTGTGTTTACTGTAAGGATCTTGCATCATTGTTTTATTTCATGTTTCTCTTTTTTTTCTTTTCCCTCTTCTTTCTTTTTTTTTTTTTTTTACAAATGGACAATTGGAAATCAGAATACACAGTAAGTTCTTCTTCCTATTTTTATTCCAAAAATAGAAAATTGATGTAAAATATAGTAGTGGAATCCAACCTGATCCCTTCTTAATATATCTTATTTATAATGCATTCAATAGTGAAACCTTATTTTAGTTATTTGTTTAAGCAATTTAAAGGGAAATTTGAAGTAATTCTAAGGGGATCCTATAAATTATTTTTCTTTATCACTTCAAAATAATTTGATATGTTTTTACTTACTGACTCTAAGAAAGAACCTTCTATTAAAAAGGGTGAGGCTTTTAAGGTTCCAGTTGTTACATGGAGACATAAGAACAGATTTTATTTATTGGTTTATTAATTTATAAAATGCTCATCTCTGGTATAGTATCTGGGAAACTGTACAATCTGTAGACAAAATTAAAGATAATCTGGGCACAGTGCCCAGAAAAATCATCTATTCCCTCTCGCATATCTAAGGCAAAATATAGCACATAAATCATGAGAAAAATTGTTTAAATATGCTGGCCTCAATAATAGCAATAAGTTTCCAGCAGCCTTTGGAAGGTGAGGAGTGGGTGGTGAGAAGGTTCCAGGTGAAGGGACCTTTCAGAAACTCCTCCTTTGATTTAGCTTGATCTTCTGACTGCAGATAAAACATAATGCAGATGTTTCTTTTAATTCTGCAGTGCTCAAAATGTTTGTGCAGATTTTTTAAAAGCCCATAAAGCACAAAGAGAAAAAAAAAATTAGTGTGATTAAAAAAAAAAGGGGGATTTAAAGGCTCAGATCTGAAAGCTAGAGGCCAAGAGTTGCAACTGTGAAAGCCAAGTTTGAAAACCCAAAGCAACAAACTGTGCTTTCCAATATGTGCCACAGGTACTTAGAATATTCATTTGATTGGCAGAGGAAACACAAATGTCCCAGAATGGACAGCAGTGACGAGGGACAGATTCTCAGCTGGTTTTGCCAGAAGAAACTTTTGGTAGGGAGTGTCAGAGTTCACATTAATTAAGGCTTACCTTTGATAGCACATTTAGTTTTAGGCTGGGAAGTTAACATTTGCTGTGTTGCACTGATATCTCTCCATGGTAATTTTTTTCTTTAACTGAATGTAAATTTGAATCTTTTAATGTGATTTTTTTTCTTTAACTGAGAGAGACAAGTGGGGATGATGCAAAGGGTGGTGGCAGACAGAAATATGTGTCTAAATTTGAAATGCAATACATTATTAAAGCCAAACAGCAGTGCTGTACTCAGAGAATCTGATTCAGGAGGTGATCTCTGTCTGATCTGGTGAAACAACACCTGATGCAGGTTGGAGGAAGGTACAGCTACAGAAATGTTCAAGAGCATCAGCAGAAGTGATTGCAGCATTGAAGAGACATCTAAAGAAAAATTAAATCAGTCAGAAATCTAGAAGGTAGGCAAAACAGCCACTAAGTGACAGTGTATTTGCCTGGGGGATCTGGGGACTAATTACCCATGGTGCAAGGAAACAGAACTAAAAGTACTGGGAACAGAACTAAAAGTACTGGGGGGAGATAAGGGAAACTGTACTTCAGACAAAAATCAAAAATATGTATTAATGGAGCTGATAGGCTATGAATTTATCTTCATGGAAAACAGAGACAGTGCCTTTGCCTCCAACTGTAGAATCTAGAACAAAAATGTTAAACATACCACTGGGAATAATTGCTATCCTTGTCTGGAATATTTCTCTAAATTTGATCTTCTGTATTCATTAGAGAATTCTGAAAGAAAGAATAAGCCCACAGACATTGCCCAAAATATGTAAGATAGCTTGGAAACTCTCTTCTTAAAGATCATAAATTATTTCTGAAGGGTCTGTGGGAAATGGTGAGAGTCAAATAAGCCTCATTTCAAGGAAAACTCGTTCTAAAGGCAGGCCAATAACTGGATAAATAAAGCATAATCTTATCGAGTCAAGTACGTACTGCTCTGTGGTATGTTCACACCTTATTAACCTTGTAAATTCCACTCTAAATAAAGAGAAGGACCTTAAAGGCTCAGCATGTTATTTCAGTGTGTGTTAGTGGTTTGGAAGAGGATGTGAACAGCAGACTGAACCTTACTGACAGTCTTAAGGTTTTTCAGTTGCAAAATGTGTAAGCTGTTGAGAAATAGCATTCAAGCCCATACTCTGGCATTTAGAAATGCAGTATGGAATAATTTCATCAATCTGATTCTCCTGTGAATATTATGGAATCCATAAATACAACCTTCTTAAAGACCTGAAATTAGGACACCTAAGAAAAACTGCTCATCAGGCATTGAAAAATAATTTTCAGAATATTGTTCTGTGCCATGGTTGTATAAAAAAGCCAAGAGCAATTGGATGCATGAAAACAGGAATGGAAATTACACTGTCATGATGTTAGTCCTCTGTAATCTGGATCCAGTTATGATGGCATCTGCTTTAAGCAATGGTATTTGTTACACAGCAACCCCCCTAAATTTGACAGCAAACACCACATCTGCTGCTGGGTATTGACAACCATGTTAACAACATGTAAAGCAAAAGCCACGCTTGAGATGATGAGTTTAACAGAGCTATTGCACAAGTGATGCTTTTGTGGGGTGCAATTTGTGCTGTGGGGTCACATCAGGAGAGCATTTGCAAATGCACCTGGTTAAAGCTGCCATACAAAAGACTTCCTCTCAGGAAGGTGACACATCAGGACTGTCCCAAGTGCTGTATCAGAGCAGGAGCTAATCCTTGAAAGCTTCCTGCTGACATGGAGAGGGAGGAGGAAGTCAAAAAATACTGTCAGAGCTGAAGGCGAAGGAAGTCATCCAGATTGGGGGTACTATTTAGGGAATGAGATATTCCTGTAAAGTTCAAAGTTTTAGTGCTTGGGGTGTTACTTCAGACCTGTATGTGAGAAAGTGTCTTCAAGATAGACACTGGAACTGCTTTGGTTTTTATCTTGTCATTAAAACCTGACGAGATATCTTGCTAAAATACATATTTATGTTTTATCTACAAATCCACTTCTATTGTGATTAAGTTGATGTTAAGATAATAAAGCTGTGATACCATATTTAGGGTGCAGCAGAAATGCAGCCCTATAGGATTAACTCCAATGGATTCCACTCCATAAACAATTCCAGGACTTGGGTGTGGCCAGGTGCCTCCTGACCAGCTACACCTGCTCCTGGGAATGGGTGCTGGTGGCTGCTGCCTTTGGAAAGAATTCCTTTGCTAGTCAGGGGCTGGGGCCTTTTTCTCCTGGAGGATGGAGACAAGATGCCTTGCAGATCTCAGCAATCCCTTCTGTGCCAGCTTATCACAGCCTTTGCAAATATGTATCTTTAATGTATGCTATTCACAGTGGCAAGAACAACTGAACTTTCAGGAGGCTTTGTTATTTTCATTTCTGAGGTTGCCCAGCAAGATTAGAAATAATTAACTAGAAAGCAAACTTGTGTGTACTGCTAACCAAACGAAGAAGAATTGCATAGAACTAAGTTTCTTTACCTGCATTGGGATATTGTTAGAAAATAAACAGCACAGAGCAAATATCCATTCGACCTGCTCAAGTGACAGTGGAGATATTCTGGACAAAAAATAGAGAGGAGCCTCAGGCAAACAAACCATCAGATCATGTTTGGTGACTAAACCATGGTAGAAAATCTTCATGTAATCAAACTACACTGAAAATGAGCCAAAGTTTAGCTCTCAAGCTGGAGTAGAAAGTGGTTAGGAAAAATACAAAGAGAATTTAAGCAAACTCTTCTGGGTTTGAAGGTGCAGTTCAAGTGTTTACCGGGAATCAGTTCAAACAGATTTGCCTGACTTGAATGGCTTTGGTAGTGTTAGAAATATTTCAGTTCTGGGGCTAAAATTTAAAAACAGCCAGATAATTTTTTTGTGCATAATTTATGGACAATTGTTGGTTTCACAATTATATAGACAAAACAAACATTAAAATGGCATTGTTTGCTCTGTACAAGGGGGAGGAGCATTCCTTCACCATGCCAATGTCCCAAACATCCTCATGACTAGAATATAAACCCAGAATATTTATGAAAATCAGTTATGGAACAGAAAGCAGGAGACAACAATTCCTTTGATGATTTATCACAATGACATTTATTCTTCTACAGCAAAAGACTGAGGAAAATAAAATTATGTCATCTGGTATGTGTCAAGGCCCCAGAGTGAGAGTTGCTAAATGGTCCATTACTGACCTGCTGGTTTCTGATTACTTTTGAGAACAGGCATGTTTTGTGCTTCACTTAGCTGCTGGTTTATCCGTGAAGTAAATTATCTGGAAGGAATGTTTTTGTATTGTTATTTTTATAATGAGATGACTTGAGAAGGAAAACAGTTGTTTCAGATAAACATTGCTGAAGAGTTTTTTCCTGTGTTCTCCTTATCTGATTACCAGCCCTTGAAATTTGGATCTAACCCCTCACTCTTCAGGGCTGAAGCTTTTCTGCAGCTTGAGGATTTGAAGAGTCTGCATCAAAACAGCAGTACAAAGAACCCATACTACAGTTACTACCAGCATCCTCCCATCTTACCCCCCCCCAGCTCAGAAAACAGGCTCACTGATGCTATTGTCCTGGAAAAGCACAGATTTATTTCTCTTAGTGGAAGCTCCAGCAAAAGGAAGGACCTCTGCAGTATTAATAAGAAAAAAACCAACATTTTTTAGAGAGCTGCAAACCTGTATTCTCATTTAATAGCTTAATCCCATTGAAACGAGTAACTCAAACTGCTTGGGAGAATTCCCCTTCTTCCAGTACTGCCTTATTCCAAAGCAATCCAGCCCCCTCTCTGATGGATGGGACTGTCATTTCCACTTGTGCACGCTGCTTTTCACTTCATTTCTTCTTCAATAAGCAGGTTACTGTTCCCATGTATCAAAGAAAGAGATCCTAAGGGAAGGCAAAGCCAGAGATAAGAGTTTTATGGTGGTTGGAGGCAACTTGTTACTCATCATTCCATCTCCAGGTTATTGTATACAATACAAACAGTGGTTTTCTTCCTCAGCTTGTTTATGAGAGTTTTGCTCCCTTGTTTATTTTCAAGCCCTGTTTTTGCATTATTCTTTTCCTTTCCACTCAACAGCAGTTTTGTTTGTTGTTTGCCACCTTCCTGTGCTTATCTTGCTTTCCAAATTCTCCTCCCTCTCACTGAGTCACATCTTCCAAATGCCATCACCCTGCCCAGCCCTTTCCGTCTATTCTCTTCCAGCCTTGTCACCCTGATTGATGCTGGTTTGTGCCTGAGTGACCTGACCACAGCAGCTCTGTCTGGAGCAATCTGAGGGGAGTCAATAACTCCCCATTGTCCATTTTCCAAAAAAACATTGAATATTCCACCTTCCATCACCCCACAGTCCCACATCCCCTTTGTTGCTCTCAACAAAGTTGGGACTCCATTTCTCTTTCCCAGGTTCTTGATCTTCAATAAAGAAATGCTGTTGTTACCCCCTGAGTAGCAAAACAGTGCCCAAAAATTTTGAATTTAAAGGATATGATATATGGGAGTTATCCTATGGAAAAGATGTCATTTGCTTGAACACTCTCACCTCATTGTAGCAGTCACTTTGTTCTTTAGGCTCCACAGAGATCACTCTCTAAAGAATCCAGTTCCACCTGTGTTGTCAAAATAATGCATATAAAAAATCATCAGTCTGAGAAGTGGTGGAAGATGAGAGAGAACATTTACATGAAATGTCTGCCTTGCTGGGCTTTTATGTTAAGATTTAGGGAAATACGCTTCTGCTGCTTAAAAAAAAAAAAGGAAAAAAAAAGTGGGATTAATTTTTACTGTGCAGAAATAACTGCCAAGGATTGTGGATTAATATTCACAAGGAACAGGAGAGATGAAGAGCAAGGATGAGGTCTCTAGCAGGTCTTTGAACGTTCTGCAGGCAGAAACCACATGGAAAATGAAACCAGCTGCAGCAGCATGGATGAACTGGCGCTGCTCACACAAAGCAGGTTCCAGAGGGTGAAGAAGCCTCTCTCAGACCAACATATTTGCTGAGAGCTGCAGTCATTCCACAGCCACCTCAGGTGTAATTACTAGGCAAAGGTGGATTTGGCAGCCCTCTCCATTAAACGATTGTCACACCCTGCGTGTGTTTGACTGTCTCTTTAAGACTTTGGCAAGTGTTTTGGCACACTTGGGTTCTACCCTGTTCTTGTAAGTGTTGCTTATTGCTATGGCAACGCTAATCAATCATCGTGCTAAAAATAGGCCTTGCGTTTTTCAAGAGGTTATATGTAGGGAATTGCAAACACAACTGGGGGCTGTGCTTTCCATATGCTGCTTTCATTCCCTTCATTCTAAGGTGGAAATACCCCTGCTCACGCTGGTAATTACTGGTTCACTCTCCTGTTTTTGCACTGGTGCTCTCTTGAGCCTTAAACCTCTCCTGGTTCTTCCAAAATTGAGGTGCCAAATATAGAAAATTTAGGCGAACAAACAAAAACCTCCAAATATCCCCTTATTTGTTTTTGACTGTCACAGGTGTGCTGGGTATAACAATTTTTAAAGAAGTTTATAAGACGTCTAAAAAATCTGGAGGTGACAATAGCTGGAGATCCCTCCCTTGAGAGCTTTTCACAAAGATACCTTATCACTGAAGACATTGTGACTGAAGATTTTGAATTATTCTGTAGAACTTAGGTTTCATTTCAAGTTAAACATTGAATTTGCCACTATTTCATTCCCAAGAGGAACGTTGCCAGCTGTAGAGGCAGTGAAATGGAGAGCTGGAAACAGTGCCCTGTGCATTCCTGTGTGTGCTCAGGATCGATCGCCTCCAGGTCAGTGCTGGAAGAACACGGGCCCCAGAGGAGGCAGAGCAGAAAGGGAGTGGTGCTCAGAAGAAAATAAGAATCTCCTAAAAGGTTTATTACCTACTATTCACTCCCCAGTTTGTTTCTGACTGTTGCATAACAATTTTAATCCCCAGTTAAGTAAATATGCAGCCACTTGAGGGGAAAAACCCAACTTTTTGCATGATGAATAATAGTCTTTTGAATGATGCATAAACAGTTTTCTGGTTCTGCCAGAGCCTTCTGCCAATTAGTCAGAGTGCAGCTGATGAATCATGAGACACATTCTGTGAAATGTTCAAAAATTTGGACCCTGCTAAGTGTTCCTGTAAGGCAGTGAGACCCCCCACAGCTGCTGGAGCAGTGGTTGCCAGCCAGTTGAGTTTCTGAGAGAGGTTTTTGCGGTGGAGGACTTCTGGTGAATTTGAATTTTCATTTGGGGTAAACCCATGTTGCCATTTATAATCTCAAATTAGGCTGTTACAGTTCTCTCCTTCATACTAAGCACACAGGGAGGCTGCCTGTGGGTGGCTTTACAGAAAGTGGCTCTCTAATGAGGTGGCTTGAGGTAAATGGCACCATTCTTCTATGCTAGTCTAAGGAACCTTGGTCTTTTTGAAATAGATTAGAAGATCTCTTGTTTTAATTAGAGTTTAGATTCTGGGTCACAGGAATCAACAACCAGACTCCAGCAGTGGCTTGTTGAGCTGCTCCAGGCAGCCCAATGCAGCCTCACGCTCGGTACACGGAACGGTGACATTTCGGTGTCATGACCTGACTCATTGCTGGCAACCCCCTGACAGTGATTGAAAATAGCAGGCATTTCTTTAATACCAAGGTCAAAGGGAAATCTGGCATTTGGTTTTATTCATAATTCCCTCTGAAACTGCAGCTGTGCTTCAGATCAACAGCATGAAGGGGGTTTTGGCTTCCATGGCACCAGAACCTTATTTTGAGGAATCTGTCTCACTTGTTTTTTTGACAAGGATTGATTCTAGATGTGCTTATTGATAGTGGCTATCCTGTGATCAGAAGAAGACTGACCAATGACTTGTTGGGTGACGCCCCTTGAAGGAGGGATGTATTTGCTGCAGTCTCCAAGGAGCTGCCTTCCATTTCAGCAGTTGCACTACACCTGGCCTCCTAAACACCCTCTTCCCTTACTCACCAGCCCCTCCCTTGAGGAACTCTGAATGTGTTCAAGCCAGGACTTGGACCAGCAGCAGTGTGAGCCCTGAGGTGTCCAAACACCCTCATTGTATAAGCTGTATGCACAGCCCATGGAGGAGTCATTTGCCATGGGGGATTAGTGATGCATCACACAAGGAACTGGCAGTTAGTGCAGGGAAAGCCTTGGTGACTAATGGGAAAGATGCTGAACTGGTGTCATTCAGAGCTGGTTAGACAGCTGTTCTATCTGCCTGTCTGAAAACTTGCTTTGAAAGAAGAACTGAAATGATAAATAAAATAGATTTGAAATATTTATTATGATGAGATTATGTTGCCTAGCATTACAAATTCTAGTCTTCATAAGCCAACTAAGCTAAGCAATCCTCAGAAAAATAAATTTATTCCCATGTAAATACCGAATGTTAATCTTTAATAGGAAAACATTGGTGCAGTCTTCTTTTTTCTTTTCTTTTTTTTTGCATTATTATCTAAAGATTTAGTGAAAAAGAATTTTCACAGAGGCTCATAATAGATCTAAATTTCATTAATAGGAAATTATGCTAAAATTCATTTCTCCCCTAAAATTAAGAAAAAGCCCTCACATATGAAAGCAGTGCTGTCTGTTTGGTCAGGACCTGCATCTGGTGAAGTGTCCTTGGGTTTTTCTATATGAGGGATAGACTGGTCTATAATGAGGGATATCCAGTTGCTCTCAAGATCTTAGTGAATTGAATTTCTAACAAGACATTCAGGACATTCGTACTCTTGGGCATAGTGAACATGAAAACTCATGCATCTAATTATTCCAGACTGCTTATACTGATTTATTTATATCTTCATTATAGTTTTCAGCTTTTAGATAGAATCTCTGGATCCCTATAGAATCATCAAACCTTTCAGGTTTACATTCTGGGAACATTTACTCTTTTTCTTGAAGTAATCTGAAAAAAAAAAGAAAGGTGATACCAAAAGGGATATACTGGATGTGTCAGCTGATGAAGCAAACCATATTTCTTGTATTAAACATACTTTTCTTTTGTTGCAGTGTTCGTTTTTGCCTAAATTCTCCATTCATATAGAGACAAAATATGAGGACAACAAAGGAAGCAATGACAGTGTGAGTATGGCACCTTGTGCAAAAGTTGATTTAATCCTCTTTGTTAACCACAGTCTGTCTGGGGCCTGGAGGTCTCTCAGTCTGGGGAAAAAGGCCCCATCAGACTTGTGCCTTTGCCCCTCCCTGGGTGCCCTGCTCTTGAGCAGCTGCAGAGGAGTTACCTCTGAAGTACCAGGAGATGAAATATCCATGTACACACCTTCCTTTCTGCCTCTTCTATTCTATTTGTTCCTTCTCTAAACGCAGCATAATTTACAGATGTGAATTTAGTTGTGATGAACATTATGGAAAGTAAAGAAAAGATGACTGGGGGTTTTTTGGTGTGCTTGTATTCCACTTTCTGTGTTTCACATTATTATCTCTGAATAAAGGGGGTTGAATTCCAAGGAGGTGTCAGGAAGAACAAACAGGAAACTAAACAATGGTCAGAGATGAGAGGTCTCAGTAAGCAGCTTGGGGAACAATGGCTGTGCACTTAGGTGATGCTTTTCTCAGTCACTTACCCGAAGTTTAAAATTTTCAGAGTTAGAGCTTAGAGATGAGAAGGACAATTAACTATGTAAAATCCTCTGCAGAGGAAGGGCGGGAGTGAGTAGCCAGCAGCAGCTGCTGATCAGAGAGGCTCAGGAGCAGAAGGCAGGAGGTCAGTCAGACTTTGCTGGGCAGAGAGCAAAGCAGAGTCTGCTTTTTCCTTGAAAAAAATACAAAAAAAACCTTTCACTAAAGCCCAGCATGAAAAGATTGAAGCCTTGGGTTCATACACAAATATGGTTCTTCCTGTTTCATTTTGGTATGCATTGGTTGCAGACTTATGGGAAGAGGTTTCTTATAGGCATGAAACAAAGTTTAAATGTCTGGAAATTTGAGCTGTATAACAGACACCCAATGATGGGGTGTTTGAACTCATTCTTGAAAAGGAAAAAAGCAGGCAAGCAGATTTTAAGGGGTCTAAGCACAGCCTTCCAGGATTTTGGGGTGTTCCTCCAGCAGCCTTGGTAAGAGGAGGGTGTTCTGTTCTCCGGGTGGGAGGTACATTTCTCCCAGCCCCCTGGGGCTGCCTGTTCATGAGGCTGACAGCTGTTGCACTGCTTATGGCAGAATAATTACATGTACAAGAACAAGGTGGAATTTGGAATAATGCCTTTGGCGTGCAGACACTTTCCCACTGGGAACATGACAGGGATCATCTATTAACCACCAGATACCAACCACTCACAGTCACTGCCTCTCTAAGCCAGATCAGGGAATGAGTTAAAAAGAGGTGTATTACATTACCAGCTAGATGAACATTGTGTAATTTATGCACTTTTTAATGTTCACTTCTGCTTTTTGGCAGCACTTTAATTCAGAGCAAGCCCACACCTTTGGTTTTGGGAGGCTGCAGACTAATTTTCTGGTGCATTATAATGTCAGCAGTGAGCAGACATGATCTGGGCTGCTGTCTGACAGAGGAAGAACTGAAGCTATTTAAGCAGAGTGAATTCTTTCAGTGTGTCAGCTTGTGGCTAAAATACTGTGAATCAAGCCCTGAACAGTATCCAGCCAGGGAATTCAGATGAAAGTGGCACAGAGGTGGGATACTCCAGTGATGTAAATCAAAGAAACTCTATTCTGCTTGAATCCAGCTCTTCCAATGTCATTTTTACCAGACTGCCAGCAGGGTAATATCATATTACCTTTCTATTGCAGCACCTGAGTCACAGACTAAGCCAGTGTTTGCCTAGATTAAGAGATTTCACTGACCCCTGCCTGAACTGAGGAGGAGAAAGAGCAGCTGAATTAGAGGGTTGCACTCCAGCCCTAATTTCCCTGATTTTGTAATTCTGAGAGCTGTTCTGTTGCCTGGTGTGAACACAGTAAACCAATGGAAGGTCTACATTTTTGTGCTCCCATGACCTTTATCTGGGACCACAGACATGACTGGTGCAGCACTGAAATGCTGGAAAGTTCCTAAATATGGAGAGACTTCTGTTAATCCAAACACCTTGGAACTAGGAGCAGGAATCACCCTCATTTCCATTGCTCAATGGGCAGGCTTAAATCTCCCTTAAGAACTTGCAAAGTGCATTTCTCCTTTGTGTCAGACAAGTTGAGATCAAATGTCACTGTTTGTCTGGGTAGAAAACAATAGGAAGCATAGCACCCATTCCTATAGATTTCCATAGATACACTGTATTTTCCTTCATTGCAACTATCAGCCTTGTCAGATGAAGAAATAATGAATCCAAAAAATACTTCTGTAAATTTTGCAGTTGTAATGCAAAATAGACTGAATGAATATTAATGTTACAGTAATGAGGGCAATAATACAAATCTGATTTTAACTCAGCTATTTCTCAATGTATTTTTTTAGATCATACAGGGGTTTTTTAATCTTTGCACTTTGATCTATTCTTTATTTCCTTACTCTCTGATAAGGTAGATATTGATTGTGAAAAGCAATACTTAGACATAAGGATACTAAAACTAATTCCACTGACCCATGGAAGAAAATAGTATAAATGGTCTTGGGTTCCTGTCATTTTGTAGGCTGGGATGTTATTAGAATTATTTCATTTAACATGTTGTGTTGTCTGGTAAAATTCTACCTAATTATTGCAATATATCTTGATGCTAAGTTCCTATTGTTTTTTCTTCCCATTTGGCATGACATAAGATAGTAGTAATACTAGTGAAAGATGCTGCTGGAATCTGATTTTTCTATGTCTTAGAATTCATTATAATTTTAAACTATTTTAAATGTGTTAAAGCATTCTTGTTCCAATCTGTTAAAGTTTGCAGTTGATTTGCACAAATATAAACACTGACAGAAAGAACAATGGACAATAAATGTCTTTATTTAGGTAACCTTGTGTAGTAGTGCTGAACCATAAATCCACTGAGCTGTGATTTCAGTGCTCAGAGCAGCTGATTTTAATGTATCCCATGTAGTTGTTCCATGGCAACTCTATTCTTAGAAAAACAGAGCCAGTGTTGGATGAGCATGTGAGTACATCAAATATTGTCCCTGCTACCTTGTAGCATTACAGCTTCATTAACACTGTCAGAAACTGGCCCAGTGAGTCTGGCCAGTCAGTATGTCCTCTTGCAGATCTTTAAAATTAAAAGTCAGCTTCTTAAAGAGAAATTTTATTTTGATTTGATTTGATTTTAATTTACAAAATGGAATTTTTAAAAATTTGAATGTTTTGTGAGATGTAAATGACATGGGAGGTGGCATCTGTAGAGTCCATGAAAATCTTGCTTTCCTTTGTATCCTGAGCTGCTTCCACGGGGCAGTGCTGGGCAGGGGGAAGTGCAGGTGCCTGCAGCCAAGAGCCTCAGTGGGCACAGAGCAGTGCAAAAGGGCACAGTAACCACACCCTTCTCCCAAAGCAAAATTTACATGCTGGGAATTTGAATATAGATAGATAACGTCTGTATTCTGAATATTTAAAACATAGGGACATCCTTATAGAGAGAATTCTTACAGGTATCTCTGAATGAAATGGCAGAAATCCGGGCAGGAGGGTGGGAGCTGCTGCTTGTGTGTCAATAAATAGGGTGTGTGCTTTCCATGAGAACACTTCCTTAAGCTCTTTTTTTTATTTGGACAGGTATTTTCTTTCAACAGTCCATTGACTGCTCAGTATTTGTGTCACAAAGGACTCATTTAGTGGAACTGTCATCTTGCTCTCCTTTCTCTCCCATCTCTTTTTCCCACTGTTTCAGTGTGCACTACAGACACACGTTTTGGTTTTTCCCTTTTCGTGGGGAATGCACCAACTGTGCATTGCAATCAGCTGTGTTGATTACAGGGCCACACCATATGGCTGCAGTGGCTGCTGCAATCAATGCCCAGCCATGTCACACATGGCAGTGCCACACTGTCCCTGCGTGTCACCCTCTGCTACTGGGGAAAATGTCTGCAAGGCAGCTGAAGGTACAGCAAAGGCAGACTGGGGACAGACACTGCTCGAGCAAATTACTGAATCACAGAGACATTCCATTTTCCTATTTGTTGCACAAGGATCATTATGTTTGACTGATTTCTGTTGATTTGTTTTGTTTTGTTTTTTAGTCACAGAATTAATTGCTGTTGATATTTGGGCAGTGATTTTTTGCCATCTGATGGTGTCTGGGGAAAGCAAAAAAAAAAGTACAGCCTGTCAAAAAATTCAAAGGTTGTCAATATGAAAATTCACTGTATGTAAAATTTCCTGTGCCTTGCTCTTCGTAGCATAACATTTTTCTCTGGAAAACTCAGTGTCTGGATCTTGATTATGAAACTAAAGTAAAATAAATTTTAGATATAGCAGCTAACAAGAAAATCCATTTCTAGTTTGCTTGAGTTTAGGGTGGTTTTTCCTCTATTTTTGTCTCCTATCTTAGTAATGTGCAACTAGGTTGTAACAAACTTGAATATAGCACATGGAAATTAAATGTAAATTCACTATTTAAGGCAACTGCCGTGAAACACTGATTTCAGCTGAAAAGGATTCAGCTGTGCCCTGGTTTAACCTGCACCACAGGATCTCATTCTGGAAACTGGCAAAGGGATTGCTGGGCATCACTCAAAATATGGCAAAGTCAAAGCAAGGGACACTTTGAGGGTGAAAATATCTGCAGCTGGACTTTTCCTGTATGATGGTACTGAGTATCCCATCATTCACAGTGAAAAAAATAATGATTTTGTGATGCTTTTCTCCCCTCTAAGAAGTCTGAAAAGATAAAGGCAAACAAGTGGAAAGGTTGGTCTGAAATTCCTCCTGAGGGAAGAGCTCTCTTTGTTGAACTGCAGATCCTATGTCCCAATGGACATATGGCTATCACTGAACATATGACGAGGCCCACACTGACAGAGTGTGAACAAGTGATATGGTTGTGCCTCTACTTTTTCATTTTTCTAAATGAACTACTGAAGTTAGTCAGTAAATCTGGCACTTGAACTGGATGTGACTTAAAAAACGAGTCCCAGTAAATATTATAGATGGTCTATTGAGGTCTTGGAAGCACAGCTACTTTGACATAATTACATAAAAATCCAGTTCTCTGTCCAGAAAGCACAAATCTTAATGAGATATTTTATAAGAGGTGGAATAATAAGGGAGTCATGACATGGAGATCAAAAGGAGCAGGGATCAAGGCTGCAGATAAATATATGACTGCCTCTCTGTGGCACACAGGGATATTCCCAGCCAGTTCAGGGAGCCAAATTTTCTCTTCTCAAAGACTGATTCAATCTTTTTCCATAGAAAAATTGCTCCCAGTCATGCATGTCCACATGAATAGTTTTATCCCATTAACAGATTTGAAATTGGTCAATTCCTGTAATCTCTGCCCAAATAAATCTCAAAATGAAACTAGGGAATTTGGAAGTAGCTGAGGTTGGAGTGTGACTTATTGAAAAGTTACACACTGAATAAACTCCAAGGGTCAAGTTCTGAGTTCTGAGGAGTTTTCCTTCAGAAAAGTGAGAGCTCAAGGAGCAGGTGACACAACCTGCTCAAGGTGTGCAACAGCACACTGAGGAGCAACCAGTGGTTCTGGCCATGGCAATCTGCAGAGATGAGAATTTCAAGGTAGAGAGTATATTGTGTGCATTTTTCTAATGGAAGAAAAGGATTATTCTTGCAGTCCTCACCACAATTACAGCCCTACCATGAATTAGCTGTCTCTTTACAGGCTTCTGACCTCAAACTCCTTGTGTTTAGGCTGGGAAAAAAAGCATTTTGTAGTAATGACAGAGCCAAACACCTTTCCAGCTGGTAATCCCTTGGATGGTTCCTTTGCTCTTGAAGATGGAAAACAAACATCACAGGAGAGAATCATGTATTATGAAACAAAGCCAAGCCAGAGGCACAGATGTGACTCTTGGAGTCCTGGTGGTGCAGATGAGTGAGGAGTTTGCCAGTGTGGATGGAATAAATGCATTCAGCAGAAACTGCCTTTATGCTGTTTATACCCAGTCCAGGTTAGCTGTGGAGATTGGCCATAAAGTTATATTTTACATTAACTACATCTGAATAAAATTGAAGCCAGCAACTTAGCCTAAGCATAGGAAAAAATAAACAAATAGGAAAAAATGCTTGTAGAAAAGAAGATATTAAATTTCCCATCATATCCTAACCTGACTTTCTGTTCTGACTGTGGCTACCAGGAGAAGGGAAGCTGCTAGCAAAGCATGCGCCAGGACATGTCCTTGTAGGGCAGGAGGGAAAAAAAGGAATGAAATTTGAGTTCACCAGTACATACGCTTCTGTACTATCCTGGATGAGCTCTTATTCTTGAGGTTCTGGAATCACCTGCCTGGGGGGATTTTGTGTATTTTCTTTTGGTTTCTGGTTGGTTGGTTGGTTGGTTGGGGGTGGGGGGGCAGTTTAGTGGTTTTGGAGTGGGTTTTTTTGTTTTGTTTTGGTGGGGGGGGGTGTTTTGGTTTGGTTTTGGTTTGTTTTTTGGTTTTTGGGTTTATTTTAGTTACTTTAGTTTTCACCAGAAGAAACCATTGATAGTCATAAAGAAGACACAGTTGAAACTTTTCTCCCACTTTCTGTCATTCTGGGGGTGATGTAGTCTAAATCATCACCTAAATCATCTAAATCATGCTGAGTTTTAATTCCTCTTAGGAAAGGGAAGTATATAAATGTATGTTGTAAAAAAGCTGTCACGTTACTCCCCTCAAAATAAAACCAAAACCCATGGCAAAAAGGCCACTTCAGTCTGAATGTTGCTCTTTGTTTTCCATTTGGTTGCGTATTTTAATCTCAATTAATTACTTGGCTTCCAAATGTAAAGCCTGTCCAGTTCTTTCCAATATAATATTTAATATTCTGTCTTCTACATCATCTTCTTAAGGATACAGATTGTTCTCACCATTCAGTTTCTGCACATTTGCAAATACAGTTACACAGATTGGGAGCCTTATGCTTCTTTTTGTGGCCTTTAATCTTTTCCTTTAAAACTTTTAAGTTTCTCTAGTGTCTTTGATCCCAGCCACAATAAACCCATCCTCCCTACAGGGTTTCAGGCAATCCAAGATTCTGTGGCTAAGAGAGGCAATAAGAGAATTAGAGCTAAGAAAGAAATCAGTCTTGTTCTCTAATGACTTCTTATTTTCGACTGCTGTTAGAATGAGAAGATTAAATCTCTAGCTGCAAATCTTGTGAGTTCAATCTGAGAAAGGGAGAAGCATAAATGATTAGACAACAAGTTCTGCTGGCAAAGGGAAGTAAGAATGTCACTCAGCAAACTTCTGGAATAAAGGAAATGGTCACAGACAGCCTCGGCAGCAAATAAGGCATCGTTGAAATGGTTGAAAAATTCCTCCTGGTTTTGACAGATTGGCAAAGGCATCTGTCATCCCCACTTCCATCATAGCAGTTTAAAGAGAAAAAAGGATTTTAGAACTATTTTCCTATGAGGTGAAATATGTGGATCAAGTCTGGGACAGAGCAGGGCACATTTCTTTGGATAAGATACTGGGTAATAATCTCCATTTAGGCCATTGCAAATGGGCAGAGATTTACATGTGCTTGAATTTATGGGGCTTGTGCCTAAACCGTGGACAGATTCAAAGCCTCAGCTGACCTGGTAATGCCCATTTAAGTGCCATTTCCATTATTTTAGAGAGATTATGGTGAAATGCATCTTATTCTGGAAATATTCAACTGATTTCATCAGGGGCTGCTCTGTATTTCTGAATTTGTTTAGGAAAAAAACAAGCAAGGGAGCTTATAAAAGATGACCTATATTATATATATAAACACAGCAGTGATTTACATCAATGTACCCAATTCAGAGAAGGAGCACTACAGGAGAAGGGCTTCCCTTCAAAGTTCCACTTTGTTCAAATAATTAATATAATTTTTGCAAAACAACAATTGGAGAAGGATAATAATACAAATAAAACCAGGTTGGAGTTTCTCAGTTCTTCAGCAGTTTCAGATGTGTGAACATGTTACATCCAGCTCAGTGAGCATTCAGTGCTGCCTGTTTTACTCACTACCAAGATAAGTTAAAATTGTAGAGTCAAACTTCAGCTTTTCCTGTATTTGAAAGACGATTTCCTGAGCAATTTTCATCCTACCAGCTGGTTCCTGTGTTCCCTGGAGTCCATTGCTCTTTTTGAATGCTTTAAATGGGCAGCCCCAATGCTTTCAGAAATAATCAAGTAGCATTTCTGTTACTAAAGAGTTGCTGGCATTTTGTATTTTTAACTGTTCCTCTAGAATTTAATTGAATCAAGAGAGCATTCAGTGCATTTATTAAAAAAAAAAAAAAAAAAGAAAACAAAAATATTTTTGCTTCCTGGAAATATCAGCTATAGAACATTGTGCCCCAAAGGAAAAAGCACATTGTGAGCTTATTACTGATCCTGACAGTGGATGCACAACTTCCCTGAATTTCATGGCACTAATTCATAGTAGCCTTTTAGCTCAGTGCCATTTCCAAGTCTCAGAATTATGAGAAAAATGTATTGCAGACACAGTGTAAGTCACATGGATCACTGGGATGACTAATTAATTAAATTATGGACACAGGCACAGGAGGATACTGTGCTGCAGCTGCAAATGACCTGGATTTTCAAAATATCTCCATCGTTCACCTTGCATAGAACAGGAGGCTTGCTGTTCCAAACAAGGTCCTAAAGGATTGAAATGTGTGTGCATGCATGGGTTGGGGAAGCTTGCAGCCTCTAGTGAGGCAGTTCAACCAAAATTTTGGTTTTCAGTGTAACAACAACTCAGACTGACTGCTGCCAGCAAACACCTGCACATTGCTGTAGTCCTTAGAGGGGGAAAACCCCCGAGTCCAGAGAGTTGGGTTTTTTACCCAGTGACTGACTCTAGTACAAAGATTGGAGAATACAGTAAAAACAATCCAAATTGTTGACCTTATTGTTTGTAAGCAAAATCTCCATCCCAAAAAAAATCCAAGGAAGAGCAGCAGTGGGAGCAGGAGGTGCTGAACACGATGTGAGCAGTAGGGTGGAGAATGTGTTCCTGCAAAAACTCGAGTATTTTACACAAAGCTGTTCAGGCACAAGCCTAAAATACATTCTGTTGCACAAGTCATTGAAACTGCTTGTAACAGTTATTCCAGGTGGATTTTGTGAGGGTGTTGTTCTGTAACAGCCTTGAATTTCTTTAACTCTTGCAGATTTTTGACAAAGAAGCTAAAGATCTGGAGCGAGAGGTCTGCTTTATTGACATTGCCAGCGATGAGATTCCCGAGCGCTATTACAAGGAGTCAGAGGTAAGAGGCAACTTGGCTGTGAGCTGGTGAGGAAGGGAAGGTGAGAGGCTTTAGAAGAGCCTGCATAGGAATCAAAACAGTTTTATTTTTGTATAAAATCTTGCTGGTCAGTAATATCTCAAGAGCCTTTGGTCAGAGGGGAAGCAGCCAGCAGCCTCTCAGTCTAGATTGCCCAACACTTTCTTTTGCAGATGATTCTTTGAAATGCTTTCCTACCCTTATCAGAACACATCCTGTACCAGACCTCTGATATCCAGCTGAATTAGTCCAAACTAGAAAAGGCCTTTCCCTTGCATTATGAAGCTCAGTGAAGAGTTTGCAGATGTGAGCACTTTTAAACACCCCTGCTGTCCTTACTTGCATCCCACCCTGATCAGTGAGCCCTGCAAAGTGTCCAAGCCCAGCAAAGGACAGATGTGCTGCAGTGACAAGGGGCTGATGCACAATTGCTTAAAGGGAATAATGTCACAAGACCAAGAGGGACTGAAGCACACTGCAGACTGCAGCAGATCTGCCAAAAAGCATCAATGGCAGCAGGCAGAGTCACTCTGAAAATTCCCTCGGAAATTGCTCCCATGTATATTTGATGGAGCACATCTCTGAAGAGCGTGCTTCTTCTAGGTCAATGCAATTCACTGCTTGAAATCAGCAGCCACCATGCAAATGAAGATGAGGTCTCAATGTTGTAATCTCAGAGTTGATAAATGATGGTTCACAACAAGCAGCTAGAGAGGAATGATCAGATCTATGCTCGCATTTAATTTTGGAGATATGATTTGCCTCTGGAGCCAAGTCTATATTCATAGCTGGCAGTGAGTATGGCAGCTGTTTAACTATCTAAAATGAGACTACATAATCATTTTTAGGATAGAAAGTGAGGAATTGCCAAGGAATATATTTCTATACTATAGGAGACATGATTTTCAGACTAGAAATATCGAGTACTTTTTATCTTTCATTTATATAGATCCTATTTTGAATGTTATGTATGGGTCATAAACCAAAACTGAGCCTACAGTAGAATGAAAAGTAATTTTATTACTTTCCTTAGATAATGAAACCTATCTGTTTAGTACCAAAAATTATATAACACCTCATGAAACAGCTTATTGGTCCCATCATCTTATCTGAGCTCCATGGCTTCTGGTTCCATTTAGGAATGAGCTGCTAATGGAACAGGTCAACATTTGACTGTACTTTAAAAAAATCCTGTGAGATTTTTCATCTCATTCTCTGGACTTCAGAAATTGTAAACACAAAGGTGACAACCAGTTTTGCAACTTTCCTGCCCGTTTTAATATTAAGCATAATTTTCCTGTGATTAATCTCCTGATACAGAAAAACAGGCTCATCTTAAAGGAGAAAAGCATTTCAGAGTCTTCGTGTTGCTATTTCAAAGAGAAATCTAAAAACCAGATTCCAAACGAAATGGAATTTTATATGGGTTTAAACAACAAAAATAGCCCTGCATCTGTTGTTTTTTTCTGTACTGATGGATGATTTTTCTGTTGACTACCAAATTCTGTTATGGAATTCATACAGAGCAGTAAGAACACCTTTAGTATTTAACTGTGTACATGCCATAATTGACAGTGAATTAATAATAATTGAAAATACTGGATCTTCCAAAGTTTACAAACTGTGGGGGTTTTATGCTACCATATGATGAACATGAAGCCAAATTGCCATTTCTGATGAGGCCTCCTTCATAATTTAGAGACTATAAAAAGATTTTTGATGTTCATAAACGTAATTTCCATCTGTTTTCAATCAGAACAGTAATTCTATGCAAATGAGAAAGGGTTCGTGTTTCCCAAATAGCAGCTTCAGATAAACCCAGTTTGTGTAAGCTTTTGAAAGGTATTTTAGTTGCACTAATAACAACAATTTGGCTGCTTTTAAATCATATAATCTGAACTGATATGAAGTTTAAAGATTAAAAGTGAAGTGCAATCCTTAGGATTTAACAATTAGATCCCACTGGATAAATGTCCTGACTCCCACCCAGAAAGACCAATGAGAACAATTTTAACTTCAGGCATGTCAGTAATCTCTTCATTTCAGTGGCTCTTTCACAGGCTTAAAATAAAGCAAGTTCTTTTTCAGGGTCAGCATGTTTGGCAGCTTCTAGAAATGAGCTTTAGTTTTCTTTACATCCTGACGAAAGCTCATTCCTCTTCAATTAAAAATATACTTGAGATTTAACAGCAAATGTCATTATTTAGCTGTAATACTGCATACTAGAGAGTGGCTTAAATCATTTAAAGCCTTCACACATACTTCCTCTGCTTGCTCTGTGCTGGGACTTATAAGCCTGATGATAGAAGGACAAAGCCACTGTGTCCTCCCACCTGTGATCTAAAAAGTAGTTTTTCAGTTGTCCTGACATGAATCTTAAAAACATATTCCATTTTCATTTCCATAATAGTGATTCACACATAAAAAGAAAAAAATATTTAAATAATCCTTGTATGTATAATATTCCATTTCAGTTGAACAGCTCATTCTCACCGGTGCTGAGAGAGGAAATGTGTTCCACAAAAATGTCCTGGCTGAAGGGAAAATTATTGAATTCAACTTTGTGCATATTTGCTTTTTCTCCTTCTAAATATTAACTAAAATTGAAAAGTGAAGACTCCAGTTAGCTGGAGGCTTAAGGAGAGCTGTTTCTTCATTGCAGGACACTTCAAGGGAGCCTCTCCCAGTAACACTGAGGGATGTCTAGAACAGAATCATCCAGGTGATTGGGGTGCCCTTAAGGATGAAGGGCTTGGCAGTGTGCACAGGGACTGAAATCACCAGGGCAATAGTGAATCAGAAGGGAGTTTTGTGAGCTATTACAAACATTACAGAGTCCAGCTCTATCATGGCGCTGAGCTGATTTCTGCCTTTCTGGAGGGCTGGAGGAGGTGAAACAGCAGCAATTCAGGTATCCTAAAGCAGGTGACCTCCCTTTAACCTCATGACCATCTACAAACTCCATTGTGAAGCAGCCACGTCTCAAATACAGGGCTTTTTTACAAGCGTGGGTCTAATCCTTCAAGTTTTAAGTTTAAATGTGAGGTTCCAAATGGAGAAAGGTTGATTCTAGATCTCAGCTAACAAGTTTACCTGTTTGTCTGTAAGGAGCCATGTGTTTTCATAACCTGGATGTACATATTGCATTGAGTACAGAATTTTGTATTTCTGCTCAGAGAATGTACCAGCCAGGTAAGAGCAGTTGTACATTTTGTGAAGTCATTTCCTTGTGACTTTAGCATCAATGAATATGTATCACTAGCTATATAGACAGATATATTTGTCTGAAATGTAGAAAAGAACAAAGCTGAGCTATGCTGAGGAGTGAGAGCCTCCAGTGAATCATTCATGAAATGAAACATTTACCGTAGCTGTGAGCTACTGAGCAAAATGTTCAGTGCAAACATATTCAAGTTCTCAGAATTAACAATGTTTCATTTCCTGTTTATAACAAAGCAATGGAGAGCTGGACAAATGGAGTAAACTTTCCAGGCTGCTTCTAAATAGATTCCATGCAGCTGCTGCAGTTTCCTTCTTCCATTGCTGACTCTTCTCCTTCAGCACAGCTGCTCTGGGCTAGGTCCACCTAATGCCTGTCCAAGTGCTTTCAGAGTAACAAAACCCCTGTCACATCACTAAATGATGGGAGCTGAAATAATCCAGCTGCCTCAGCCCCCAGTAAGTGTGGGCACCGTGTCAGCACAGGCGTTCAGTGAAAGATATCAAAAACTATGAACATTTCCTTTTCCTTACTTACTTGGTGTGTGAGTTAACATGAAGGCTGGCTGGATTATCATATTTTAACACCTCAGAACTGTCCCAATATTTACAGTTCTTAAATATTTAGCTGGATCTTCCAGAAAATACCATCCAATGGAAATTTTTTTAAAGTCCTTAAAAAATTACACCACATAAATGTCTATGGTAGTATCTCTACATCAATAAATCTTTCCTGAGCCCTGGCTATAAAAGCTGAAATCTAAAACATTGCAACTACAGCTGATGCTGAAATGCCAGATGACAGGTATTAAACCCATGATTGGTTCTGAAATTCCAGATGAAAAAAAATGGTCTTCAGCATAAAGAGGGAAGAAATGATTGCGCTTCAAAAGCACCATGATATTGCCACAGGAGTCTGAAAAATTAATGCAGGCATTAAAGAGAAGGAAGGATCTGTTTCAGGGACATCTGGGTACTTCGAGGGAGAGGACAGGATGCGTGGCACGGGCAGGGTGCACTTTCACCTCTGGCAGCAGGTTCAGCCTGGGCACCTTTGCCTGTGCTGGAAGGGCCACACAAGCAGCCAGGGGGGACAGAAGGGTGACAAGGCTGCTGAGTGTCCCTTGTGTCACACACAAGGAGGTGCTGCCAGCTCCAGGGTGAAGTGACAGCCCCCAGTCAGGCCTGGTACCATGGCAGAGCTGAGGGCAAGTGTGCCAGGCAGATTTGGAGGTTTTCTGTAAACAACAAATGCACTTCATTATTTAACTCCGAGTACAAAGGAGCAGGTCAGAATTAATTGTGAAAAAGCATTGCAACAACCCAGGGCTGGGTTTGCTTCCTGGAAAGGGCCTTACCATTCCACCTCTGATGCCCGTGACGTCCGTGAGGAAAGTTAAGTAAATAAATGCTAAATGATAAATAATAGACTCCATCAATAAACACATTGACTCGTGGTCTAAGTAATAAAACCTGGGAGAGTGCTATGTTTGAATCCATATCCCACATACAGAGGCTTTTATTTCATTGTAATTTTACATTTCATTCTCAGCTAAGCCCAGCTCACGGGTTATGATGTTTCTGCTCTGTTGGCAGAAGTGCTATTTTTAAATCACTCTGCACCTGGCAATAATGTATTGCAAATACAGAGTAGGTTTTGCTCCTCTAGCAAAAGGATTTGCCAGATGGGCTTTCCTAATAAATTGTGTCTGATAAAAGGACAAGAAGGTTATTTAAACAAAAAGATTTTAGCTATGCCATTACATTTAAAACAGATTGAGGATTTTGCCAGTAGATAAATCAAGGGGAAAACAGTGACTAGACACAGTATTTCTTTGGATGATGCCTTCTCTAGGAAGAAAGGCATGGGTGTCTAAAAGCAAAAATAAGGAACACACAAAATTAATCATCTAAATAATAACATAAAAGTGGGGTCAGAGCAAAGTTCAGCTTGCACAGCTTCTAGTTACAGGAAGAAAAACTTCAAGTTCGTGTGCCACGCGTGCTGCTGAGAGAAGCAGTGCTGGGTACCAATATAATTCCTATTTGCTTTTAATGGAAAATTATCAGCCCTGCTTCTTTTTTTTTTTTCTTTTTCTTTTCTTTTTTTTTTTTTTTTTTTTTTTTTTGTTATAGAAGGACCTTGTGTGCCTAATTGCAGAAACAATTCCAGGTTGTGAGTCTTAATTTAGCAATTTGAACCCACAAGTAAGGCACATAAAATCATTCTTGTCCAAGTTCTCATTAATTTCAGTAGGCTTTGGATCAGGCATTGAAGAGCAAAAGATGAGCAGTCCTGGTTCCACCAAAGTCCCTCTGGCATGGCCTGCTGCCCATGGCTGTGGGCAATAGCAGAGGCTTAAGAAAGGTGTAAAATATAGAGGTGAATGTAGAGATTCTTCCCTTAAAGGCTTCCTTGTATGATCCATAGCACAAGCAATTGCTGAGACAGAAATTGTGTGTTGCTAAAACAGTCAAGATGTTGTTAAACCTGTGATTTTTCGCAGCTGGGTTAAAGCCCAGGGGTATTATTTTTCCTTACAAGAGAGGTCACTTCTGTCAAACGTTTGTGCCCTTTGAGCTGATGGCCCAGACATGGAATTCTCAAGTTGACTTTGCCCAATGTCACCGTGTGCCTTGCATCCCCCTGCTTGGCTCTTGTGCAGCCTGTGAGTCTCAGCTCCCTGAGCAAGCACTCAGGAAAGCCTTTAACACCTTGATCTTTCGTACAGCCGGCTGGAAATCTGCTCCTCTGAGGTCTGGCTTCCATTCATCAGTCTGCAGTTTTATAGTATCAATATGTTAATGTTTCCAGAGAGGCAGGAATTTCCCCAGGAGTTGTTTGATGTGAGTTGGCTCCTCCCATGGAGCTCTCCAGCCAATTTGTGACTAATCCTCATGTCCTTCAAGAAAAAGGGACAGGTTTAAGGAATGCAGAGGTGCCATCTCTGGGTGCTGTTAAGGGAATTAGCACCTGGGAGTGATGTCATGGATCAGTTGCATTGCAGTTGGTGGGTGATTTGTGGGCCACCGAGTTCAGAGTGATTCCCACCGTGTCCCCTTGTCTGCTGGGTTAAACTCACCAAACCCATAAACATAAACCCATAAACAGACCCAACCCATAAAACTTGGGAATGAGAAGTGATGCAGGGCAGTTATTCATTATTTCAGTTTTAGTTAGAATTTCTTGATATTTGATACTGACTCAAATTGATTACATTAAATCCCTTTGGACTGCGCTGAAGTTATTCCATTATAGTTCTGGTTATCTCTGAAGGATTGTAAAGTACAACACTCAGAATTATTAAAGTGTGTATCTGAAATGCTGAATCAAGGCAATGGCTCCAGCACACCAGCACTGTGTGTGTGTGTAAGAAATAGCAGACCCTGACTTATAGGAAACTATTTTCCTTTTTAGAGATTCTTATTTCACAGTGAAATATTTTGCAGGCATATTTGAAATCATGTTTTCTGTAATGATTTCTCTTTTTAAGAAATCTCCAACTAGAATGTTATATCTTTCTGAATATTATATTTTCTTCCCTTTTTTGTTTTTATTGGTGTTATTATTATATTGATTGCTTCGGGCAATGATCAATTATGAAACAGCTCTTTCAAACAGAAAATGTGTAGATCCATCTGTGGTTGAGCTTTGCTGGGTGAGAAGATTGGCAGCAGCCTGTGACCATGAGCTGTGCTGTACAGGGGGTGTTGCTCTGATAAATGATGATGCTGAACTGTTTTTATGGTGATTTAACATTGAAACCTTATTATACTGTGAGCTCAAAGTCTCCCCTTTGCAAAGTCTGTGTCAGCAATAAAAGCAGTGACTTTCACAGGGAGGAAATACTGTCACCTCATTAGAGCTTTGGAGAGAAGCTTTAATGGCAGAGCTTCAGTTTAGGATAAAACCAGAAGTCAAGAGATAACTAAACAGTAGGGAACATGAATGCTGAGTGATACATAAACTCACACTGAATGAAGCAAAATTAAGATCAGAGTAGTTACCAGGTTTTTTGTGTTTTTTCTCCTGATTGTCATCCATTTAATGCATAATTTAAGCACTATTTAAGTACATTATTAACAACTTTTATAACAAAGGATCTTCCCAGATCTCAGCACTGGGGAAAGAACACAGCTGAGCACTGCTGGTTACTCTTCAGGACAGATTTTAGAAGCTCCACTATGAATTTTCTGAAATGACATAATTTTCAAGTTCTGACAACCAGTGCTTAACCATAAATTATTTCTATTTACAAGATATAATTAGCAGGATTGGACATAAAGGGAAATAGAATGATACCAATATGGAAAATAACACTTTCATAGATAAAATTGTATCTTGTACAGATGAACGTAAACTTTAAAAATATGAACTAATGCCTTTAATGGTTTTATGAAATTATGTTGTAATTTCAATGTTGTAGTTTCTCTGATTTCCTAGTTCCAGAAAGAGAAACAGAGTTGGGATTACTTAGTGTCTGCTCATAACTTAGTTGTAACCAGAGATGGATAAACTACAGGAGTTTCCTACTTAGCTTAGGATGAACAAGTACACTTCAAACTGAAGGAGGCATTGTCAGGGTCAGTGTTGAAGTGTCAAAGCTCCAACTGGACACAATTTCAGGAGGCAGGCACAGGTGGAAAGTACGAGCAGTTCACACCAAGGGCCAGTGGAAAAGCAGGCTCTGAAGAAGCCTTTTTTTTTTCCCCCAAGGCCATAAATAACCTTGGAATGCACTGCACTGTAATGACTTGCAATAACAGATTTTGTCACAGCAGAAAACGTCCTGGATGATATGACTGTCAATGCATCTCCAAGAATATTGATTCACTGCCAGGCTTGGATTTTAGGATATCCTAGTGCATTTTAAAAGTCAATTTCCTATTACTTTTTCAAAATGTTTATTAGCATGATTTGTGTCTCATCACAACTTTTACTTTAGCAGACTGACAAACACAACTTCCCCTCCTGCATTTCCCTGTATGTTTTCTTTGTTTTACAGGATCCCAAATACTTCAAGTCACAGAAAACTGGGAGAGGCCAATTGAAAGAAGGCTGGAGAGAGACCCATCAGCCAATTATGTGTTCCTACAAACTTGTGACTGTGAAATTTGAAGTCTGGGGACTTCAAACCAGAGTAGAGCAATTTGTACACAAGGTCAGTGAAACAGGAGCTGTTCCTTATCCTTCACATAAACAGAACTCGAGCACTCCCAGGAATGTGGCTATGGCTGTGGAGAAGCCTGGGAGCTCAGCCCAGGTTCAGTCCTCTCACAAGGTCTCAGAGAGCTGGAGCAGAGCCCAGGACTTCACTCTGAGTACAAATGTGACAAAGCCCAGAGCTGCTCAGGCCTAAGGTTGAGAAAAACTATCAATAACATTTTCAGTGCTGTGACCAGTGTATGAGCTGAAGTATTTCTGAGTACATAGGGGACCCATACACACAGCAGAGAGGTGAAGAATCCCTTAGAAACAGACAGTGGGAAAGTTTTCCAATCAGTCTACTAAAAATTCAATTCATGAATGGCATGACTACGAGGTGATAAAATTTTTCATAGTATGTACCTTCTACATGTTTGAAATACTGAGAGGGGAAAAAAGAGATCCAGAATGTCTAATTGGCCAAAGATTATTTGTATCTCTGCACATTCCCAAATGGATTCCCATGCTAGTCAAAGCCATGATTCAGTGCTGGCAACAGATCCAGTTCCAGTGGGAAGCTGGACTAGGAGCCTTTCTGGGCCAGAATGACATTTTAGACACAGAACTGCCAGAGGGTTTCTCACTTTCAATCCTGTTGAAAGACAGAGATGAGATGTTTTGTTGCCTCTGAGGCCTTTAACCCTTTCCTTGTTTGCAGGTGGTCAGAGACATCCTCCTGATCGGTCACCGGCAGGCGTTTGCCTGGGTGGATGAGTGGTATGGTGAGTGTCCTCCAGAGCCAGCCCCTTTCAGGGGACTGAGACAAGCCTGGGACAATTAACAGCAGGTTTCTATTTGCTTTCATGGATCATCAGGTCCTAATGTGAGTTGTTCATGGAGGAGGTGGAACCATGTTAAAGATCATCTCCTTCCACCCCCTTCCATGGGCAGGGACACCTTCCACTAGACCAGGCTGCTCCAAGCCCCATCCAGCCTGGCCTTGGACACTTGCAGGGATGCTGGATTTAAGCAGCAGCCAGGGATGCCTTTCCATCCCAGCATGTCAATGGACCTGCACCAGTGCCCTCACCTGCACTGCAGGCAGCAGTTGTCTTTAAATTAACTTTAAATAAATAAATAATGAACTTTAAATAAGTTAACTTTAAATAAAGCATGGAGAACCTCGTCCAGGTTTGAATAAAGCTTCTTAAGGCTGCCTTAACTTGCAGCCATTTCCATACTGCAGACTCCTAAGGCCTCTAACCAAACACATTTCCAGCTTTTTAGGAAAGTTTTAAGCCATTGATATGGATTGCCACAAAAAAAAGATGGAGCTTTTCTGAAAAAGATGTAGATAAGCATAAATCCTATGGGGTCTGATTCAGCAGCAGCTGCATGCAAAAAGTGTTGGGAATCCATGAGCCAGCTGTGGGAATGTGGGCACTTCCAGAAGGAGAAAGCAATCTGAATATCAAACCAGTAATCACACTGTCTAAAGTGAGCTCACTGGGTTGGCACCTTTTACGTGCATTTTCTGTAAGACATAGCGATCATCACAGCTACTCTTGAAACAGGCTCTGAGACAGGCCATGGAAATACCATAGGAATTTGGCAATATATTCAGAATGTTTATTTAGGCCCTCCTCAAGCTTCAGGAAACACCAGTTTGGGCATTTCGTGGGTGAGGGACACCTCTCACCAGAGCTGAGAACCATTGTGCATTGCTCAGGAGCAGGCACTGCTGCAAACACATCTCAGAGGTGTCACAGCCCTGTACTGGAATTTAGCCACCAACTCAGTGGGCTCATTGTTTGGAAATAGAGAAAAAATTGCTTTTGAAATCATAGTGTTCTTATAAATTTAATACTGCATGAAAATCTTGTGCTGTAATGGTCATAAAAATACTGAAACTGCTAAAAATATCTTTTTCTATTGGGATAGCTGTAAACTAGTGAGAGAATTTTATATCCAATGAGAGGGTTCTTCAGAGCTATTTTTTTTAATTTTAGATTTGTTTCTTTTTTTACCTGAAATAGAACAATTCATTCTTTTTCCTGTACCAAGTCAGGGAAACTGGTAACTTTAAATAAAACAGCCTGACTTCATGTAAAAATTGAGCCCATAAATTTGCTCCCAGTCTACCCAAAATATCTATACAGCGAGAGATGGAGAATGTTACTGAGGAGCAAAGTGTCAGCTGCACTTTAGCAGAGTTACTGATAATGATGACAAATGAATAGCCATGAAGTTAAACATACCAAATAGGTTTAGCTCAAAAACATTTCACTCTAGAGTTTTCCCTCCTAAGTCTCCCTGCCAAAAATACTCTTTCCACAGATGAAATATTGTGATACACAATTATCTTGTGGATTTTTCCTTGTCAGAGTGAGCCTTTTTACTAACTAATATCACGTATTTTTAAGAGCTTAATTGTCAGCCTAAGTACAAAACCTAAAAACTCTGGGGTTAATAAAATAGATATAATAATCTAGCATCCAAAATATATTTTTTAAGTGTCTATTAGCACCTTTTGAAACAAAGATTTGAGAAAGACCTGGAGATGATGGTAGTCAGCGAAACTGAATCAAATAATCAGTGTAATAAACAATGTGTTATGTTAAGGACTGGTTGCTGTTACTGACCCTGTAAGTATGAATGTGTTTTGTCATTTAATTTACTAAACTCTATTTAGCTTTATTATTAAGAAATTCTATTTTCTCAGTGTTACTTACTAATAAAGAGCATGTTCTGTGCTTGGCAGAGTGCATCCCAGCATGTCACTGACACAGCTTCTGAGCTTGTTTCTCATTCCAGACAACAGTAAAGACTGAAAGAGTACGAGTTAGGGGTATTCCATGTTTCCTTTTCAAATTCCTTGATCAAAATTTTAGACTGCATTTCTTTTTACTGATGAATTATGACATCATGCTGCCACTACAACAGCTGAAGTTGTGTCTTGCCTTAAAAGCTGCCTCGTAAAATGCAGCAGGAGCCTCACAGCACAGAGCAGGGAATGGTGTGACACAGGAGTTCCCAAATCCCAGTGGCACATCATAAATTTGAGGAATATGGGAGCCTCAAGAGCAGATCACAGTGCATGACCAAAGGGACGCCCATTTGCAAGCAGACTGTGCTAATAAAATGCTCTTTAAGTGTTTTGAGTCGAAAGTTGATGGCTGTTTTTACGAGGCTCTGAAGCTACCAAAGCATCGTAAAGAGCAGACCAAACTCTGAACTGCTCCTGTTCTGACTCCTCACTCCCCAGTGCATTTATGGAAAGCATGGGAATACTCAGAAGAGTCACAGGTCGATTACTGGATTCTTTGTGGTTTTGCTGGAGATGTGGTTGATGACAAATCCTGTTAAAGGTGTTAACCATTGCCTGGTGTTCCACAGCACCTGACAGGCTGTGCTGGGTGGCACCCCAGCCAGGCTGGGCAGTGCTCAGTGATCCTGCTGCTGGGGTCAGCCTCATTTGTGGGATATTTCTAATTTTCATCATTCATTCAATTGCTTGAGGCTACACAACCATTAACATACTCACTATTAATTCACTTACCAGTCTGAGTGTTAGTTTCTGGAATCTAAACTGGTGTGGGCTCTAACACTAACAGTTTTGCTGGTTATGAGGTGTACAATGCAATGTTAACAAAATCTCTTTTTGCAAGTGCTGGAAAGGTAAGTACGTATTTATAATATTTTTCTATCTATCCTTTATTCCAAAGGATCTTCTAAAATCTCTTTAGAAGATCTTGGCCTTTGCCAAGGCCTGCACTTCAGTACTACCTGCCTACCTTACATTACACAGATACTCCTAAACAATTTCCACTCCTTCCTGTTCTCTGACTCCCTTTGACTTAACCTTGCACCTTCCTTGGCTGACACAACTACCTTTATGAGGCAATTTTCATAAAGCTAGTTGCTCCTTGCTTTTTTAAAAATCCTTTGTTGGCTTCTGCTGAAAGACTCTGTGTTCCTAGAACCTTCTCCTTAGGAAAAAAAATTAAGTTTGCACTGAATCAATGGAAAATGCCAACAATTTTGAACTTTTTACAGATATGACTATGGATGATGTTCGAGAATACGAGAAAAATATGCATGAAAAAACCAACATTAAAGTTTGCAACCAACATTCATCTACTGTGGATGAAATAGAGAGCCATGCCAAAGCAAGAGTATGTCAATTTTTAAACCATATTGCCCATCCTCGGCCAATACATCTGCACAGACCAGAAAAGAACAACCAATTGCTGATCAGTCAGTGAATTTCGGGGAGGTTTTGCTTCAATAAGAACAGGATTTTTCCCAATGAAGTGCAATCCTACCATTGGTTTGCACTGTAACCCTGTCAGTTATGTAAGGGAGGGTGGGGTTGGGCTCATATACAGCTCCCTGGCTTCCAGGAAAACACAATGCTCAAATTTCAATTGGATGCATGAAGAGGAGGTTAAAGAGGATTTTTACTTTCTATTCTTTGAATAGTTAAAAAATGCAGGAGTTCACAGTGGTCTAGTCAAAAAGCCAAGAACATGGGGAGTGGAAAACTTCTATGGGATTCACAAAATTCTTTCTTTCACCAGAAAAAAAAAAAAGTCTAATGAGTTATTCACTCTTTTCAGGGTAACTTTAATGTTGCTGTCATTGATTAGCTACCAACAAGGTGGGAAGTATTTTCAGAAGTATGTAACAGTTTGTGGAAAAGGGCAGGTTTCTGTGTAAGTTCTCTGGTTCAAAGTCTGGAGATTTCACAAAGTACTTAATTACCTAATTTGGGCCCCACAAGTAGAGGCCCAAATTTAGAGGTTGATACTCTCAGCAAATAGAGAAGATGCAGCGGCCTTTGCTCCTGAAATGTCTTTATTCTTTTATTTCTGCTAATGGTGCTGTGGAACTCAGTGCTGGGTTTAGTCATGAAATCAGTGTGGGGCAAGGCTTGAAGGGCTCCAAGTCTTTCCTTGGCTCTTGCTCAGTGCCAGCTGGCCCCAGCCTGAGGAGATGTTGTCTGCATAGTCCCTGGGAAGGTAATTCTTGTGCTCGTGACACAGCAGCTTCACTGACATCAAGGTTACTCCTTAGTAGAGAATTAAGATACGATTTTGGCTCTACACTTCAGGATTTGGTTCTGAATGAAGTCTGCCACCTGTAGTTTCCATGTGGAAAAATTGTCATTGATGTCAGAACAGAAGTTGTTATTAATGAAAAAAAAGAAAGTGAACCTGAGTCTTCCTAGCTCAGTGTAAGAACTGTTTTACTTGAGTGTATATTACAGCAGAAAGAAATTAAAGCAAATATAAGCTAAAAAGTAAAAGTCAATTGAAGTGTATAATGTCTGCATTGAAAATGAAGAGTCCTGGAGGCTCCATTCAGTAAGGCTTCACTTCAAAGGACAGTGCACTGGGAAACCTTCCTGTCCCGTTCATTTGTCCAAGACAGCTTTTAGTTCACATTGTACAGAATTCCTCATTCAAAATCCCTGTGATTTCAGCAGGATTTGGGACACTTTGAGTGCAGAAATGCTCACCCACTGTTACAGGGTGTGAAATGAAATGTAAACCCACAAAACAGGTTCAAAGCTCTCTCCAACATGAGTAGGTACAGTTCTCCTGGGACCATCTGTTTATTGCCAGCACTTCTGTCAGATCTGCAACAGGCAGATTCTCTCTCCTAACGATGCCAGTGTGGGCTGGAGAGGTCCCTGGAATGTGGTGCAGGGGGGAGCGAAGGCAGCCGGCACCGTGCACGCTTTTATTTCATGTGATGCTGGAGCACTACAGAAAGCTGCTTCCACAGCCAAGGCTGCACGTCTGCAGCTGGGTAGGGGCAAAAAGCATCCGTGCCCTGGAAGGACAGGATTTTATCACAAATTTGGTAATCCCCACTGCCAGTCCTGTGCTTCAGATACTCGAATATTTGAGTCTTCTTAATTGATTAAAAGAGTATTGGTTTTATTTCTACATTTTTGAGCTTTCGTGGCTCAAAGAATCTATAAATGGTCTAATGAAATACTTCAAATTTATGAATTTAACTTGACATTCAGCAAAAAATTTAACACTGCCTTCAGTTGGCTCGGTGGGCGTCTTGCAGGCACTGCAGACACGGAGCAGCAGGTTCCAGAAGAGCCTTGCTGATTTTCTGCTCAACTTCCCAGTTCGTAGCAGATGTCACTCTTAGCGGAGGTTGTGCACGGCTCGGCTCCGGCGGAGCGCGGCCGCGCTGGGATCGCGCTGCCCTCTTGCGGGGCTCGCCAGCACCGGGACACCTCGGGCACCTCCGGACCCGGCCCGGCCGCCCGGCTTTCCGTTCCCGACTGGCTTTAGTCCCTCATCTCGCCTGCCCACGTTTCGCAGGGAATTGAGCTGTGCGTTTGTCACCTGCCCGCCGGGGTTTAAGTGCAGTTTCCGATGGAAGGTTGGGAGCACGGCTTTGAATGGTGCGGCTTTGTCAAGGGAGAGCGAATTCTTCAGGCTTCATTAGCGGAAAAGCGAAACAGGCTCGGTCCTTGCATGAAGCTGCAGCTCAAGTCATGAAGGAGAGAGAATTTTTCATCCCTTGATAATTACAGCAGATAAACAAACCATGACAACCCTTTGCCCGCTTGGGCTTAAAATCTAAATGAAAAATTTAAAACCCCTTTCAGTTGTATTCTGTTTGAAGTTCTGAAAAATGCTACCTGCTGACTGTATCCAAATGCAGCCGCCTTTGGACTAGCTGGATTTTGCCAGCAATTCCAGAGGCAGCAATCGTTATTCAGCTCAGACCCAGGTAGAGGAACCATTAGCATGTGATTAATGTACTTAAAACCTTGTTTCCTTTACATTGTGCGCATTGTGCTCCAGTCAGCGCCGTACAATGGGGAGGCATTCATGCGGAGAATCCCTTAATGAGATGCGTGATAAGCAGTCATTCCCTGCTTTGGGATTTGGATGGAAGTAGTTTAACTGAGTTAATGAAATGATTATTTGAAATTATTCTAACATGCCTTTGTCTTTCATTCCTTCTCGTTGAAGACATGACAATGGATGAAGTCCGAGAGTTTGAACGAGCCACTCAGGAAGCTACCAACAAGAAGATTGGGATTTTCCCACCGGCAATATCTATCTCTAGCATTTCCATGCCTTCCTCAACCCGCAGTGCTCCATCTAGTGCTCCATCAACCCCTCTCTCCACAGATGCTCCTGATTTCCTAACAGTTCCCAAAGATCGGCCTCGGAAAAAGTCTGCTCCAGAAACTCTCACTCTTCCAGATCCATCGAAAAAAACCTTCTAAATTAACCCTGCATGTTTCCTCCTGATAAGCCATGTCTGCCACAGCAAGATTGACATAACTCAATTGCTACAAAGGTCGTGGTGGTTTGTTGGTTGTTTTTTTTGTTTCAGATAATATTTCCGGTGTGGAAAGATGACTCCTTTCCTCAGACTTGATCCTTAAAACCTTCTGAAAAGTGCATGCAAGAGAAAGTAGTTTATATATTCCTAAAGTAGTGTTTCAAGCCATATGGTGCATCTTACTGACACCAATGGAACAGTCTGAGGGGATGCTATAAACGAAAACCAATCTTTCTGTAGCAGTACTCTGCCTGCAAACCCTCATCTAGGTCACAGCATTTATAATTAGGAGTAGGTATTAAGTAAATCTGCCAAGGACTTCTGAGGCAAATTAGTGCCAACTAGAATGCAGGGTTAACAGAAAAAACCCCTCCCATTTTCTTCTTTTATAACCAATTTTAAAATCTTTCCCACTCTCAGGCTTTTCCTGTGTGTTCATAAACCTTTGACCTGTAACTCATTGTACTTGAACACCAACAGATCCACATTTTGCTTAATATGACTCAGGATTTGGGGCCTAAAACACAAAACAGAAATCTTTTCAAACCTAAAATATCACTGTATCAAAGCCCCAGTTGTAATTAATTATACTGACTTTGAGGCCATTGAACTATTTCTACCTTGCACAGAATTTGTAACAGGAACCACCTATTTCTTGTAGATAATGTATTTTACTAGCTCTCCTCTGTCCTTTTGTGAGCTCAGAGTAATGGTGTTCATCAGTGGTGTTCTGTGACATTGGAAAAAGCAGCTGAATTGTGCCAGTTGAGAAAGAAAATCAATGAATTCTGTCTTTCCCTCGCTGGAAGAAGAGCAGTAGTCAGGCTGGGAGACCTTGAATGCAAAGGGAAGAAAACAGGAGACTTTTTCTTTCCTGCCTCACATCTCTGCTAAACAGAACAATCTGACAGAGAGCTGGGTTCAAGCACTGCCTCATTTGGGGAAGGGGGACAAAATCAGTCACTTCAAAAAGCAAACCGGTAGTGGGGGATGTCGAGGAACCAGAAGTGATCTTCCTGGTGTGTGTGTGTGAAATCACTCCTCAATCTCAGGAATTCAATTGTAGACAAGGATGTTTCCCAGAGGGAAGTGTAGATGGTGGAAGAAGGAGAAAAATAATTTTTTTTATTTAGGAGTGTTCTCTTCCTTCCTTCCTCTTCAAAGCATGAACTGGGGAGTCCCTCTCCTCGCTGCCCCGTCTGGGGCAGTTTGCTCTCCTCCACACAAGCTGCTGCTCAATGGCTGCTGCAGCTCCTTCTCTTGGTGACATCAGTGAGCCACTGTTCAATTCCCAGGGAATGACAGCTCCTACCTGAATCCAGTGGGTGATACTTTGTGCCACCATTGACAGTTCATGGATGGAGGGAAAAAGAGACTTCTCCAGAGCTGAGCTGTCCCTGAATATTGAACACTCAGTTTAGGGTGCCCAAACCTGGGGCACAGTGGCTGAAATGCACTGAGCTCCTCTGTGTCTGCAGCTGCAGCACAAGTTTTGTGAAATGTGTGGTATTTAGGGGGAGGTTTTAGGAGCAGAAGTAATTCCACTGCCAACCTGCACTGAAACAAGTGTTCATTTGTCTTATAGTGAAAATCCTGCAGCCAGCAAAATCCTGGAGCTCTCTGCAGGTTTGCTGTGGCCTGACTTCCTGCATTCTCCCCTGTCCTGTCCATGCTTGGCTTTGCTTTTCTTTCCAGAGCTGGTAATTCTGACTCATTGGTGACCTGATGGGTGATGCTGTTTTGTTTAAAAAGAAGCTACTGTAATACCGAAAACAAAACTCTCCTACATTGGTTTATGATTTCAGCTTAAGAAGGGTGCACATTATGGAATCATAGAATCATGTGTAAATTTTTATTGTTATTATTTATTTAGCATCAAGTTTGGAACATTGACAGCAAAGGGAAACCTTTAAAAACATAAAACATTGTTTGGTTCTTTTCTCATTGCCTGACTTTGGCCCATACAGAAATAGTTCAGGTCTGCTCCACCTGAAAGTCTGTTTCAATGGATTTTTAATTTGTTCACCTCTATTCAGTGTGCTGGTGCTCACACGACTGTTTCTATTCACATTTTGGAATCTGGGTTTGACACAGGTTGTTAGACCACAGCAGTTCCATCTTTACTCGTGTTTAACTGATTGATTTCCAATACATTGATCATGATATTAAGTAGGTTTGGGGATGAGTCATTTGTGAAAATCATTGAACAGGACAGATTTTAATATCCGCCTGGTGAAGATGTAAAAGAGAGACAGGGATCCTGGAGTGTCAGAGTGACAGGACACTCCCTGCTGTGCCCAGCTTTAGTGTCCCCACCCTGGATCCACCGCTGGCAGGGTCAGGAGCGGCCGCTCTGCCTCTGCTGCTGCCCAATCAAGGCCCAATTAACAGCTCTGTAATGAGTCCCTGCTTTGGATAAGAATAGCTCAGGTTTTCACTGATTGTGGAAGTGCCCAGTGCTGAGTTCTTGCTTTCCCCAGCAGTCATCACCCATCTGGTCAATGACAGGATCTTTAAATGCCTTTTTCTGTTTGGTTGGCTGCTATTTAGGGTAAGATAGCTTTTTCTAGAATATTCCCAGCAGGCACACATGAAATGAAATGAGAAGGAAGGTCTGAGTATTTCAGTGTAACACCTTGAGGAGAAGGGGTTGTTTTCAGTGCGGATTTTTCCCTTTCTGTTGTGTTTTCAGACATGTTTATTAGGATTAAAATAGAGAGTTTTGCAGGTGTTCCTCACTTTGTTTGCAAAAAGAAACGCTGTGATTATTTACTGGGTGCAGCCTGAGAGCTTGGTGAACACAGCCTGTGTTCCTCTTCTCTGCCACAGTGACAAGAATCGCGTGATGCAGCTCTGCTAGCACTTGGCAAGGAAATTTTTATCAAGGAGAATACAGTTCAGAGCAAAAACTGTGATGAGTTTGTTCAGGTTTCTATGAAAACCTCCAGGCTTTGCTTGTACTTTTGTGTATTTTGGATAGAACAATCATTAGAAAACAACTGGCAATTCAGTGCAGCTTCAGAAGGGTCGATTTCCCAAAAAATCAAAAAGGGAGGGACCCACAAAAGTTGTTCCTGAAACATGTACTTAATGGGATTTCTTATGAATGTAATGGCTAATTTTGTAAAGGACTGGATAAATACTATGGAAAGAAACTATTTGACCTTGTTCTTTGGCTTTTTTGATTATTCTGGAAGGTGATTTTGTGACATCTAGTAGCCAATTTGCATTAATTGCTGCTGTAGAGACTTTGAAACTGAAATATTTGTTCCTTGAATTTCAGTTTGTAACAAGACCGCTATACTTTGCTAAAACTGCTTTGAAGCTTGCTGCACTATAACTTCAAAACAATGTGTTATCCTTTGAAATAAGCCAAATGTATATGCTTTTTATGAATTAGTGAGTGCAGTAAGAGAGAATTCAAAATCTTGTCAATAAGAGATTTTCTGTTGCCATTGTTTGGACTTGGTTTTCTATGTGTAAGTTAAAATTGCTAAATAAGTCTAACAATGTTTTGCTTTAAATGAACAGCATGGTCATTGAATTATGATCTCCTGTAGTTTTGTGGTGTCACTAAAGCAGGTTTTATTGGTTTCTTTCATTTCTGTGATAATTCCACATGATTCTGTTACATCCAGTAATTAATTTCTTTTATTTAGAGCACTGATGGCAACATCAGGCAGTGCATCACCACCGTCAAAGAAGGACCAAGTCTTGATTTGCTTTGCACGTTCCATAGTGCAAGGCTCAGCAGGAGAATTTGACTGTCATTTTTCTCATATCACTTAGTTTCTGTTTTTTTCCAAGTTATTTATTATTTTAATATTGTATTTTTCGTTGCATTTTGTTGTAAATAAACTACCAACAACTATTCTTTACAACGGTGACTGTTTTCTCTTGCTGGGTCTCCTGTAGGCAGAAACCTCCTCATTAACAAGTAACATTGACATTTCTACCCCAGCTCTGCAAGTCACTTCCTCAAAATTAAATAGCACAAAGAATTAACTTCGTGAGGAAAATTTAAAGCACTTACAGCCTCTCCTGGGTTCTGTTGTGCCCCAGCTCTGTAAAGGATTTACCGGGGCAGGTGCCCCATCGGTCTGGCATTAGCCCATTCACTTGTAAATGACCATTTGGTTGACAAGGAAGTTTTTCACTGGGGAATCTAATTCTTTATGCAGGGTTTGGCAGCTCAGCGTTGTACCAAGTAACTGGAAAATACTGGAAAAGAGACCACTCGAATCCTCTCAGGCTTGTCTCCAAGCCAGTTAATTTTAGTCAACAGAAGTTTCCCTTTGCACAACGGTTCTTTATAAGCTTTTACACAGGGACTTTCTCCACAGAAACGAAGCTTTCCCTGCTCCAGAGAACGGCAGTGCTCGTTCAGGACGGAAAAGCTTCCGGGCAGCGTGGGACAGGGCAGGGGGAACAAAGACGGGACTGGAAATGTTTTAAATTGGAAATCGCACGGCTCGGTGGGGACAGAGCCCGCGCAGCCCCGGGGACATCTCGGCAGCCGCTGGGTCACGGTGCCCGGCCCTGCCGCCGGAGCCAGGTGTGCCCGAGCAGGTGGGGCAGGGCCCAGGCCCACAGTGACCCGCACTGACCTTTCACACCTTGGGCTCCTGTTCTCGGGTAGGGCTGCACTGAAATCCGCACGCACTCAAAATCCTGCACAGGAAAATACAAAGCGGTGGAAACCCGAATGGGAACCCCCGGCTGCGCTGTCAGCGGGGCTGGGCTGCGCTGCCCAGGGGACAATCCCCTCCCGTGCCGCTTCCCAGGGGACAATCCCCGCCCCGTGCCGCTTCCCAGGGGACAATCCCCGCCCCGTGCCGCTTCCCAGGGGACAATCTCCCCCCCATGCCACTGCCCAGGGGACAATCCCCTCCCGTGCTGCAAAGGGGACAATCCCCGCCCCGTGTCGCTGCCCCGGCGACAATCCCCGCCCCGTGTCGCTGCCCTCAGGCCAATCTCCCGCCGTGCCGCAGCCGAGGGGACTCGCACGGGCGGGCCGCGCCGCGGGCAGCCCGCACCCAGCGGGGCCTGCGCGCACCGCGAGCCCCAGCGAAGCCTTCACCGCCCGTCCCCGGGCACATTACCGCACACGTGACAGCCTCATTAACATACACGTGACCTTCATTACCGGAGACGTGACCCCGCTCATTGGCGTGCACGTGACCCATTGATTAGCGCGAATCCGAGCCCTCGGTAGCATGCAGCCGGCCCCGCCGTGGGAACGCCGCGGGAGCGATGGGCGCGGTGCGCGGAACGGGCCGGGGACACCCGAGTGAGGGCAGCGCCCGCGGGCCCCTGAGCGTCCCGCTGCGGGGCGCCGTCCCGAGGACAGCTGCGATCGCTCTGCTCAGCTCTCACAGTACTTAGCGCACCGAACGCCTTGGCGGCGCAGGGGCTCGCAGCCCTCAGCCGCCGCGGAGCCGCCCTGCGCGCTCGGGGAAGGCGAGGCCCGCCGGGCGGCGCCGCACGACAGCGGCGCGCGCTCCCTGTCGCGACAGCGCCGGGCCCGTCCCGACCCCGGCCGGCCCCGCCCCGGGTCACGCGGGGGCGCGCGCGCCGCGCCAACTCTCGCGAGAGCCGGGCCTGGCCAAGATGGCGGCGCTGTGCGAGAGCTTCACGCTGCGCGGGCCGGGCCCCGGCGGCGGCGGCCCCGGCGGCGGCCCCGGGCTGTGCCTGGAGCCGGGCCCGGACAGCGACCTCGTGCTGCTCACCGAGCGCGGCCGGGCCGCCACGCTCTTCAAGGTACCGCGCGCGCGTGCTCGGGAGGCGGCAGCGCCGCCCCGGGCAGCCCCGGCACGGGGGCTGTCCCAGGCAGGGCCGGGGCCGCGCCGCTTCCCGTATTCCCTCTGTCCCGGCCTGTCCGGGCCAGGCCCCGCTGTCCCCGGCCGCCATCCCCGGCGGGAGGCGGGGCGGGGAACGGCGCCGGCCCGGCCGGGCCATGCTCTGCCCCCTGCGCTCCCCGCTGCCCCCGCTCCCTCTGCTCGGGAACGCGGGGCGGCTCGGGCGCTTGTTCGGGTATTTCTCCTTTTGCTGATATTCTCTGTCCGTTCCCCGCCCCAAAAACACTTCCCCGAAGCCACAGGTACGTGTTCCTGCAGTGCCAGGTCCTGGGCTGTCAGCTCAGTGTCAGCTGCCGTCCTGCTGGCAGCAGGAAAACTTTGGTTTGCAGCACCTGAAAATGAGAATGTGTTCTGGTCTCTGTTATTCAATAGACCATAATAAGAAACCTTAGGGCAAGTATTTGAATTTCTGTGTTTAGTTGATTATCACATCCACACGCTTGGGGGTTGTAGTGATGGGACAAGCAGGAATGGGTTAAAACTGACAGACAGTAGGTTTCGTTTAGATATTGGAAAGAAATCATTCCCTGTGAGGGTGGTGAGGCACAGGGTGCCCAGAGCAGCTGGGGCTGCCCCTAGATCCTTGGCAGTGCCCAAGGCCAGGCTGGACAGGGCTTGGAGCACCCTGGGACAGTGGAAGGTGCCCCTGTTCATGGCAGGGAGTGAGACCTGGTGATCTGAAGTTCCTTCCAACCCAAATCACTCCACGATCTAAGTGGGTTGATGACATAACCTTCTTTGGGTTTATTCCCACTGCCAAGACCATATGTGACAACACAACTTGCTGTAAATACACCCAGTGCACTCCGGAGGAAGGAGAGGGGCTCGAGTGCCCTTGGCTGTGAATCACACAGAGCAGGAGTTCAGACTGCAAGATCCACTGCTCTTGGTCTCAGTAACTCGCGGGAAATAGGAAGAGAAAGGGCACAAGTCAGTGTGTGATTGTATTAGTCAGTAAAAACCAATTACACTAGTGATAAAATGAATATTTGCTCTTTGAAATAGCCATGCCTTGTACCTGTGCTTCACAGCACAAGCCCTTCAGACTGTTACAGGTCAAAGTGTTTTCTTACACGGAAAGAAATCGAATTAATGTAGAGTTCTTTCCTGATATTCTGAAGTTGTTGGTGGTAGAGGTGGAAACAGGAATGCTCAAGAGGAATTTCTGAGTATAGCAGTTTCCATATTTTAATATTCTAGTTCAGGTCAGATGTGGCTGCCTCACATTTCCTTTCTGTCATGAGAGAAGTCCCCAGAGCGTTTCACATGTTACATTTGAATTGCATTGTCTTTGTTCTGACTCTGTAGATTTCGGATCAGAAGCCCCTGGGCTGTTGGTCGGTTAAACATGGGCAGATTCTCACCTGTCCAGTCGTGTGCAACTTTGAAACCCATGAGTACATTGCAGTCCACGATGACAAGGTGAGAGCCTTCGTCTTCTGTAGAGGGAAAAAGGAGTTGGTGGGTCCTCCTGAGGGAATGTAGGTAGGGAAAAATCAGCAGTGGGACATTGCTGGTTGAAAGTGTGGGGAGCCCTCGGCACATTGGTGACATGAGCAGCGTCTGTGCTGAGCACCATGCTCTGGTGGCCCTTGGACACAGGAGATGCTCAGTGCCTGCTGCGTGCACTCCCTGGGGGTGAGTTACTTTTGTTGCAGCCTGGGTGGCACTTACAGCTGCATGATCGTGGTACTGGAATGGTTACAATAATTCACACCCCCATCCGTGTTTTCCTGTTCTTGTTTCACAGTTGAAATTCTCTCTTGTGTTTATGTAGCATTTGCTTAGATCGTGCTGAGCCTTTGGCTTTTCATTGTTGTTGATGAAGTTTCACTCCTGGCCTTGCATTGCTTGTGAAAATCAGGCCATCTGTATCTCACCTGTCTCCATCACTCTAATCTACTTTAATTCCGAGTTCTGTTGTGTCTTTTTCTTTATTCTCTCCTGTCCTTTCTTTCCAGCTCAGGATTTCTGAGCTTGGTTTCTGCTCCTGCTGTTTCTGCTCCCCCTGGGGCAGTTCCCACTCAGGTTACTGTGAATGCTCCCTGTGTGTTTCCTCCTGTTGCAGTTGCTGGTATTTTGAGTGCTGAGAAGTCTGTGTGTTACTCTTTTACCTAAAAATGATGCTTCTCCTAAAGGTTTTAAGAATATGGAAGAATGAAGACCTTAACTTGGACAAAGCCTTTAAAGCAACAGTAAGTGCCCTTCAGGTGTTCTCTTCTATGTGTTTTGGATCCTGGTGGAGGGAAAAACTGCTCCAGTTTTCATAGTATTGGCCATATTACATTTTAGCTTAACTTGTGCTTCATGATGTTGTGGACTATTGCAAGGAATCCACTTGCACTGACTTTATCATCAGAATATTTCTCCTAAAGTGATTTTTATGCCAAGGCCAGCATTTCTGAAAGCTTTCTAAAGATGATGAATTGTGTTCAGTTACAGATCCTCACGTTCTGCTGGTTGATGTGTTAAACATCACTTTGTGTGTTGCTGTAGAGCAGTTGTGTGACCTCATGACCCTGTCATGTATTCTCTGATGTGATTCAGGAATGTGATGCTCGTCAGGACATTTTCCTGGCTTTTTTTGGGTAGTGATTTGCGTTATTTGTGGCATTTCAGCAAATCAACAACTACCAGATCTACGTTATCAAGAATCTTAAAGGTTCATCATTTTTCTGTTTAAAGTTTATTGGCAAAAGTGAGAATAATGAACAAAGCGCTCGGTTTTCAGGGCAGTGTAGCAGAGAACAGAGGTTTGTGTTTGTTCTTGCAGCTCTCAGCAGAGGTGTACAGGATCCACTCCCTTCCCCAGGGGGGGCCGCTGGTGCTGTTCAGGGGAGGGGCGGTTCGGACGCTGGATGCGCTCTTGGAAGCTCCTCAGCAGGAGATTGAGAACCTCATCTCAGCTGAGGCCATCAAGTGAGTGGTGCCTCTTTGTGGGGATTCTTCCTCAGAAGAAAGAAAAGGAAGGAAGAAAGTTCTTCCCTCTTTTGAGGAGATGGGGGAAAATGAAAAACCAAGATCATGGGGTTGAGTGTTTTCTTCCAACACTTCGTTTTTAAATTCTTAGAGTTATTGATAGAGATTTCCTAGAAACTAGAAGGTGTCTAGTGATATGACTTTATAATGTATAGTGGTATTCATTGTAGTGATAAGACTTTATGTATAAACGGAGAATTTGGAGGATGTTCATCCAGCTTTCTTGTTTTAGGTGGAGTGGAGCTTTTATGGAAGGCCAACAACCTGTCTTAATTTTCACTACTGAGAAAGTGAGTTAAATACTTTTTATTTAAAAAACTCTCATAGCAGAAGACTGGAGTGCTTTTTTCAAAATCTATCACTGGTTTCATTTGATTTTAAGAGCTTTTAGTAGAATCATCTTGATTTAATCAAGACAGCAGTTAAATGGAAATTGTGTTGCATTCAGGGCTGAGAAGCTGGGCTCTCAGAACTGCAGAGAACAATTAATAAGATCAAGTACAGCAGACATTGTGTGACTCTTCATCACTCATTGTGAAGATCTGTTGAATAGGATGTATGTTTTTAAAAAAATATGTCTTTATGCAAATGCTTCTTCCTGTAAATCCATTTGTTGCATCAAATAAGAATTTTCTTTACTTGTTTGTCTGCAGACTACTCCAAATAATTCTGTATGTCCTGTAGAAAACACAGTTTCCTAATTTTGGACAACAGCCAAAGTTAAGCAGTACTGATATCTGAATTTCTGTTGCAACTTTTCTTTTTTTTTTTTTATTTTAGCGTGGGGAATTTTTTGTCTATGTACAGAAGCCTCAGCTGAGTCGTCTACACAAATACAAGCTTGAACAACAGAAATCAGCCAAGCCACGGTGTTTCACAGCACATATAACAAACCAAACTGTCACACTTCTGTGTTTGTGTAAGTTACATTTGTTAATGGGTTGTGATAATGAAGCAAAGAATCATATGAAAGGACATAAAGTGTTCATTTTTATGAAATGCTGTTTAATATTTTTAGTTTTTTAAACTTTCTAAAACAGCTACAAGTAGTAATGAAAGATTCCTGATACTTTAATGGTTGCAAAGGCCAACTGTTCCTACCTGTAATCACTTGTACCCTGCAGATCTCACTACACCTTTATTGCTGTACTTTTATTTTGCTGCTTTGGATTATAACAAGGCCTTTAAATATCCTGCATTAATTCTTCTTTCAGAATTCACTGGGTATTGGGTTTTTTCGGATGTCCTTTTGCCATATGATATCAAACAGGTTTTTCCCACAAAAAAGTTCTAAAAGAGTGATTATTATTTTTCTTTTGACAGGCTCCAATGATTCTGTGTACCAGGTTCTGATACCTCTACAGAAAGATACTGAAGAAGAGGAGGAAGAAGAAATTTTGTCCAAGTCACTACTACTAAACCTTTCATTATCTGGAGCTGTTCTGAAAGGATCATCTTTAGTTGTCATGGACAAAGACCACATTGCAGTGTTGGGCGGTCAGCCTGAACCTGGGAGAAGGCCCAAAGGTAATTGAAAAATCAGACTAAGATATTGTAAGGTCTAAAATTTCCTTGGGCAAAGCACTGGGTGTGAAAACTGTGCTGTCCCTCTTGTCCTAGCCTCTGGTTTAAAGCTCTTCACTGGAAAGCCAACTTTTCTTTGAATTGAGGTTTAACCTGAGTGATGTAATTCCTAATGCTTAAATACTGGCTGAGCTGTTTTGAAACAGTTATTTTTGTTTCCTCCAGCATTTGTAACTGAAAGTAGCAAAGGCAAGCGTAGTGCTTACCTTGCTTTTTGGTCTCATCTATCTGTTACTTCCTTCAGAGTACCTGACCATATGGAATACAAAATTTCAGACGTTGCAAACCTCAAAGGAGCTGCCCCTGGGGACCAGCGGCCAGGTAAAGCTCAGCCATGGCTTTGGGGTCCTTGAGCTTTGTGCATTTGCCAGCAGGGAAGGGACTGCTGGGCTGCAGAGCTCTGCTGCTGCTGGGGGAGCAGTAATTGCAGCTTCTGCAGCAAAATTAATGCTGGCCAACTGATGAGCACTTTCTGTCAGAATATTCATTGGGAGAGTGGTGGCCTGTAGGAATTTCTGTGATCGTTTAGTACTTTGTCGCTTCTCATGATCATGATTGTTTGGTGAATAAAATGACTGAACACAAACCCAGCAGTGCCTGTTCTGTTCAGGCAATTTGCAGTTGAAGGCCTAAATGATTCTATGAACACCTGAGTAGCACTTCAAGCTACTCAAGAGTCAAATAGGTGAAAGGACACCTAAGGAACCAGAACAGCTGACTGCTTTTGTCTTAAAATTGCACAAGAGGAAACTTAAAATGTGAAATTTTCAGAGGACTTAATGCCTTGGAGCAACCACTATATTTTAGGATATCCCTGGAAAAATACTCAACACTTGTAATTTCTGTATATAAAATCAGCAGTTAATGAAGGTTTGCTAACAAATGTTAAACCTACCACAAATAATTTAAAATAATCTGATCACTGACTTGCAGTTGAAGCTTACAGTAAGGAGTTACACATCAGTGCAGGAACTCACTTTTCTGCTTATCTCATTTATGATACATTTTAATATTTTGCAGTTGTGGTGTTATGAAGAAAAATTTTTTCTAATTCATGGGAAAGTGCTGACTGTAATTATGTACAAGCGTGAAACATCATCCTTGGCAGCTGCTGTGGGAAAGCTCAAGGACAGTCAAACCTTTGGTAAGATTTTTTTTTTACAATTACAATCTTTTTTTACAATTACAGTGAAAAGATCTTGTAAAAGGAAGATGTCTGACATTGTATAAAAAATATTTTAACGCAGTCCTATAATCAATTGAATCTAAACAGCTTGGAGCAACTTCACACTTCAAGCAGTGTGTTCCTGGCTGCTGAATTTACTGGTGCTGGGAACACCAAAGCACACAAATGTCTGAATTTATTGTGGCTTCACTTAACCTAGGTTGTCATTCAGATACTGGAATTACTGAGAACACTGGAACGGTGGTGATGAATACTGAGAACAAAGTGAAGTGCTGTTTCCTAAAAAGTATTTTCGAAGAGTTTGTGGTTGGATAGGGCAATGTCAAACCTTAGTTTGTGAACTTCAGTTAAAAATTGTACTGTCACAGTGGTTTTAAACATTGTAGTGATAAAACATTGCAAGTAATGCTCAGGATAAATTGTGTAATAACTTACTTCTCTTGCTCCCAGAGGCAAAATGGAGAAACAGTATAAAAAAAGTCATAAAATTACCCACTGCTGAAATAAAACTGGCAACTTTCTTAGCATAAAATCACTTGCGTTATAGTTTAGAAAGTATCTATTAGCATAAGAAGTTGATGCAATATTCATACTTCAATAAATGTGCTGTAAGTGTTATCTTCATGTAGTTTCATTTGTGTGTTCCTAGATGTGTCCTCGTTTGTGAACTGGAATACCCTGGAAGATGAAGAGCTGGTGGTTTCCTTTCAGTCCCAGGAGTCAGTAGCTCTGAAAGCAGAGTCCAGCATGAATGTAAGTTAGCATTGGGGTCGTTGGTTGTTGTCTTGTCTCTTCCCCATGCTGCTACTCTTAGGTGTTGCAGCAGAAAGAAATTTCATTTTGTCTGTTACTGATTGTTTCTAACACTGTTTCTGGAATTAGAGTTAGTAATTATAGTCTGGACAGCAAGTTGACCCATGAAGTGTCTTTTTATCTTTCTTGGAATCCTTAAATATTTTGGAGCTGAGTAATAACTCTGATTTTTTTTCTTCACCACAGTTAAGATCAAAAAGGAGCACTGTTGCTGGACAACCAGGGACCTTATCAGTTGGGCAGCTCTTACTAAAACTCAAAGTAAGTAACCCAAATATCCTCAAGTAGTGTTTAGACACTCTCAGAATATTCTAGGTGTCTCTTAAACTGTTACCTCTTTCCATGTCGTCATGCACATATCAGGTTCACCAAGCTACCTTGAACAGGTGAGATGAAGGATATTGTTATTATCATTATTGTGCAAGAACAGCATTTGGGCATGATGAAATTAAGTTTTGTCATAGGAGCGTGTTTTGAGAACTGTACATAGAATCACAGAATCACAGAATAATGAGGTTGGAAGAGACCTCTAAGATCATCGAGTCCAGCCTATGCCCTAACACCTCAACTAGACTATAGCTCCAAGTGCCATGTCCAATCTTTTTTTAAACACATCCAGAGATGGTGATTCTGCCACCTACCTGGGAAGATAATTCCAGTATTTTATTATTCTTTCGGTGAAAAATTTTTTCCTTCTATCCAATCTGTACCTTCCCTGACGTAGCTGGAGACTGTGTCCTCATGTTCTGTCAACTGCTGCCCGGTGGAGGAGACCAACCCCACCTGTCTACAGCCTCCCTTCAGGAAGTTGTAGAGAGCAATGAGGTCACCTCTAAGCTTCCTCTTCCAAAGGCTAAACACCCCCAGCTCCTTCAAAGGTTCCTCACAGGGTTTGTGTTCCCAGCCCCTCACCAGCCTCGTTGCCTCCTCTGGACACGCTCAAGCATCTCAATGTCCCTCCTAAACTGAGGGGCCCAGAACTGGACACAGCACTCAAGATGTGGCCTCACCAGTGCCGAGTACAGGGGAAGAATTACCTACATGCTCCTGCTGGCCACACAATTCCTCATGGAGGCCAGGATGCCATTGGCCTTCTTGGCCACCTGGGCACACTGCTGGCTCATGTTCAACCGGCTGTCAACCAGCACCCCCAGGTCCCTTTCCACCTGAGCACTGTCCAGCCACACTGTCCCCAGTTTGTAATGTTGTAGGGGATTTTTGTGGCCAAAATGTAGAACTTGGCACTTAGACTTGTTAAACTTCATGCTGTTGGACTCTTCCCATGCATCCAACTGATCTAAGTCTCTCTGCAGAGCCCTCCCTCTTTCCCTTAGATCAACATAAGCTCCCAGCTTAGTGTTGCCTGCAAATTTACTAATGAAGGACTCGATGCCCTCATCCATGTCATCTATAAAAGTATTAAATAGAACCGGTCCAAGTACAGAGCCCTGAGGGACACCCCTGGTGACTGGCCACCAGCTGGATGCAGCACCATTCACCACCACTCTCTGGGCCCGGCCATGCAGCCAGTTCCTAACCCAGCACAGAGTGCTCCTGTCCAAGCCGTGGGCTGCCAGCTTCTCCAGGAGTGTGCTGTGGGAGACACTGTCAAAGGCCTTGCTGAAATCTAAATAGATACATCCACAACCTTTCCTGCATCCACCAGCAGGGTCACCTGGTCACAGAAGGAGACCAGGTTGGTCAGACATGATCTACCCTTCACAAACCCATGCTGACTGGGTCTGATACCCTGGCCATCCTGCAAGTGCTGTGCGATAGCACCCAGTATGAACTGTTCCATTAGCTTTCCTGGTACTGAGGTCAGGCTAACTGGCCTGTAATTACCAGGATCCTCCTTCCTACCTTTTTTGCAAACGGGTGTCACCTTGACCAGTTTCCAATCGTCTGGAACCTCACCAGTGAGCCATGACTCTTGATAAATGATGGAGAGCGGCTTTGCAAGCTCATCTGCCAGCTCCCTCATCAGCCTAGGGTGGATCCCATCTGGTCCCATTGATTTATAAATACCCAAGTGTCCCAGCAGTTCTCTGACTGCCTCTTCCTGGATAACAAGAGGACCATTCTGCTCCCCGGCACCACCTACTAATCCCTGAGGACCGTTGTCTTGAGGACAAGCTGTCTTACCTCTAAAGACTGAGGCAAAGAAGGCATTAAGCATTTCTGCTTTTTCCTCATCTTTAGTTACTAGGTTGCCTGCCTCATCCAATAAGGAGCAGAGGTTGGTTATACCCTTCCTTTTACCATTAATATATTTGTAAAAACTTTTTTTATTATTTTTAACAGAAGTTGCCAGGTTAAGTACATGGCTTATAATGGCTGAGTTCTGGAAACTTGCACAAATTTGTTCATTTTTAATGACAGTCACAGTAAATAAGAGAGGATATTTCATCTGAACTTTGCTTTAATTTAGGTTCTTATTTATGGCCTTAATTTTGTTGAAGGCATTTTGGCTGTAGGAAGTCAGAGGAATTGTCAGGAATTCCACTGTAAATTCAACAATAAGCTCTTCAGTTCCTTCCTAGAACCTGCTGCAAGTGCTGTGATAGGTCACACAGGAAGGGAAACTTATCTACAGTTCACCTGTGGCTGCACACCTTGGTATTGTCACTGATGTAACAGGTGGTTAATCCATGAGCAGTTACTGCTTGCCTGAGTTCAGAGTGAGGAATCTCCTCATTTAGTTCTTTCATGCTTGAGAGAATCTGTCCTATCAAAACACAGAGTGGTGAGGGATTTCTGTAAATTTTTGTAACTTGAATTCCAAAATAGGTCTGCTTCTCCTTAATGCCAACTTCTAATTAATGCCGGGGTAGTTCTCAAACATGTGCCTTGTACTTCTGAGTTGCACAGTATTTGTCTTTTCCAGGATGCTTCTAATTATGTGTTGGAAAATGAATTGAAAAAACTAATGGCAAAAGCACCGACCCCAGATCTGCAAGCCACCATTGGCTGTGTGGTCACTGCCCTTACAGACAGATGTAAAAGAAATCCAAAGTACTACCCTCAAAGTATCCTGCAGGAGATCGTTGAAACCCGGAACTTGTCCTACAGGTAGTGACTCTGCTTTTTTTAAAGTGTAAGGAATAGTCTTTAAAATTTAAAAAAAAATAGAAATGAAGTTCTTTATCAGCTGCTCTTGAATTATCAGAATTTAGTACTACAGGTGTTTATTTTCTGATGAAGTTGGTGTTTTACATAAAAATCCATCTGGGGAGAAAGATTGGTACTACTGCTTTAGTCGCCAGTGTAGTTCTCAGTGTGGACTGGCAACCTATTAATTTCATATTCCTATAGTTTATGTCCAGATTTAATGGTGGTTGCTTTGGAGAAAAAAGACCTGCATCTCTTACAAATCTGCCTAGAACGGTTTCCAGATATTCCTGAAGAAATGACTTATGCTTGCCTGAAAGCGTTTTTAAGGTAACTTGTAATCAGTCTTTCCTTTTTTTCTTCATCAAATTTGAGTCTGTTTTTGTCATAATAAGCTTCAAGGAGTTCATTATATGTGTTGATGGCATTGCTGATTTTAAAGCTAATAATTAAAAGTGGTTAATGTCTGAAATTTTCTTCTACAGCCTAAGTGAAGACCATCTTAAAAATGTAGATATAAATCTAGATTCCGCGATCTGTTACATTGATGTTGAATTCAACGATATGGAAGTTAAGACTGAAATTCTAGAAAATGGTTTCAGTGAAGAGATGGACCAGGACATGTGTGATACCAAAATCCCAAAGGAAAGCCAGAGCGATGGTGAATCCTGCCCTGTTGGGCTTCAGAAGGCAGCACTGCTGTATCCTCTGCGTGGTGAAGGGCAGCCAGAGCATTGCACGTGCTGGGGATGTTGATATTTGGTATTGCCAAAAGGCACATCCTCTGTTATTGCTCACAATTCCTGAGTTCTCACAAGAGCTGTTCCTACTCGGTAGAAAAACTGTTTAAAATATAATTAGAAACAGTTAGCTTTTAGAATGTATCTACAACAATTTAAACTTTGTTTTATTGCACTTTTTTGCAATAATTTTTCTCTACTTAAGAGAAAAGGTATCAGTGCTTTGGATATTTGCCTGTTAAAACACATCAGGCAGTTACATTCTTGCATGGACACAACTGTTCAAGTTAAATCTATCATAATGGTTCAGTTGCTGTAGATATTTCATGATAGAAATAAGATTCAAATAGAACTTCTCTTAAAAATCTGGAGAAATATTTTCTTTAGAATTCACTCTGGTTTGAAGAACATGGTATTTTTCCTGCAGTGTTTTTCCCTTAATAGCACTACACAGAAATGCTGTTCTCCATTCACCTTACACTGAAACATTTCTTTTGCCTCACCTGAAAAACCTTCCAGCTGAACAAGCTATTGTAAGTATTTCAATATTACAAAGTGTAAAAATACTTATTATTTCGCGGTGAAGGAAAGGGAAGAGATTTTTTTCTATTGTATATGAGAAATTCACCGTTCTTTCAGGAGTCTGAATAACAAACTAATGCACAAAAATGAAGTTGGGATGCCTAATAAGGTTTAATATTGAGGAATATCACATTTTTCCATATACTTATGTAATTTTCTTGATATTTCTAGTCCTTGCTTATTTTAGAAGATGTAAGTAAGAAACTCTCTTTATGACCAGCATACCTGGAAAAAGTTCATATTCTGTTAGCAAGTAATAATACCTTCCCTGGATTTAGATGGTTTTTAAGAAAGGAAAACAACAGTAATTTAGTCAGTCCTGTCAGAAAAAGAAGTTTAGAAAATATGAGAAGCAAACTCTGTATAATCCTAAATGTAATACAAATCTAGATCACCTCAGTTTAGGAAAAAAATCTACTGAACTCCCCTGTTTCTCAAAATCTGAAATACAACTTCAAGAACTGCGTGTACCTGAGCATATGTGTGATTTTCCAGTGATTTTAGAAAAACCCCACACATCAAAACAAAGCTGATCTCAGCTCTGACACATCTCCTGGAACAGTGATTACCCCTGAATGTAATTTACACTGACTATTGCTGAGAATTTTCAAACATCCAGCTATGGGTAGGGTAAAAGAACCATAAAACTTGTTTTTAATGTGTAGTATGCAGGCATCTATGTTGCATTCAAAAGCAAGAATTAAAATTTTAAAATTCCTTATAAATATTACCATGTACAGGACAAAACCCCTTGGTTTATTAAATGTTTGTCCTTTACAAATGTTCTGACTTTTCTACTTTCAGCTATTTCTCAGGTATTTGTATTACCTGTATGTGAAATGCAGTGAAAAAGTTAACACCACTCTTCCTGGAATACGCTCTCCCACAATAAATCAGGTGAGCAGCTCATTCTAAGAGCTGTGCTTCCTTCTCTTTCTGGGATGTGTAACTGTGAGAAGTTGGGAATATCTAAAATCAACTGACATCTGCATTCATTCTACAAAGACCTGTCCACCAATGTAACCTGTATGAAGTCAGATGTAACACTTTTATCAAAACACAAATAGACCTTAAAATGTGCCTGAACATATGAACCCATGCATTTTGCAGTAGAAGTTAATGTCTCAGAGTTCAGCTTTTAAAGGCAAATGTGTGTTATTTCCAGACTGGAAAGTCTAAGTGTACTTTTCTTGTTTGTATTCAGATCATGGATTGGATGTGCCTGTTGCTTGATGCTCAATTCACTGTAATGGTGATGCTTCCAGAAGCAAAGGACTTGCTTTCAAACCTGCATAAGTTTGTGAGAGCCCAAGTAAGTTGCATCTTCTGGGATAATTATTTGATTTTCAGTTGGATTCAGAATATGGATGTTGAGAACAGAGGGAGACAGACAACAACAAATTATATAGTGAATCAAATAATGTCCTCCTCTGTATGCTCCTTCCAGAGCATGAATTGCAGTTGTCTCTGTCTCATTTGGATTTCAAAAGCTGCTTTATTTGGTTTAAATATCTTCAGCTGTGCAGAACCACAGATAGTTCCACAGTATGATGATGTATGAAAAGAATTAAAGTGTGCTTTACTATAAATGTCTCTGTTTTCTTCTTTTCAGGTACGGTTCTACTCAGAACTCAACAAGATTGAAGGAAGTTTGCGGGAATTACAAAGACTGAACCACCTGAGAGAATCTCAGACCTATTCTATTGAAGTGCTGGAAATCATTTGAATTTGAAGCTCATTAACACATTTATTTTGTATTGATTCCTTTTATGACAAGGATGTATTAGCACTCCATATTGGGGCTGTCTAAAGTTGTTTTCTACATAGGAGGAGCCTGGTTACTCTCTAGCTACATGGGAGTTGTAAGTTTGAACCTTGTGTATTAAAATCTCTCTTTTTGACTGGATGAGAAGCTGGATGTTTGCTTATATTTTCATGTAGAATTTTGATACGTGATCATGAGAACTTCCCAGAATACCACACGATTCTTGGCTGAACAGAAGATGGTTGTGGCAGAAGTGCTGGGGGCATAACTTGCTGTCTTGGGCTGTGTAGCTTGGAAAGAGCTGCACACACAGTTAAAAGGCTCGAGTCACTTTGGAAGGTGACATGTTTAGTTGTATTTATACACTGTCAGTACCAAACGTATGTACAAGTCTGAAAAAAACCTCTGCAGAAGCAGCTGAAGATTTATAGAGAGGACTTCTTGGCACTGGTAATAAGTTGCTTTCAATATTTTGGACAAGAAAACTTATCTTGAATTTAAAATAAGAACATTCTTACCTACATAGGTTTGTTTTCTGTAAGTACTGTTTCAACTACTGAACACCTCGACTTAGTTCATGTCACCTATGCTGCTTGAATTCTAGCATTTCAAAGCATATCTTAGATTGATTTTGACTCTTTGAAATACGAAGTGATGGACTAAAGTTTTATGTAGACAACATTTGTTGAAGATTTTACAGGTATCTTTTGACTTATTATTCTGATGAGGCATTCACTTAAAGCTGACTTGTTACAAGATACTTGTGGGACTGTTCATCTGGAATAGGGAAACATGGGACAGAAGCATAATGCTGAATTTCCTGGAGTCAGGTATAAGGGGGACTGTTTGGGACAAGATAATCAGTACATTTTCAGACCAGCAAATATGATGTTATTTTTACTAATTATGTGATGGAATATTAGTAGAATTCAGCATATCAGTATATTGATATACTTTGGTTTTCATCATCTAAATAAAATGACAATTGGAATTATATTGAATTACCTCAGCAAAAGTCATGTAAGCCCTTCCTTCCTACACCTGACTTCCAATCTACGGCTGAGCTCTCGTGTAACGTTACTCAGCAACATTGTGGTGTCTTAGAAAACTGTACATGGAACTGATTTGAGAGCTGAACACCTGAATACAATTCCCAATACAAGTTATGAAATAGTTTGGAGTGAAGGACTGGACAAAAGCCTCTCAATAATTTAAGCAAGAGCATATGCTCACTTGTTCTGAATGCCATCCAGCTGTAGGTTCTTTCCCTTATCCTTGGAGGAAGGAGCCCACCCAGACAACAGCTTGGAACAACTGGGCTATTCACCTTCTCCAAAGTGCCTTGTCAAAGGAAGCTTTTTCTCCATCTGTCCTAAGGATGGAAGCAGGGTAGAGCTTCCACCCAAAAATTCCTCTTCCTGCTGTATTCAATTCACTTAGAAACATGCTCATTTAATTACCAGCAGACTCCAAATAGGCGCTCCCAAGTTCCAAGTCAGTATATTCCACTCTACTGAGTGGAAGGGGCAGGTTTTGGGGGTGGGGTTGATTTCTCTACTGAGCTGTGTGTTGGAAAGGACTAATTTATATCCTGTCCCTGAAGGTAACATACCTCTCTGTGCACCCATTCCTCCACCTACAAAATGAAAATTCAGTAAGCACTTCCACATCACCAACTGATAAGGGATGGGATTAAGAGACAGATACTCTGGTTCACAGTTCAGAAGCACGTGATTCTCAGCACCTTTGATCCACCACAAATACACAAAATCCACAGTATTTTGGAGGTGTTAATGCTCTCAGAATGCTGCAGGCTGTGTGATTGGTGCAGCAGATAGGTACCTTTGCTAGATTCTCAGTGTATAGATGGCAGGATGCGCAGGTGTTTTTCCCATGATACCAGTAGGAGATAATGGAAAATGTGTGTCTGTATATTCATGTATTTAAAGAGTTACCACAACCCTCTGCCACCTTGTGAGAGGTAGCAATTCAGCCCCCCATAAGCAATCTAAAGGTAACTTGGAAAGGTTCAGAATGCAAATTGAGTAGAAAGAAAGGTGTAAATGGGGTAGGGCAATGTTGGCTGCTGCTGTGTGTGTCATCCTGTGTTCAGGGCTTTGGCCCTGTGCGGCTGCAACACTGAGTATAAAAGAGCTGCAGATAAAAAGCTGGACATATAGTGCAAATTGGGCTAAACCCTGCTGCCTTTGTTGTGTGCTTGATGTTACAGTTTAATGAGGTGCTCGGCCTGAGCAACAAGTTAATGAACAAAAGGACTTCAAAAATCACTATTGAAGAATGCAAAATAAATGATACATTGGACATGTCGCTGCCATGTGAGTGGCATGACCAGTGTTGGGTTTTACCTTGCTCAGATGTATAAGCAAGGGACTGAAAGAAATTAACTTGTAAACAGACTGATTTTCTAATGATAAGACTTCTGGCTCTCTGAAATCCTGAAGCTGTCTCAATCTGCAATGAAAAGGAAGGCTGGTTGTAAGAAATACAAGATATTTGTGTGCCTTGGGCTGACTTTCAGTTTGTACTGCTTTTGCTTATGAAACTGATAACCCTGAATTCAAGGGTGGCATTGGAAACCCAACTGCGCAACTGGTTTTTGTTGATTTTTAGCTCTTTGTAGGCTCTGGCACATGAGACAAACAGAGGGAATACAAAGCAGACGGAGCCCATCTCTTTCCCTAGTGCTCCAGAGAACTGTGGAAACAGAGAATAGAGAAAGTAGATGGGAAAAACGGTGATGGTGGGTCCGTATGTGATCTCAGCGTTTGCTTTACACGGGCTCTGGCTGTGTAAGGGTGAGCTGTGAGAAGGGTTTAATGGGGGAGGAATCAAAGCACGGCCAGAGATGAGTGTCAGTGGTCAGAGGAGCTGCCTGCGCCGATGGCGGAGGGAAGCCTCTCCCGAGGGGACACGCGGGGCTCTGATTTGGACGGGGAATGAAGACCCTCGTGGGGAGCCCCTTCCCGGGGCCCGGCGCGCAGCTCGCTCAGAGCTGTTCCCGACGGGCCCGGTGGCTCCCTCGGTCGAGCTCTAGGAGAGACCCCGGCCACGGGCCCAGCGACTCCCGTGTGGGGAGCGGGTGAGTCCGGGGCAGGGTCGGCTGAGGGAGCGGCGGTGTCGGGACCGTGAGCTGGGGCGGGGGGCGCGCCAGGTGCCGGCGAAGGGGAAAGGGGCAAGCGGAGCAAAAAGGGGCGAGGAGCAGTGCCGGTGCCTGCGGTCGGTGCCGGGTTCGGATTCGGGGTCGGTGCCGGGTTCGGGTTCGGTCCGGGTTTGGTGTCGGTGTCGGGCTCGGTGCCGGGTCCGGGGGTCGCGGGGCCGCCCCGTCGCGGCGGCTCCCTCACGGCCGCGGCGGGCGCGCCCCCTGGCGGCGGCGGCGGGCGCGGCGGTCACGTGAGGCGCTCGGGGCCTGGTGCCGCTTCCCCCAGTCAGCGCGGAGCGGCCGAGGCGCAGGCGGGGAACAAGATGGCGGCCGGCGGCGATCCGGAGCGGGGCGCCGGCGATTCGCGTTGAGCCGCGGCCCGCTCGGCCCGGCCCCCCCCCCGCCCCGGCCCCGCGCCCTCCGCGGGGCGCGGAGCTTGCCCGTAGCCGCCTGTCCGGACTCCGAGCGCCCTCCCGAGCCGCCCTTCCCCTCCCTTCCCCCTCGGCCAGCGCCCAGCGATGCGGGGCCGGCGCGGCAGGCCGCCCAAGCAGCAGCAGCCGGCGGCGGCCGCCGCTCCGGCGAGCGCCCCGGCCCCGGCAGGCCCCATCGGCGGGCTGCGCTCCCGGCAGCGCGGCAGCAGCCGCGGCAGGTGGGCGGCCGCGGCCCAGGCGGAGACGGCGGGGCCCAAGCAGAAGGGAGCCGGCGCTGCCCAGGCCTCGTCGCCCGCCGCCGCCGCCTCGCCCAGGGGGGGCGGCAAGAGGAAGGCGGGCGGCGGCGGCAGCAGCACCCCCGGTGGGGGAGGCAGCGGCGGTAAGGGCAGGGGCAGGGCCGGGGCGGCAGGAGCAGGGGGAGGAGGAGGCGCGGGAGGCAGCTGCAACAGCCAAGGCAGGGCTGCCTCGTCCAGGAGGAGCATCAGCAAAGTGGTGTACGACGATCATGAGAGCGAGGAGGAGGAGGAGAGCATGGTGTCCGAGGAGGAGGAGGAGGAGGGAGACCCCGATGATAACCCGGACTCCGAGGAGGAAGAGGAGGAGGAGATAATGGAGGAGGAGGACGACGACGACTCTGACTACCCCGAAGAGATGGAGGATGAAGACGATGCCAGTTATTGCACTGAGAGCAGCTTCAGGAGCCACAGCACCTACAGCAGCACCCCAGGTAGAGAGTCCGTGGGCGAACTCAAACAAGTCGAGGGCACCCCACATGCTCCCTCTAGGTTGGCAGATACGGTCCGCACTCCCATGCGAGGATGTGAGGGATGCCCGCAAGCACTCCCGGGGAGAGGGGTATGCAAATAACCACTGGCAACCCCGGGGACGCGGGGAGCATTGGAAGATGCTCACAAACGCGTGCACGGAGAGGAGCAGGGAGGGCGGGCGGCACTTGCTGGAACAAGGGGATGCTTTGCAAATATTCATGGGGAACCTGGTGACCGCAGAAATGCGCGATCCACCAGTTCGTGTTGCAAACAATGTCAGAAGTGTTGTGGGGCATTCGCTTTAAATTTAAAAACGAGGGAAACGAGAGACATGCCTTGCAAAGAGGTCTTTTCAATTAAATACAGGAAAGGCTGGCTTGTGCTTGCAAATACTACTTGATGTCGAAAGGAAAGGAAGCACATGTAAGTTGAAGTGGCTTTAAAAAAACCAAAAAACTATAAACACCGAAAATTTTCAGGCTCTTGAGGTCAGAGCTATAACTGGATCCAGCATCTACTGGCTTTAAGACAAAAGTAGCTTTCCAAGGAGGGAAATGAGGTGCATTGTTCAAAATGGAGATTGCATTGTTATAGTTTGGGGAAAAGTGCACAGGGCCTCATTGCAAGGATGTAAACCTAGTTTGAGTTCAACACAAAGATTAAAAGGTGGAGGTTGAGTCAGAGGTCTTGCATTTAAATACTGCGTTTATCCTAAGATATGGCAACCTTTAAAACTCATGTTGGGGTTAAAATTCGTTAAACATAATTGTGATTTTTTTTTTTTTTTCATTCTAGTGGAAAATTTGGGAAAATTTTCAGGCCTGCATTTCTGTTTGTCCTTAATTGGTTCATTCACCAAGCTTCAAAAATTCTTTTATTTAAACTTAAGCACTTTGGATTTATTTGAACTTGTTCCAGAATGGAATTCAAGCTTAGAATATTTTATTTTATTTTTCTATTTTTATTTCTTTTTTTCTTTTTTTCTTTTTTTTTTTTTTTAAGTCTCTGATCCAGGAGAGTAGTTCAGCTTATAGCTAATTTGGGCTACAGGATGGCAGACACTGCTGTTGTCCCAGTATTTGGCCAGTTTGGAAGGGGGGAGGAACAGGTTGTTGGTGTGAATGCATTGCATCTTAATTAAAAAAGGAATGTAGTTCCGAGTAGTTAGCTGATGACTTTTTAAAAGGGGGAAGTACTGGCTGCTAAATGTATCATTTGTTTTATTTTGTTGAGTTAATGATATCAGCTCATTCTGTGACTTCATAATAGTACTTTTAAAAGCTCTGGATGTTTGTCTATATATTTTTCTTAAACTTATATCCATATGCTTCAGAACCTAAATGAATCAAAATAAGTACATACATTAGTAAATTTATTTAGAGATAATTTTTAGAAGATGTTCGTTTACCTGTTGCAGGAGGGTCCTGTAATCAAGTGGAAATTTTTGGGATAAAGATTGAGATCTGGGTTCACAGAAGGAAATATATAAAATACTCTCTTGACTTTCAGCTCTCCATTTTCTTCATAGTTATGATAACTTTCATTTTTATTACTTTTTTTTGGGAGTGCTTATGTCAGGGAAATAATATTTTTATGATTTTAACTGGCTAGGTCAGGATAATATTTTTTACATGAGCATCCAGATTTAAAATGAGTTCTGCAGAGAATGGGTGTATGCCATTTTTCAAATGTGCTAAGTGTTTGGCAGATCAGAAGATAGCTCTCTGTGCATTGTTGTACAAGCATAGACAGGTTTTACGTGGTATTTAGGTGTATCAGAAACCATTTTGATAGTTTATATGTTTATTTCTCACTTGATCAGGATGACTTCAGTTAACTATCTTAAGAGAAGTGTAAGTGTAGGCATTTTTATCCTTTGGTGCTTTTGCTCTATTCCGAGTTTTTGAGAGTTAAAACGTTTGTGTTGTTATTTTGGCAATTTACTGGTGGTTCTCATTAGTTCAGTGTTTGCCTAAAGGTCTCCCTCGCTCCTTCCCTCTCTCCCAGACATGCTCTTGCCCTTCTGCAAGGAAAGTACAAAGTTTTCCTTCGGGCAGCTCAGTGCCTCATCCCGACAGACACCTGCTCAGGGAGCGAGGCTGTGCAGGGTGGCACCGATGGAAATCTCGCTCTTGGCACAACCAGCAGGAGCTGCCGGCCCTCCGAGCAGCATGGACAGGCAGGGCAGGGTTTGTCTCATCAGGATCTGTGTCTGCCCGGTGCAGAGAGGAGGTCAGAGCAGGGCAGGGCTCTGGAGTTGTGTCTCCGGTGCTCCTCCAGGGGCTCCAGAGCTGTTGGACTCGGTGCACCCTGAGCTGGAGTTGGTCCTCAGCCGTGTTTAGATACAGGGGATTTATTTCATATCCTTGTCTTGCAGCCATGCAAAGTGTACCACAGTGACAGAGCTCCTGTGCTGAGCTGGAGGGCTCCGAGGGATGTCTCCTCCCTTGGCTTGAACTGGCTCCTGACATAATCGTGCAGGTTTTTAGCAGAAGAGGTGACAAACAGTCCTTCTCCCCTTACCCTCCAACCACTTCCAGGATGTACTCTTAGGGGCTGAAGAGTGTTTTTGAGAGCTGGCTATTGAATGATTGCCATCCCAGTCAAACTCTGCTTTTACACGTAAATCACATCCCACTTAAATGGGGGACGGACTTGCTGCAGTTTTTTTCTAACTTACATATAACCATGAATTAAAAGATTACAGAGCAGTGTTTCTGGCCAAGAAAGCCTCAGGTTTTGTGCTCTGATGGGAAGCTTATGATTTATCTTGAACTTAGATGTAGGAGTACTTTCTACTCTAATATGGTAGTAAATTAATATTATTGTAATATAAAATGATATTATTAAACTATTTTGAGAAGTGGAATCTTAGAAGATATAAAATGCCTAATACACCACTTAGTCATGGGACAGTAAAAACATATTGTGTGAATAACAATTATTTCTTTTTATTCTGCTGGATATACTTTTGGTAGAGGGATTTTGTATGTGTAATGCCCCTTCCCTCTCGCCTCTTTGCGTCCCCACAAGGGGGATGAACTGTTGGGGCAGGTATCCTGTATAACTTGTATCACTGAACATTTTTGCCAGACCCTGTGCAATGTAAATTCCACTTGAGGCTTGTCACTGTTGCATTATAGTTACTAAGTATTTTTCATATGTTGCAGAATTTTAAGGGAAGCCTTTAATCAGGATGCCTAGAAGTCCTTAATTTTTTGTTTATTGATTTTTCTTCATCATAAAACTAGTTTTAGAAAGAGCTATACATGTAGATTTCAGCTGAGATCATCAGTCTGTCAAACAAACAAATACACAGCACTGGAGTTGGGAGACAAAATATTTATCTTAAAATACAGTAAATAATAATTTTAGTTGGATTTTGCTTGTCTGAGCATTTGCAGGGAATTGACCATTGCTTCAGTTAAACAGTTATTTCACAGTTTCCTCTTATCTTCAGAGTGAAAGAATTTAGCTGGGAACCAGCTAAATGCACCACCAATGCACACCCTGCATTTGGTGTGTCTGTAGTAATTTTTTATCTGAACACGTTTTCATGCTCTTGAAGAATTGTCTAAGTGGAGACACTGAGATACGACATTAAGATATGCAGCCTCCTTTGTCTGCCGTGGGAGAGGATTTACCAGCCTCCCAAACATCGTACCTGGGCTACCCTCTTCTCTAAATTAAACCTGGCATGCTCTTATTTTACCATTTAGTGATCTGCACTTTGATTTGTGCTCTAGAGGGAAGGATCACTAGTTTGTCATGCCAGTCTTGGAAAAGGTAGGAGACGATTCTTAACAAAGAAATTGTGTAGAAGGCCAGAGGAGTAAATCTGGGGCTGATCCTGCTGCATTGACTTGTAAATTGGCAGCTTATCTGAAGAGAGCTTTGTCAGTCAACTCAGAAGCTCTGAGCAGCAAATACCTCGCCCTTATCAAAGTATGTGTGTTGTAAAGGGTAGTGTGCTGCAGTGACTTTATTGAGCAAACTTTTTTGTAGATCTGCAGTAAAATTCTGTGAGTGCTCATTGTGTTGCATACAACAGGTGTAAGGTGAATAAATGTGGATTTTAGTAGGTTAGGCTGGCTCTCAGGGCTCACTAACTTATTAAATTAGTTACAGCTTATCCTGAGTGTGTCCCAAGAAACTGTCTAACTGTTCCTGAGAATCATTTCGCTTGTGCTACCTGTGGTTTTGTTGGGTTTTTTCCTTTGCCTGGGTTCTAGGCACAAAAGGGTTGTGCCTCTGAGTCCTTCTCAGAGTGATCTCACCTGCTGCTTGTCTTGCGTTTGCATTAGTTATCCAAATGTTGAAATGTTTCCATACAACATAGGGGGGTTTGTGTTCCTGGCTCCTGAGGGAGTGCTGATGGCCATAATGTTGGGAAATTGAATTCTTAAAAGTGAAATCAGTCCAGAACCCTAGTTTGATTTAAAAGTGTATGCTGACAGGTGTGCACACTGAAAAAGGAAGCAGCCAAAAGTTTTACAGTTTTAAAAGAACATAAAGACCTACTTTTGTACAAGGGAAGGCAGGAGTCAAGCTTTACTTGGGAACATGGGTGAGAATTTGTGTGATGTGAGTGCACTCAGGATCTTGTCTAATAACCAGTGAATTTTTCATTTGTGTTTCAACTTCCAAAGCTTTTTTTTGGTGCTTGGAATGCCTAGTTTTTAGTGCTTGTTTAATTTTTAAATTTTACTTATGGCTGGATTTGTCTTTTCTCCAGACTAAATAAATAAATTTGGGTTAGGTGTGATTACTGCAGAATAATGTTCAAATTGGAGCTGCACCTACAGGTAGTTACAAATGCATCTTATTCTTTTAGAAAATTTTTCTGGAAGAGACTGTTTGACTGTGAATATTAGAAACATGATTATCATGGTGGCATTTTTAAAAGGAAAGAAAGTGTTTTGTGAAAGTCAAAGCCTTTAATTTCAGCCCATCCCAAGAAAAATATTTAGATTTTTCTATTTTGACACTACTTTTCATAATATATTCTTATTTTATGTTGAACTCATTCATTTTACTGCCGTTTTTTCTTTGGTGGAAGCTGAGCAAATGTTCTCCCAAGAGGTTGACTTTTAATTAAAGGACCAGTTTGGATATTGCTGTGGCAAACATGCAGCTCTATCCAGTTTCTGCATTCTGCTGTGAAAGGAAAGAAAGAACACCAGAAAAAGGTTCTCTTACACATTGTCATCAACTGTTTCCAGTTTTCTCAGTGATATCTAACAAAAACTCCTGTGTTGCTGTGCAGTTCCATTTGAAACGTGCCTGGTGCAAAGCAATAATATGGGACAGCAAGTGTGTGTTTATTAAAACCAAACCAAAATAGGAGGGAGTTTGAGGGCAGTAAAAAGGCAAAGTTTTCAGAGGGAAGGAAAATGTAGGAGAGGCCATCTTCTCTAAGGAGTGCTCGTGCTCCCGGGACACTGTATATTAGCTGCTCTTTATGTTGAGAAGTTTTTGCAGTGACTCACAATCTGGAAAACAAAACCACCTCAGTTGTACTTTACTAAAGATGGACTTTCATGTAAGAGTAGTGTGGTTTGACTTGGCTTGTGGAACTTGAAGCCAAAATTTTAATCTTTTTTGGGGGAAAATTGGAAGTCTTTTCTGGGGTCAGTTAGCAGAGTGTGACTGGAGGGGTGGGGGTTTGTTCTGTATTTCCCCCCCTCCTGTGGCAGGTTGCTGAAGTGTCTGAAACTCCTTGGTCTCTTTTCTCTCCCCAATGCTCCTACCAAGCTTATCCTCTCCATGGCAACTGTGAGCAGGAGCTCTGAGCTGGAGAGCCCAAGTGCTGAGAAACGATGAGGAAGGGAAAGTTCTGAGACAAGTGAAATGAGACCAGTTGTGAACTTTCAAATCAAGAGAGACTGGGAGCAGTGTTTATTTTTTAGGTCGACCCATGCAGCCACCACTCTGTCCCTGTTTAAACAAGACAGTGGTTCTGACAGAATATTTGTTCTGTAGGACGTCCATCCTCCAGTCCAGTACCTGAAATATGTTGGGCTGAAAGGCTGTTTGCTGGAGGGGAGGGATGTTTAATGTCAGTGAGACAAGGCAAAACTGGATTTTTGTGATTTTTGTTGGCCTACATGTGTATGGTGATTGGATACAACTAAAGCTGAAGAGCATGAAGCGGTGTCCTGGACACTGATGTCTGTAGTTAATTCAGACACTGTGTTTACACAAACCAGCAGATGTGTTAAGGATGGTTAAAGTAGTTTAAAGTTCTCTTTTCTCCTGTGGTAAAGAGTAGATGTGACTTTGCCTTTTCTTCTTTCAGTCTGTGAATGAAAGTGGTGACAAGGTTTTTGGTCCTTTTAAACTCTTTCATTTCTGAATTCTGAAAGGGTCAACATTTGAACCAAGTAGGTTGAGTAGATGCAAATGAAAAAAAAATAAAGCAATGGTTTGGGTTTTTAAAGCAAATTCTGATTTTGGGTGTTTAGACTATTACTTGAGTAACTTTGTTTTATTTCAAATATCATTAGTGTGTTTGCTTAAATATTTGTAATAGAAATTATTTTAGTAGATTATCCTAAGTGTAGACTATAATAATCAGTATCTGATAATTATAATGTGCCATGGAAATAGAATTGTTTACTCTTTTATCTTAATTACAGGCAGCTCTTCAACTAGAGAATTCAAAATAGGGACAGGTAACCACTGCAGACTGCTTCAGCACTTGGGGAGACACAGCCAGTGAAGGACTTGCCATTTAAAAGAAGCTTGTGCTAGATAGAAATATAGTGCTCAGCCACTCCAGGGGATCTGGATCCTGTCAATATTCCAGCTGTGGCAGCAGGAGGCTATTGGCAAATCCATTTTTTTCCATCAAATAAAGCTATGGAATTTGAGTGGTGTAGAAGTGGACATTTTCTGCCTTTGTACTGCCTCAAACTTGGAGGTGAAATTTGATTCAGAGACTCAGTTAACATGCAGAAACTATCTCAGAAGTATCTAATTTGCATGTAATAAAACTTGAGTATGTTTTGGGAAACTTCAGTGTGGGTAAATTGAGAGTAGATTTCTTGAATTTAGAGTAGTTACATGAAAATTCAATTTAAAGTCTGGTCAGTCAGGTGGTGGCGCTTAAAGAAGTAACCTGCCAGTGCACCTGCTCTGCAATCCTCTTGGTGGTTTTGAGGTTAAACAAAATAGTACATATGCAATTTCTATTTGAAACAAAATTTCCCTGTGGGGGCCCAAATCCTTGACAAATGACAACAAGTTTAAAAAAAAAAAAAAAAAGGTTGTAAAATCCTAGTATCTCTTAAATAATTTAAACTAAAGTGTTTGAAGTGGCCAGAGTTCTTTGTGGGGCTCTGGGTTTTTTGTGTCTGCCACTAAATGTCGAATGTAAATATTGGCCCACTTGCCTCATGAAAAAGAAGATTGTCTTTGAAAGTGAAGAGCTTGAAAAATTGTATATGTTTATTATAGGGAGACATTTTTCAACATTTGAGGGATTTTTTTTGTGTGTTTATGAGGCACAGTTGGGTAAACATGGACTGTGCTCTTCAAAAACCTTCACACAGGAGGTGGAAATGCTCCAAAGCAGGGTGAGCTGTGTGGGTTGCCAGCACACTGAAAAATCAGCAGTAAAATACCAACATTTCAGCTCAAAAAAAAGACTTGCAGCACTTTGACATCATTATATATTCCATTGCCCTGCACTTTTAATTTCAGTTGAGCAGCCACTTGCAATGCTTCAAGATTTATGAGTATCTTGGCAGAGAATGTCCATCCTTTTCACTGGAGATTATTAGATTGCTTGGGTTTGTTGGTTTGGGCTTTCGAGGTTTTTTTTTAAAGGTGTCTGAGTATTTCTTGAGATCACAGTTGATGTATTGGCCAGTAATACATTTAAGCACAAATTGCTGGGAATTTCTGAATATTCAAATCACACTTTGTGACTCTCAGCTTCAAATTCTCTTCATCCTCAGTACAGAGAATATTAATAACAAATGGAAAGTGAAATTGGAAAGAAAAAAAGCCAGCATAGAAAGATTTTAAATGCTGTGCCATCAAGTCATTTGAGAAAAATACAGTTTCTTTCTAAAATATTCTGCATCTTTGAGTACTTGCCTTTTTTAGCTCTGGAAACCAGTTTATATTTAGTTGAGAATTGTTCAGAGCAGTTCAGTGTCCAAAAAGAGAAATTATTTGAGCTCTTGAGCTCTGTGGTGTGTGGTTTGCAGTGTGGATGGGGAGTGTTGAGGTGCACAATACCGTAATGTGCTGCAACTGTGAGGCCTAACACAAATGAAGTACACATTTTATAATCCAGTCTGCTTTTCCTATTGTCTGTTTTATTATTGCTTGTGAAGTTTTTGCTCTTTTTACCAAAGCAAACATGAAAATACACAAATTGCTTTAAGTAGGAGATGGAATGGTGTGACTAATGCAGCCAGAGGTTGTATTGTGCTTGCACCAAAGTACAATTCTTTATTATGCTATTATGACACATTTATATCCTGATAACACATTTCTTCTAGATCTGTAATAGCACCAATGTGCTTCCTCTGTAAGAGGAAGTGTTAGAGATTAACTTTTTCAGAACATATTAGGAATGCCTTGTTTTAAAGTTCTTTTTTTATTCCCCTATTATTTTCATGTGACAAATCTACAAGTGGCTTAAAATTGCACCAGTAAATGTTTAGACTATATATTAGGAAACTTTGTTTTGCTGAAGGGGTGTAAAGCACTGGAACAGGCTGCTCAGGAAACTGGCGTAGGTCACCATCCCTGAAGGTGTTCTGAGATGTGTGAATGTGGCACTTGAGGACATGGTGCTGGGGCTGGGATGGTTTGGCTTGGTCTTGAAGGTGTTTCCAACTTTAATGATTTTGTGATTCCATCCCATGCTTATCTCGTGCTAAAGAGACATTAGCAAAATCGGTGTTTGGAGTCCATTTTTTTCCAGCAGTGGTCCTTCACTCTGGTTTATCTTTGTCTAAAATTACTGGGGGGATTTGTCGCTTCTCGTTAGTTCAGGCAAAGCAGGGTTAATGTCCTTGCTGCTCTCTTTCTTGAGGGGCTGTTTCATGGCATCGCTGTGTGACAGACACATTTTTCTGCTGCAGAAAGAATCCTGGTTGATAGCTCTGCTGGCTTTTGTGATATTTGGACTCTGTGAGGGCCATGAGTGATTTCAGAATGTCTGTTCTGTGGTGGTTTCCTGCATGGCCAACTAGGACTGCAGTGTTGAAGGAAGCTTTAGGACCCCAAAGTAGTTTATTGTGTGGGCATGCCTTCATTTGTTTTGGGGTCCTTTAATTAAACCAGCTGTGGCTTATGCACATATGATTTTGGATCATGTTGGTAGAAAAGTTGAGTTTAATCTAGAGAACACTTGCTTTGTGCCTGGCTGTGAAACTCCTTTGTCTTTGTGTGTCTGCCATGATTAAACATTTTCCACTGATTAGTGCAGAGGCATGTTGGAAGACAGTCATAGAAGCATTCCTTCACTTTCCACGGTCAGAACTCAAACTTGGAAAGTTATTTTTATCCACAGATGAGGCTGACCTGTTACTTCTGTAATGGAAACATCTTGCAGTTCATCTTCTATATTGTTTGGGTGTGTAATTTGTTGTACAAGATTTCATTCTTTAACACTGGAAAGGGAGAGCTGTGTCTGGTGCCTTCTTGCCATACCAGTCTAGGGGCCGATTTATTTTTCTGGAATCATTTGTTGTGCGTCAAGATGTTTCTTAGAGGTGGCTTTTCTTTCTGCTAACTTTTTTCCCCTTTTCAATGCATTAATGTTTTAATGATGGTGTTTCAGATTCAGCAGGATCTGCCTTAGCAGGTTTTCTCCCACATTAGGCTTATTTTCTGTTTTTCTGGGAGTATTGAATGGAGTAGGGTGGGTTGAACAGATGCCACAGAGAACCATTTCCATTTAATGACTGGAACTCACTTTATCTCTTCATTTCCTTGAACCAGTTTTTGGGGAGGTCTGTTACGTGCAGAAAGTTAAGAAATTATGGTTAAGAAATTATGAATGTGAATCTTAAAATTCCAGACTACTGGTTGTGACTCTGCAGTGTCAGAACACAGAAAGTTTAATACATGTCCCATTTTAAGGAAGTGTGTGTGGGAAATGGCTGCTATGGATAGCTGCAGGGTTTTTTTGGATTTTCTCTGTGCATGAAGTGTCCTGCTGACACTTGTCTATGGACAATGAATAATTTTGAAATTTAGTTGTTGACCAGAATCTTAGTATGCTTAGTAAGAGGACCAGTTTTCCTCTCAGTTCTTGGATTAAACCTGGGTGATGGTTTATGAGGTTTTCTCAACTTGTTTTTTTCTATAAAGGGAAATAAACTCTATGAGTGCATCTAAAGCTTTTAACTGATAGCTGAGAAATAGTTGCATGTAGCTGGTTATTTTGATAGAAGATTAAAATATTTCATCTGTCAGGTAGTGTCATTTAAAAAAACATTTCCTCTTTTATTTTTCCTTCTGCTTGGCATCAAGGGTAGTGGAATCCAAGGGAAGGAAATGTAGCACCTTATCTGAATTGACATCTGAAACTGAATTAATTATGCTCACTGTCTCTTATTTTAGGTAGTAAAACAGCTATTTAGATTAGCTTTATTAGTAAACTTCATCCTTTTGTAATTTTGCCTCTTCATTCTGTGGGTATGGCTCCTGCTTTATTGAAGCATGGGGGTGCGTTGGGGAGAGTTGTTTGTTTTGAGAATTTTTGAAATATTTTTGTCAAACATCTCATTTACTTTCTGATTTTGGTTTGTAGGTAGTCAGGAGAAATATTCTAGTTAGAAAGCAGTGGAAAATGCACTTTAGGTTAACTTTTGTATTTTATTTTGACTGTAATTGATGTCCTGTGACATCTGCTTGAAATGAGCTCTCCTGGATGCTCTTGCCGGATAGGAGAATAACTTGCAATCATTTAATAGAAAAAATCTGTTCGGAGTGTGATGTTTCAGCTTTAAACTAGTCATGTTGAATAAAAGTGAGAAAAATTATTATTTTGGCTGCAGGAAATGTCTTTCTTTTTAAGTAGTTTAAACAATTACATTTCTATATATCATTTTAATGCTTCAGTAGATCTATATTGTATGGGAAATGCAATTCCTGTATGTGTCTAAAGCAAAACTTCAGATGCCTTGTGTTTTATTTTCATCCTGTTAGTTAAAGTATAAGATGATTAGCTGAGTTAACACATTTATGTAACTGTGAAGCTTGTGAAGCCTAAATTTGCATTAGTTCAGAATGTTAACGCAGTGATTGATGAGAGATGTTCAAACACGTTGACCTGTCAGCAGCAAAATTCTTACTGTTGTTTCTTATTCCAGGTAGGAGAAGACAGAGAGCACATCGTCCTCGTTCTCCAATATTGGAAGAAAAAGATATCCCACCCTTGGAGTTTCCTAAATCCTCAGAGGACTTAATGGTGCCTAGTGAGCATATAATGAATGTTATTGCCATCTATGAGGTACTAAGGAACTTTGGCACTGTTTTGCGCCTCTCTCCTTTTCGTTTTGAGGACTTCTGTGCTGCTCTGGTAAGTCAAGAGCAGTGCACACTTATGGCAGAGATGCATATAGTGCTGTTAAAAGCAGTTTTACGTGAAGAAGACACTTCAAATACTACCTTTGGACCTGCTGACCTCAAAGATAGCGTTAATTCCACTTTGTATTTCATAGATGGAATGACGTGGCCAGAGGTTCTGCGGGTATATTGTGAGAGTGACAAGGAATACCATCATGTTCTTCCTTACCAAGAGACAGAGGACTATCCTTATGGACCAGTAGAGAATAAAATCAAAGTTCTGCAGTTCTTAGTGGATCAGTTTCTTACCACAAACATTGCACGTGAGGAGTTAATGTCAGAAGGTGTTATTCAGTATGATGATCATTGTAGGGTTTGTCACAAACTTGGGGATTTGCTTTGCTGTGAGACTTGCTCGGCCGTGTACCACTTGGAGTGTGTGAAGCCCCCCCTGGAGGAGGTGCCCGAAGACGAGTGGCAGTGCGAGGTCTGCGTGGCACACAAGGTGCCTGGAGTGACTGACTGTGTGGCTGAAATCCAAAAAAACAAACCGTACATCCGCCACGAGCCCATCGGATACGACAGGCACAGGCGGAAATACTGGTTCCTGAACAGGAGGATCATCATGTGAGTGAGCTAATCTCTGCATCCTTTCTCAACCAATATATTGGGGCTTTAATGCATCATGTAAATTGCTGTTGCCATCTTAAAATTGTTCTTTCTTTAGATAAGGCTGTTGCTTGCTGTTTTGTAAGGCGATTACTAAACACCATGTACATAATCCATATTTATCTAAAATTAATATTCTCATAATCTATACCAAAAATGACATGAAAACAGGACTTCAGGCTTAATATTAATGTGCCTAAAACACATGAATGTGAGGCAAAGAAAGGGAATAGTAATGAGAACTCTGCAGTTTCTTGTAGAAGTTACTGAAGAGAAGTTTGATTCTTTTTATGATCACATGGTGTGTAGGACACTGCTTGTGGTCTGTCACCTACTTAAGCAGTGTTTGGCTGCCAGATTCTGGTACCAGTTTGATGCTCTGCCTTTGAAGCTGAAACTTTCAGAGATGCTCAAAGGGATTCATTGTTACTAGAAATGCAGAAAATGTTACATTGAACGTTGTTTTGTAGTGCAAAGAAAGTCACCATAGAAAGTTGTGCCTGTCTTCGAGGGAGGTACGGTGTGTATTTCACACAATTTCCTGTTACTGGTTGGTCTCAAGATACAAATGTACCTCAAAATATTAATAGGAATCAAACCCTTGCTAATGAGAGCATTGTGCCCTGGATTTTACTTGAAAAGTTGAATCTGAAATTCATTTTTCACAGGAAAATGGCTAAAGTTTGGTTTTCTGTAAGAGACTGTTCTTATCTAATTATTCTCATAATGGAGGAGAAACAATATTTAAGTGAAATTAGTGCTATTGTTAAATTAGGAGAAATAGAGATTTTAGCAGAGCTCTGAAAACCCAGAAAGTTTCCCATTCAGTGTTACAGAGAAAATAAACCACAGCTGGGTACCTTAACTGAATTTCATACAAAGCACGTTACAGTGAATGTTAAGATAGCAGCCAGTGTGTTTAAAAGGGACTGTGAGGTCTGCTGATGGTGTTACATCTTGCAAAGAAGACACTTCTAAGGGCTCATGGTATTCCTTTAAAATTTGGGGCTGTTTCTCTGGGGTATTGTCAGCTGATGCTTTAAGTATGAATTATCTCTGCTCTGTTTCCTGTGTTCTTCTTTCATATTCGTAAAAAAAGAGTCCGTGTTTGATCTTTTTTAGTTTCTCTGGGTTATAAATGTCACAGTAATGCCAAGTAACCTTTGAAAGGATTCAGGGAATCTTTTATACTCTTCTCTTTTTTCCCCTATATATATGCTCCATGTTTATACTCAGTCACATGCTCCACAGTAAGGGGTGGATCATTCAGGTGGTTCACCAGGATGTGATGGGCACCTGAAGTTGTTGATATCCAATTATTCCGTTGCTTCATACAGAATTTCCTACCTTTTGTTTTCAGAAAATGTGTTGAAATTTTGATTTTCACAAAAAGCCTGGCTGTGAAGGACACGTAACTGGGATTTTTTTTTTCTCTAGTTACTTGTGCTTTAATAACTTAGGGTTACCTCTGCCTTGGTTTTGTATCTTCCCCCTCAAACTTTTGAGGAAAAGGTTCTTCTAAGGATGGGTTTGTCTTCACTGCTCTCCTGTACTGGCAGAGATCTGGGAATTAACATTAAAAATCCAGATTACTCAGGAGCTGATTTTGAGATAAACGGGCAGACTTTGTTTCCTCCCTGTATGTAGGCAGATAGGTAATTATTTTTAACCAAACCTGATCTGTGAAACAATGTTTTTTTCCCAGTGGAGTATTTGATGTTCAGAAGGTTTTGATACAGGCAATACTTCAACATGCTTCAAGCTAAAATGAATCATGCAGGTGCTTCGTGATCCTTTGAAATCTGCACATGTGAGAGTTGTTTCTTTCTAGCACATTGGTAGTAATTTTAACTGCACTTAGAAGAGACATCTTCAAAAGTTAAATGTATTGAGTTTTTAAAAACCAGTATTTTGCATTCCTTTCAGGTGTTCTGTGGGCAAATTATATAAGGGGTCAAAAGTAGTACACAACTTAATTCCAAGGAAATGCAACTTTAATAACTCACATAGACATTAAACTCCGTACTTTCAGTTTTTAAATTCAATAAGCATGCTGTATTGCAAACCCATCTTTTTGCATATATTTACTTATTTATTTATATATACAGACTGAACAGGATCAAACCACACCCTAGATCTTGGATAACTGAAGGGTAACTTAAGGCATAACTGCCAAACGCTGAAGCCTGAGATTCGTGAAATTATATTATCATATCAACTTTATTAAAATGAATAGAGTGTATTCCCCCATGCCATGTGATCAAATGTATCAGAGGAAACTAATAGATCTAAAAATAATCTGCACAAATACCAATTTGAAATTCTGCCCAGAAGGATTAGAGAACTGAAATCCTAAATTCTTGGTGGTTTTGTTTCTTAAAAGGGTTTTCAGGGCTTTTTACTTCTTCTCCCCTCTCCCCCTTTAAATGTCATAAATCCAACCTACTGCTGGTTTTCCTACCTTTTAAAGGGTTTTGTAGGCTTGTTCCCTGACGCTTTTATTTCCATCACTTGCCTTTTTTAATCCCATCATTGTGGGTTTGTTTCTCTTTTCCACCTCTTCTGTTTTGCAGAGATGGAAAAGTGGACACTGAAGGAGTCTCCTCATGAACAAATATCAACAAGATTGCAACAAAAAACAGGCCAAGAGCAAATTAATTCCTGACGTTTTTGTTTCAAGCTGTTTACAAATTAAGGAGGATGTGTCTGGGTCAATTGCATTTGTTTCACTTGTGAAGATTATTTCTGCAAGTTATTAACTCAGGAAATTTGGGACTTTGACTTGCATTGTCCTTCTAAACTGCTGCGGTGTTTTAACAAGTTTATCCTTATAGAAATACTGAGATGCTTTAGATTTATCAGTTATCTGTGAAAACAGATAATGAAACACTGTTTGGCTTTCATTTTGATAGCAGAAATAGGACACACATTGTTATTCCTGAGTTGCATGGATCTTCCTCAACAGTCAAAAGCAGTTTCAGCTTTTTTTTTCTGCAAGATTTGTCATGCTGTTTATGTTCTTAGGGGGTCCTTCTCTATTTTCTCTAGTTAATTAACAAGGGTTTGGGTCTTCATTTGAATAGATTGCTTTAAACAATTTCCTGAATTCTTCAGTTTCCAACTGTATCATCATGGAATTCAGGAAGTATCTGCTACTACTAGTAGTAAATACTTTTTTATTACCTTACTTGAAAGTTTTGATTATCTTCTAAGTTGCTTTTATCAGTCTTTAAACTTGTCTCTGCAGCCTGCCAGTGAATAGTTCCTGGCAGCAAAGGAGGCTGAAAGAGGTAGGAAATAGTCATGTGATTCTTTTCTCCCTCCTTGGCCTCACATACTGTGTGTGACTCAGCTGAGTCCCCCTGTCCAGCACCAAGCTGGCAAATCTGGACTGGCCGAGAAAAATGTTGGGGACTGGTCCTTGTGCAGCCTTGGATATTTCCATCTTTTTGTGACAGCCCCTCTGATTTCTTCAGAGGGTAACAGTCATGTCCCTTTAGTAAACACAAGAAGATGTTAAGGGAAAGTTAGTTGCTAATTTAAGTCTTATCTAAGTTGGCCAAAATGGATTGCGTGGAATGATTGCTGCTGTGTGCTCCAAGTCTTCCCCTGGCACACATCTGAGTCTTGGAAAGAAGTCTGGCCAGAGATGAGTTTGGTGTAAGCACACAGACCAACCAGTTTGTGCCATTTCACATTCTGTCTGTGCTTTTTCCAGAGAAAACTCTTTAATTCCTGAAATTCTCTTAAGGTTGTGATAGTTTTCAGATCAAAACAAACTTTATGCTCAAACCCTGATATAAATGAAGTAGAAGGGTATTAAAATACTTTTGGATAACCTTGTCTGTTTCTAGAATATTATCTGAGCAGTTCTTTAATGGGCAGGACTCAAATCACACATGGAGGGATCAGCTCCAGGTGCTTTCTGCAGAATTCTCTTGGTGGTCTGATGTCTCAGCTCTGCACACTGAGCCTCAGGGCTCACTGGTCTGCAATACAGCAAACCTTTACTGGTGCTGAAGGCTTTTTCTTGAGTTATCCAGGGAAACTGAAAACAGCAGTTAATTGCTTTTCAGTCCAATGGAACCTTGCAAACCTAGAGTAGAGAGGGCTGATGGGAAGGGAAAAGCCAGATGCTGCTTGGGATGTTCAGGTGACACACATACCCTGGCTGCATTAGTGCATCTGGAGCAGTCTCAGATTTGCTGAATGGGGGGAGAAACATGAAAATAAGAAAATAAATGGATGATCACCATGAAAATAGAAGCAATGTGTACAAGATGCTCGTCTGGCAGATGGATGCAGGCACAGCCTTTCCTTATGGAGAGGAATATGAGAATATATTGTCAGACTTGATCTCAAAGGTCTTTTCCAGCCAAAGTGACTCATTCTATATAAAGCATTTATATTGTTGCATATCTAGGTCATATAAGAGGATGTATAAATGGCATTATCTCTCTAGCAAATAATCCTGTAACAGCTACAAGAGAAGGGATCAAAATGATAGATTCAAGTTCCCTTTTTGGTCAGTTAAGAAACAGAGTAGTAACAGCATCATATTCTACAGTCATGTTTGCCAGGAGCACAGCAGCCTTACAACTGCTGCTCTGCCAGGGTCTTGCACTTGCCATTTCCCTTGGGCACTTGCCAGGGAAAACTCAGAAGGCACCCATTCCCTGTCCTTTTTAGTTAAGCATTTTACTTCATCCTTTTATTTCCTCTCACTGTGTAAAGCCCCATTCTTGCATTCTCATCTCCCCCTCCATCTTGGGTTTTGGGCGTTTGCCTTTATCTTCCTCTTCTGTGGCTTTTGTTCACCACCAGTAATGAAAGTGCTGTCATTCCTACTGTTGTTAGTAAATAACTCTTGGTTTAGAGGAAGCATGGTTTAAACAGTAATTTTTCTTTAACGTGGAAGTTTACAGGCCAACAATATTCCATAGAGTCAAATGATTGTCAGTGTGCAGCTGTTACATTTTGGTGTGTTGTACGTGACGGTCTTCCTGAAATGAGCTGTTTTCTGAGAAAACTTTTCAAACTTAACAGGTTGGTGTGGTTAAAACTAATGGAATGTTGGCAGTTTAGAGGAATAAATGGATAAAACAGAATTAGTTGCTTTTCATGAGCAAAGGCCTTTATGATTGAGATGCAAGTTTCTTTGCAAAACACCAGGTTTTATCATCAAAACCTAAAGTCTTTCTTGTAATAATGGTTGTGACAAGTTAGTAGTTGAATTTTGTGTAATACTCCCTCTATTAACTTCACAACCACCTTATTTCAGCAGTGTTCTGTTTGAGTTGCAAATATTAATTGTTTCACAAATACAGAGTGGGAGGCAGTAGATCAACAACAATCAAATTGCCTTAAGGTTGTCTTTCTGAATCCCTGAAGCAAATTTGTGCTATTTTTAATATATAAGGCATGGGAAGGAACTAGTAGAGAGGAACCTGCAACGAGCCCCACAAGGGCAGAGGTTTGAGATTTACAGTCAGCTTCCCATTGCTGTCAGCACCCTGGGTTAGGGCTCTGTGTGAGCCACAGGCCTGCAGTGCTGGAACAGGGGGTGCCAGTGCAGCAGGAGTTTAGTTCCTCTGCCCAGGTGAGGGCCAGGCTGGGCAATCAGTGGCACCCACATGGTGTGGGCAGCACTGGGATGTGCTGTGGAAATGATGGACTCGTGCCAGCCTGGATCTGGCTGCTGCTGTCCCCCAGCATGGACCAAGCCGAGCTGAAGCCCAGCAGCTGCAGAACCACTTGGAGCATTCTGCCTGTGCTCTGCAGGCTCCAGGAGAGCCTGTTACCTGGGTATTGATGGGGCTCCCCTGGGTCTGTGGCCCTGCTGAGGTGCTGTTGGCGCCAGTACTTCTGGGCTCGTGGGGTCATGGAGAGCTGCAGATTAAAAATGTGGAAATCCCTTGATCTTTTCAAAGGGATTGTATTATGACTCATCCCTTACTGGTGCTCTCACAGGTGGATGCTGTAGGTTGCCATTATAAAATATTTTATGAATGTGACATTCTATACTTTGAATTCTCTGACTGTGTTTTTTCTGAATATGCTGTCAGAAACTACCATTGTAGATGCTGGACTTACAAATTATTTCAGACTTAGTAGTAAATTACTGGTTAGAGAAATAGTATAGAGAATAGACCTTGAATAGAATAGAATAGACCTTGTTGTCAGATTGGACAAACCAGTTTTAAGGAGACTTCAAAGCTTTCTTGAGGAAGTTGTCGTGAGAACTGAGGGGATGAAGAAAGGGAAGGAAACAAGAAGGGAGTATTGATATTAAACTGGGTTCCTATGAGCAATGTGATATGTTTATTCACACTCAGGTATTGACATTTCATAGTGCTCTGCAGAAGGCAGGTGATAGCAATTTTTGTCATTTATCCAGATATTTTAAAATCAATATTTTTAAAATACTCCTACAGAGAGGAAGATTCAGAAAGTGAGAAGGATAAGAAAATCTGGTACTACAGCACAAAGATCCAGCTGGCAGAGTTAATTGAATGCCTGGACAAGGATTACTGGGAAGCTGACCTATGCAAAACCCTGGACGAGATGCGTGAAGAAGTTCATCGGCACATGGATGTGACAGAAGACCTTACAAACAAAGCAAGGGGCAGCAACAAGTCTTTCCTTTCTGCAGCAAATGGTAGGAATATTTTGTGTAATGAGAATAGATGCTGCACTTTGAATCAGATCTAGTTTATCTTACATCAGAAGCAAGATTTATGTCATGTTATTTGTGCTCCGTGGCTCACTGGGTGGTTCGTTGTTTCATGTTGACAACATGCTTTATATTGTAGATGAAATTTTGGACATTATCAGAGCAAGAAAAGGAGAGATAGTGGAAGATAAAAACACAGGAGATGAGGAAGCAGAAAAGGCCAAAAGTGATGTTGATAATGACCAGACAGATGCTGAGAGAGACAAGGAAGAATCTGGAGACCAGGATAAAATTGAGGAAACACAGAGTGAGCAAGATGTGGAAAAAGAGAAAACAGAAGGTAAAGAAACTGACTGTGCTTTAACAGCTCCATTTAAGTGAAGTGAACCCCCCATTTATTTAAGTGTTCATGCAATACTTTCTTTGTATGATTCTCCAAGATATTTCTGTAATAGGTGATATTTGTCAGTTCCTTTGTGCTTTGTGCTTTATTGGAGTTGTTCCTGTTAAGTAATTTCACCAACTTTCCTACTTCTATACAGCTGGCTCCTAGATACCCTGCCTTGAGGTACAGGTGGCACTTACAGGTTGTGATCAGCATGTTTGTAGTAAGCCACAATTTTTAACTTTTTCCTACTCACAATTGGTTTGTTCTTTGATTCTGAGACAATACCATCTCATAGCAAAAAAAAGGAAGGGAAAAAGCTCGCTGTTTTTCAGCATTATCAAACAAACAAAGCTGCTGAAGTTGCTTTCTATGGACGATGCCAAATGACATCCTAAGGCATAATAAAGAACATCCCTAAAGTTTTGTTGTGCGTTTTACTATAGAGGCAACAGTCGTTGGGGATAAAAGTAACTCTGTGACCTCCAGCACTGATGACAGCACCACAAACCCTTCTGCAGGAGAGAATAGTTGCTCTGAAGGGAAGGACGCAGTGGGGTGTCAGTCAGAAACCCTTGATAGCAACAACGTGGCAGAGAAGAAGGTGGCATCAGAGCTCCCTCTGGAACTCTCAGGTACAGAAGGCACTGTTACCAATGCCTCTGTAATTTGGGGAATCTGTTTTTCTCTCTGATTTTTCCACTAAAACCATTCCCAGCGTATATCACTCATGCTGTTTGCTTGCAGTGCCATCCTTTACTGCTACGTTGTCATTATTAACATTTCAAAGTTAATTTTCTTGCAACTGGTGCTTGAAATTTGTGGTCCTCCATGACATTAGCATTTGTTTCCATGCCTTCCAAAGACAACTATGGCTAAGCTTTTTATTTTCTGTTTTCTGTATATTTATTTTTCCATAGTGATCTGTAATGATTGTTAGCATCCTCTCAAAGTTTATATCCAATCTAATTTGCTGCTGGCTTGTTTATTATTTTAACCTCTCATTTAGTGTGTAAATTACTAACAAAGTGTTTTCATTCACGAGAATAAACCATTGCACTGAAATGTCAAGATTAAAATTGTCATGCTGGAAATTTTAAACAGATTTCAGAATTATAAGCACAAGGGTTATTGTATTTTAACATGTTTTGTTCTGCTATGTCAGTGACTCAAAGGTAATAATATACACTATTTAAAAGCAGACAAACTTACTTTTGCTTTAGGAATAAGTGGGAGTTGATTAAGTGTAACATGAAGTATGAGTGTACTATTCTAGAATTACTTTATATTATGTTAAGAATTATATTCTGTTACAGGATTTACTACATAACCAAATGTTGTTCTAAACAGCTGATCACTGTTAAAATTATCAGAATTTTTTTTTCAGTTTTATTCTCAGTTCTTAAAAATCTGAACACGTGTGATGTGAACATACTAGGTGTGTTATGTTTTAAAATGTTTTCTCTCCTACAGAAATAATTCTGCATGCAGTCACAGTCTGCAGCTTTTCAACTTATGAAAGTCAGTGCATCCAAACCTTATAATAAACTTTCTGAACAAGAGGATAAAATGAAAACTAAGATTGATCTGTAATCTGCAAGCCTCATAATACACTTTTTAAGTACAGAAAATGTCCTGATGTACGAGACAAAAGCCATATATTTTAGATACATGGCCAAATATTTTTGCCAGTTCTCCTATTTTTTATTCCCTTTCAAAGTTAAAATAACTGTGTAAAGACTTAATGGAAAAGATACAGACTATAATTTTGTTTCAAACACCTTTATGGGTTTGTATTTTACTTTAAGGATTCTTTTATATCTTTATCATTATTTATTATACTTTCACAAGTACTCTTCTCCTTCCAAAGCTTCTGCATGAGTTGTATATTCATGGGCTCTTTTTTTGTAGGAAAGTGTATGTGGAGGTTTTTCCTCATGTCTCATTCTCTATATTCGCAGCAATGTTTGTGTTCTTACTAGGAAATTTCAGTTTGAGACTCTCAGAGAGAGAGAGAGAGGTACTGAACCAGGATCAGTGAGGCAGTTACCTCCAAAAGAGGGGGGAAATATGAGTAAAATGCAGAGATAGATGAGAATGTCTGTTACCATCCTTGTTAAATGCAGTTTGGATATTAATCTTTATTAAGAGTCTGGTTTGGGTGTTTCCACTCTCCCCCAAACAGCAGCCATGGAAACAGGTCCATTATTCCTCATAGTAAGAAGGGAAGTGCATCAAACAGTGGTGGTCACCCATTTGGCACAGTCAGAAATCAAGATGCATTCAGATTAGGGATCCTCTAGGAATTCCAGAATATTTATCTGATCCATCCTTCTGCTAGGAATGCATATTTCACAAAAAAACAGGTTTAGTTCTGTCACTCTTCTTAACATCGGAATCCCTGATGCTTTGGAAGAATTCTAGAAACAGGCAGATCTTGTAGATTTGAAACAGCTGAACTGTCTCCCTTTGGCACTAAGCCCAGAAGACATTGCTGGGTTTGCTGTTTTCAGGGATGGGGGCTTGTTGCTACTGGGAGAGTGGAGGGATTTATTTCAAGGTAGCTGCAATTCAGTGATATTTAGTCAAAAATTCCTACTGGGGCAACGCAACAAGTGAGGTGACAGCAAAGTCCAGAGCTGTCAACACAGTAACAAGGACAGCTGAGGACCAGGAACCCATTTGAAGCCACATCAAGATCCATCAGATCAGAAAGGGGCTGATATTTTAAGTTGGCTGATACTTAGAGTGGTGCCAATGGAACAGAAATCCGTGGGATTCCTGAGAATTAAGGTGCTGAGGAAGAGACAATCAAAGACTCATTGGAAAACAAGGGAAACGGAAAGGTGTGTGCTCTGAGGAACAGCTAAAGCACAAGAAAATTAAATTAAAAGAGAGAAAATCAGATGCTTCAGGAAGACCAAATTTTATGAATTCTAAATTCAGAACAGAGTCAGGTTATCTGTGTGTGCATCTATAGAAAAAAATTGTCTGGGATGAAATACAAATGTATTTTAAATAGAGGTAGGAATTTCAGTTCTTCAGAGATGTAGAAGTTGAAACTGCTTGAAACAGAAAAAAAATCTTTCATGGATAAAGTGCTCTGAAGGGAATAATATTTTCTACGTGTTTCCCTCCAGCCCAGCAAAACATGTTCATCTGCCTTTTTTTGATAAAAACTTTAAAAAGTTGCATTGAGCCAATTCAAAGAAAAAAACTAAAACTGAAGTTGTTCTTTTGTAGAAGAAACTGGTCAGATGATCCCCTGCAGTGGTTCAGCTGCACCTCCACAGGCAGATGTTGAGAACAGCAGTGGCAGCGAGCTGGGCTCTGGCCAGAATGACTCCATTAAGAATCTTGATGATGCTGAAAATGCAGAGAGGGGATCCCAGGCTTCAGAGGATATAGGTAATAATAATGATGATGATAATTATATTAATATTGAGGATGATAAGGATAATGACATCTCCAACTTTCATTTTATGCATCTTTTCTTCTCACTAAACTTTCTGTTCTTTTTGTAACTTCCATACATCAATAGAAAACTTTCAATTCTTAAATTTGTTTTAAAAGCCTTTTTTTATTCCCGGGCAGGAGAGAAATCCAATGGTGACAGAAGTGATTCTCCAGGTGCAGGGAAGGGCACGCCAGGCTCGACGCGGATGCTCACCAGATTGAGAAATCCAGATAGCAAACTGAGCCAGATGAAAAGCCAGCAGGTTGCTGCTGCAGCAAATGAAGCAAATAAGTTATATAAAGAAACCAGAGAGGTTTGTGCACATCTTGGAAAACTCAAATATGTACAAAAAATGTTCTGGAAAAATGTTAATTTCTTTAAAGGATACTAAATTTTAATGAAAAGTTTTTAAAAGTTATTTTTTTCAGGTAATAGAGGTACTTTAAAAAGGCAGTAATAATAAATTAACAAATGGTGAAATTGTTATATCAGAGGAAGCTTTTTCCCCCCCTCTCTCCTTTGCTCTTTGAGTGCTCTCTACAGAGTGATGACAGTGACCCAGTGCACTGGTGTAGTTGTTTTGTATGACTGGGTTGTTTGTTGTTTTGTTTATTTGTTGTTTTTGGTTCTGTTTTTTTAAAGTAGCCCAGTTTTTCCAGGAAGGAAATACTCAACCATTGGTACTTCTTTTTGCAGTTAATTGTCTGCAGATTATTTGGTATACTAATTTTATTTTTGTTGATTGATTTTCCGTGTTAGTTAACACTTAGTGAACTTACTGAAAAACAAATTAGTCCAGTGATGTTACCCTATGCCATGTTTTCCAAGTCTAGGATACTTGTTTCTAAGCTGCATGTCTGAATTCTGTGATGTACCGAGGAGGAGGTTCACAGAGGGCTTACTCGAGTTCAGCAAAGCTGCTTTCCCAGAGCTCTCTCCCTCCACAGGAACAATCAGATCAACAAAACAGGTTCCTGTTCAGTCTGAGAAGCCTGGATGGTGTTTTTTAATGTTAAAATTGATCTGGGAATATCCTAACTCTGTAGACAGGCAGTGATGAAGTACATATATTGGTGTATTGGATAAACAGTTATTTGTTTCTACACACTGGTGCAGGGTATTTTTATTCTTTTATATATAGACATTTGAAGCCTAAATCATAAAAAAAGTAAAGAGAAGGAATTACTTTACAGATTCCCTGAAAAGTTTCCACTATTTCTTTCAAAAGGTTCTGGTGGTCAACTCTCAAGGCGAAGTTTCCCGAGTGAACACCAAGAAGGATGTTGTGATTAAAGGAAATATCAACAACTATTTCAAACTGGGGCAGGAGGGGAAGTACCGTGTGTATCACAATCAATATGCCACCAATTCCTTTGCTTTGAACAAGCACCAGCACAGGGAGGACCATGACAAGAGGCGACACCTCTCACACAAATTCTGCCTGACCCCAGCTGGGGAGTTCAAGTGGAACGGGTCTGTGCATGGCTCCAAAGTTCTCACCATATCCACCCTGAGGCTGACCATTATTCAGCTAGAAAACAATATCCCAGCATCCTTCCTTCACCCTAATTGGGCTTCCCACAGGTAAATGAATAAATGGAAATACATGTTCTCATGTTTTACTTGTGGTTTTGCTAGCAGTGTTAATAAACAATAGTCTTTGTTTTTTCAAATCTGTGATGTCCAAGCAGGGTGCTTCACTATAATAAAACATAATATGTGCTTATAATGGAGGCTAAAACTGTTGCACACTTGAGTAAAGTATTGCTACAGGAGTTTTTCTCTTACCATGAAGTCTTCTTAAAATGGCAAGCTACATTAGTTCATGTATATGTTTCAGATTGTTCTGTTTTTTCCAATCTAGGTCTAACTGGATTAAGGCTGTTCAGATGTGCAGCAAACCCAGAGAATTTGCACTAGCACTGGCTATTTTGGAGTGTGCAATCAAACCAGTTGTCATGCTGCCCATCTGGCGGGAATCCTTGGGGCATACGAGGTAAAATTAAAAAATATTAAAATACTGTTGAATATGAGAATTTTACTTTGGCTTGCAATTGCTAGTTCCTCTAAGCCTGTAACAATTATGTTTAAATTGAGATAGTCATTCAGCACTTTGTGTATTTTCTCAAACAGAAACACTGAAAAACCATGACAATATTTTTATAGTGTCATTGCTCCTGCATTTGTTTTATCTGAGCCACAGTCTCAAAACTGCTAAAACTCTGGGAGAGTAGAAGAGCAAATTTCAACACTCTCAGTTCAGTGGAGTCTGGGGTTTGTCTCTCATTTTGTCATAGGAGCAGAAAACAGATGTGTCTAGTGTTAGACACAATTGCATCCAGCTGTGTTTGCCTCACTGAAATAGCAAAAAAAGTGATGTTCCTGTTGCAAGTAATACCTAAAACCTGATAGAGGGCATTCCTGCCAACTTGAGATATTTAAACTAATTCAAAGGGGTATTATGTGCTGTTAACATCTTATATTTGCTTGCAAAATCCTGTACTTAAATGCACTTAAATCTGTATGGATTAGATTACGCAGAATGACAGCAATAGAAAGAGAAGAAAAGGAGAAAGTGAAAAAAAAAGAGAGAAAACAAGAAGAAGAAGAAACAATGCAGCAAGCTACATGGGTGAAATACACATTTCCTGTCAAACACCAGGTGAGGGTTTCTTTTGTGGGAAGTACAAAGAAAGCACAGAAACTGTTGATTTCTGACTCTCTGTTTTCGTTTAAGTTTACAGTGTTCATGTCCTTGTGTCAGTCCTGCATGGAAGTGGGAAGCTTGGCCATGTATTCAAGCACATTATCTTGGTCTGAACTGAATTTGATCTGTGTCATGCTCTTATTGACACTGCCTGAGTGACAGATACTGGTCTGCAAATGCAGCCTTTCCTAATGGAAGGTGCTAGGGGGTTATTGGAATCTTGTCTGTGTGTCTGTCCCTGTCCCACTCCCTCTCCCCAAAAAAATCCAGCCTTTGGAAGGTTGTATAATATGATGGGAACTACTGTAGAAACCTCTTTATATTCTCTTACAGTAGATATTAATTACATTTGTTGGAGTAGTTCTTTGCGCCACACTTGTTTAACAAGCATACAGGTGGATTCAAAAACTCCTATGAACGTTAATAATGCAGCAAATAGCATCATTAATATTACTTTTAAAAAAATATTTGCAGGTTTGGAAGCAAAAAGGAGAAGAATATAGAGTAACAGGATATGGTGGCTGGAGCTGGATTAGTAAAACCCATGTCCACAGGTTTATGCCCAAACTGCCAGGAAATACTAATGCAAATTACAGAAAATTGCTACCAAGTAAGTGTCTGCATTGCTTACATTTTTTTTTAATTGCAGTTATTAGTTAATAGTTCTTAAGGAGACTTTAGGAGTAATTTTCCAGCAAAGCTTTTGTGGATATCTGGTAATCTTGGTCAGTGTAACCTGTTCAGTTGTCACAGACATTTCATAGCTACATTAAATTGTTTCAATTATATTGTGTGTAATACTGTGCGTCTTTGTATAATCTTATTTAAATTAAAATTAAGTGTAGATAAAAGTTATGTAGAGCATCAAAACCAAAAAATAACATCTTAAATATTGAGAGAGTGTATATATATATATATATATATATATATATATATATATAATGTATATGCAGTAGTGCACTGTTTAATCTATGGTGTTACCATAGATTAATTCTCTTTCTGAATTTCACTAATGGTGTGCAAATGATTTGAGAGGTAAACTAACATGCATTCAAATGTGGCAGAGCACAAAAAAATACTCTGGATAATTGAAATAATTTAATTTGTTAATAGCAAAGAGCGAAGATGAAAAATGCAACTTGGATAAACGAAAAGGTACAACTAAGGTGAAACCAGAGAAGGACAGAGCAAAGGATTCTCGAGATCTGCAAGCAAAGGACAAAGCAGATGTTTCAGAAACCTTGGACAAAGTACAAGTAAAAGAAGAAAAGTTGCGTGAAGACAAATTAGAAGTTGACACCATTTCTGAAAACTTAGATCATGCAAAAGACACAGGTGATAATCTTTTGTTATCGTGAAACTCGTGTTATTGCATGAGTAAAAGCACAGAACCTCAGAAATAACTAGTGAAAAACTGTGTAACAGATTTTGTCAAGACATCTAAAATGTCTCAGTTAAATGATTGCCTGTTATCCATTGTAGTAGTGTCTGAAGCTTTTGTTCCTTTTTTAATTGAAATCTTTTAATATGCTAAAAGCCCCATTTATTTCTTAGTACTTAATGTAAAAATATAATTTGTATTCATTATTGGGGAGCTCACTGACTCAGAGTTACTTCTTCTTCACAGTGGAAAAAGACATCGATGGTGAAAATGATAAAGTCATCAAAGAAGAACCTATGGATGTGGATGATGTGAAAATTGAATCCTCCATAAAAGATGAGGAAAGTCATTGTAAGCGGGATATAATCAATGTCAGTGAGGGATTTCATTTAAGGACTTGCTACAAAAGGAAAGTAAAATCATCAAAATTAGACGGACTCCTGGAGCGGCGAATAAAACAGTTTACACTGGAAGAAAAACAGCGTCTAGAAAAGATGAAGCTGGAGGCTGGTGCTAAAACTGGGGGCATTCGATCCGTGAGCCCCCAGAAAAACACAGATGAGCTACAAGCGAGGAATGGAAAAGAAGGAAGCCAGTTTGGCTCTCCTTCCCAGGATCAAAGCTACATTTCAGACAAGACCCAAGCCGAAGATGCAGAACAGGACTGTTTGCCCATCAGCAGCATCTCCTGTACCAAAACTGGGGATGAAGATGAACCTTCTTTGCCTTTGTCAAACAGGCTCTCGAAAGAGCGGCAGCTGCTGGATGAGGACTCCCCTCAATCCTCTGAAGGAGACAGCTCTGTTCAGAATGATGGCAGAGAAAACAACCCTGTGCCTTCAACTGCTGATAAGTGTCAAGGACAAGAGGCTCTTGGACAGTTTAAGAGCCCTTTAGTGGATGGCTTGAAACAAACCAGTGCAGAAGGCAGAATCAAATGGGATGTTTCAGAAACAACTGAAAAACCCTTGAAACAAAAGCTACCTATTACCAGAGTGTCTCAGCGAGAACTTGAAAACTTAGGACCAGTGGTACCTGAAAGCAGCTGTAGAAGAGATGCTGTGGGCACTCTTGAAAAACCAGACTCAGAAGGGGATTCTGAACAGCAAAGCAAAGATCCAGAAAACAATTGTATGATAAAAAGCCATATGGAAACCGTGTCTTCTCAAGAGAGTGAAATGGAGGAAGAAATTGCTCCTGTAAAGACTGAAAGTAAATCTGAAAAGATGATATTTCATCAAAAATCAGCTAACAAAGATCTAGAATCATTTAAAACAGGGCTGATTTCTGAAAGAAACCTTGAAAGTCAAAGTCTGGAACACATGGATGGGGAAGATGATAACGAGGATTTACTGAGCTCTAAACTAACAGAGGCTAATGGTCGAAAGAAAGGTCAGGAACTGAAGGTGGAGACAGGTACCATGAACAAATATCTTGATCAGACAAATGTAAATACTATTACTGACAAAAAGAATAATAAAGATGAAGAAACTGAGACAGAAAAAGAAAAATCATCATTTCAAATGAATGGAAAAGACAATGACATTAAAACATTATCAAATGATGACTGCTTAATGAAAAATACCTGTGAAGCTAATGCAGGGGGTGATATTGAACCAAAAGTTAATAATATTAATAAATCCATTCCAGAACATGAAATAAAACCATTGGCTTTTAAGGAATCTTCAGTAAAACCATTCATGAATGGTGACATCATGGGAGAGGACACAAAGGATAAAAATAACATGGACTCAAAGTCACATCTGCAGAGTTCACCCGAGTCTGAGTCTGGAGAGAGTCTTCAGCCAATAGATGAAGTGCCCAAGTGTGTGCAGAAAACTGAAGAAAACCAGCTTTCTCCTGCAAGATCTGCCAGTGCTTCCCTGCCAACACAGCCTGTCTGTAAAGAAAATAACCTGAACAGTGAAACAGAATCTATGGAAACTGAAGCAATTGAGGAGAAGAAAGCTGCTCCATCACCTGTAACCTCATGTGAGGAATCCAGCTTGAGCAGTCACTTTGCTGACCAGAATGGGGTACAGACATATAAAATGGAAAATATTAATGGAGAAAGTAAAATGAAAACTGTTATTACTGAAGTGACTACCACAACCTCAACTGTGTCCACAGAGTCCAAAACAGTGTTTAAGGTTGCAGAGACTGGAGCTGCCAGTGATGAGAAGACCACAGTTGTTTCCTCTACAGAAAACTGTGCCATCTCCACTGTCACCACCACCACCACTGTCACCAAGCTCACCACTCCAGCCTCAGAGAGTAACTCTGATGTCATCTCTGTCCAGGAGCACAGTAAAACAGTGGTTACAACAACAGTCACCGATTCACTGACCACCCCAGAAGGCACACTGGTGACTTCCATGACTGTCAGCAAAGAATATTCCACAAAAGACAAAGTGAAGTTAATGAAATTCACAAGACCTAAAAAGACTCGTTCTGGAACTGCTTTGCCATCTTACAGGAAATTTGTTACCAAAAGCAGTAAAAAAAGCATATTTGTTTTACCCAATGATGACTTAAAAAAGCTGGCCAGGAGAGGAGGGATCAGAGAGGTTCCTTATTTCAATTACAATGCAAAGCCTGCCTTGGATATCTGGCCATATCCATCCCCAAGACCAACTTTTGGGATCACTTGGAGGTACATACTTCACATTTTTGAGAAAAAGTCTAGGATGTGATGAAATTAATTGATTTTTAAAATACAAGTGATATACATGTTTATTCCCAAATGTGCAAATTTTGCTATTTATTATTCAGTTTTCTATATTGTTCAGTAAAAGTAGCATGGAAAACCTTTGTCCTGTTGGTTGGGTATTTTAAAATATAATTTTATATTCTGTCATTAGGTACCGACTCCAAACTGTCAAATCATTGGCTGGAGTGAGCCTGATGTTGAGGTTATTGTGGGCATGTCTCAAGTGGGATGATATGGCAGCAAAAGCTCCCCCTGGGGGAGGAACCACAAGGACAGGTATTGTTATTTTAAATTTCTGGTTTTCTTTGCAAAAGCTTTTGCTGTAAAATCTGAATGTTACACTCCCTCAGAACATTTCTATAAAGGCTTGCTGTCAGCTGTGGCATTTGAATTTTGTTTGCTGTTTCTCTGCTTTGAGTACATTGGGTTGATTGGAGATTTAACTTTATTTGTTTCTGTTATTAATGTACTGGGACTAATTTGTTGCAGAAACAACTGAAACTGAAATTACAACAACAGAAATAATCAAGCGGAGAGATGTTGGTCCGTATGGGATCCGGTCAGAGTACTGTATAAGAAAAATCATTTGTCCCATTGGTGTACCAGAGGCTCCAAAAGGTTTGTTGTTTTTTTTTTTTTTTTGTTTAGACATTCTCCCCACCCCTCTGTAATCTAGAGAAATTAAGGTAACTGGATCTTTATGCTAATTCAGCCCATCAAGGGAGCAAATGCAGCTTGCCAGGAACTATTAATTTACCTACGGGAAACAAATGCTGCATTTAACAAGTGGACATGATTTATCTGAAGCTGAAAGGCCTCCCTGTTTATTAAATGGGACTGAAAACATCACTAAATCTTGGTTTACACTTCAGTTTCGTTTTACAGTATAGCTTAATGTGTGTGTTTTGACTGCTCTCTAAAGAAACTCCAACACCCCAGAGGAAGGGACTTCGATCAAGTGCCCTCAGGCCAAAAAGGCCAGAAACACCCAAGCAAACAGGCCCTGTTATAATGGAAACTTGGGTAGCAGAGGAGGAGTTGGAACTGTGGGAGATCAGGGCATTTGCTGAAAGGTAAAGTGAGCTTTTAATGAAAGTAGTCTTCATTTGTGTGATTGTTTAATCAAAGTTCCCCTAGAGAACACAAACCTGGTCACTATGATCACTAGAAACACAGCTGTTGTGTTTTTACTGGGCCTTTTGATACTGATAGTCAAGCTTAAAGTTACAAAGCTAAACTGTTTGCTGGTACCAAAACTAAGGTGTGCAGATATTTCAGATTTGTTAGAATTAATATTATATTAATTTTTGCATGCTTATGAACTAACTACTGTTAAATGCTAAAAAGTATTATTGTAATGCATCAAAAGGCTATAGGCTGCTTTTGGCATGACTTTGTACAGTATTTGTTAAATACTTCTATAATCCAAAGAAAATGACTGTGTGCAAGTAAATCCAGTGATAAGAAGCATATTTTCAGTATCATGTGCTCACAGTTGGAACAACATTTTTTAGTGTCTTGGAAAGAACAATTTTTAATGTATGTTATTACATGGGTTCCTTGCAGTCTCAGATGTAATTATAAATTCCAGTTTTGATTAATAGTTTCCTGGAAGGTGTTGCAGTAGTTTAGCATCAGGATATTTCAGGGATGTTGCATGCAACTTCGGTAGTTTATTTCTAAATATTTTTAAAGCTGTGACCAGTTTTTCAATGGTCTTCTGTCTTGATGGTTGCTCTTACTAGAGCAGTTAAACTGAAGAAAACAAAATGCAGTTTGATGGTTGGATTTTATGTGTGGTTTAACTTACCTTTGGTTGTGTCTTTGGCAGGGTGGAGAAGGAAAAGGCACAGGCAGTTGAACAACAGGCTAAGGTTAGTGAACAGAAGAAGGCAGAGGAGTTCAAGGCCCAATTGGAGGCTCAGCTAAAACACCAACGTTTGGCTGCCCAGCAGGTGGGGAGCTGTTGGTCGTCCCAGCAGTCAGCAACTGCACTGCTCACCACATGCATCATAGCCTGGGAAATGAAGTTAACCCTTGCTTACACCATTGCTCAAATAGTTCCAACTGCAGGTTAAGCCATCAAACAATGCTGCTGCCACTGTATACATCTGTTATTTTGAAACAGGGTTAATGCAGAGGTTTGTTCTGGATTGCCTGGTTTTCACCCACATCATTTATAACACTTTAGAAGGGTTTAGTTTGTTTCCATTTTTAGAAGGCTGGGAAGCACTCATCTCCAGGTAAGCTTCTCAGTGTTCTGTGTGTGATGGAAAGCTGCCTTGGAATACAGCTGACTTGGGAATACAACTGCATTTCATGCTTCACTCAAATTGAATATTTTGATTTTATTCTATCTTAAGTTATCTGAGTTAAGCCCATTGATAATTTTATTTAAATATATGTAGATATGTATATGCATTTATATTTAAATGTATGCAATTAAAATTAGGAAATCTGAGGCCATGTTGGTATTTCACATACATTATTAAGAACTGTGCTTTTTCTCAACATATTCCTTCTTCATTTCATCTGCCCTGAAAAAAACCCATTAGTAGTGATCTGGTGCTTCTGATTTGTGGGCATTGCTGCAATGTAGTGCTGGAATTTAAATAAATACAGATATAATTCCAGTAACATGGGAAAAAATGTTAGATCAGTTGACATTTTAGAAGAGCCTGCTGATACATCCCTTCACTAAGGGGCTCTCTAGATTAAATATGCTTTTTCAACAGTTACAGCACAGAAGGTCACTGGGTAAGGTAAGGGATTTTGAACCTAATTTTTTTAAGCAGGCTGAACACTGAAGGATTTAAACCTAAAAGAATAGTTTTAAAAATTGTATTCTCAGTGGCAAAACAGAATGATACAGTCTGTTTTTTTCTGTAACTGGCAGGATCTCAGTGCGGGAAGCTCTAAATTTAGGAATGCTAATAGTAAACTCTGTGTTTATGATGATGTATCAATTACTGACATAGATGCATGCACATGGTCAAAGCCAAATATAGATGGATATTTTTTAAAGTTTTTTTTAATCCTTCTGATTAATCTGAGACAAATTAATGTGTTGTGCAGGTTTTTTTAAAGTAAAATGTGCAGTGAAATTAACATAAGGCAAAGATTTTAAAGTTGCTATAAAGGAAAATTTCTGGCTTTGTATTCTAAGCAGATTTATAGTTCTGGAGATCAAGGAGCCTGTTCCTCAATCCTCTACATTTGAACTAAAATCCTAATTTGAGCTAAAATCCTACCAGAGGCCTTTATCTCTCAATACTGGGTAGAGACAATGTTGATGTTGTAAAATCTGAAAATACTAATTATCTCTTAATTCCATTTTTTTTTGTCTGAATAGAAACGGCTGGAACAGCAGAAGCAGATCCCTGCAGGAGGTGTGGTCCCTGTAGCCACCACAGCCAGCAGCACTGCAACTACAGTCTCCACACCCCAAAAAGTCGTGGTGGGCCCTCTGACAGGCCCTGTCCCCACAGGAACCAAAGTAGTGCTCACCACTAAAGTGGGGTCTCCAGCTACAGTAACATTCCAACAGAACAAGAATTTCCATCAAACTTTTGCTACTTGGGTTAAGCAAGGCCAGTCTTCAACAGGTAAGGAATCATTTGTCATGGAAGGAACATTGCTGGAGTTCATCCTGTGTATGCATCACATCCTGTATACACCTCACATCTTCTCCAGACATGCAGCATTGTTACACTTCAGGTTATCTTTGCTCTTAACTCTTGCTATGCCGGAAGGACATTTCTGAGATTATATCTGTCTAGTTTTCCTTGTTCTGACTTCTGCTAGGAAGACTCATTTCTGACCTGTCTCATTAGTTACTGACAGTTTTTGTACCAGTATCATTTGTGAAAGCATTCTATGATGTCTGTTTCCAAAAAAGAACCTTTACTAAAGAAAGCATGACACATTAAAAAAAAAAGTAAAAGTAATCCTGTAGTTTGCTGTTTCATGCTTGAAAAACAGTCATTTCATTGACTAATGATTCTGCTCTAAACCTGCCTGTTCTGTGTGCCTCAATAGCCACTAGCACAGCTGCCACCTCAGCCACAACCATTGCCAGCACAGGGCAGACCTTCCAGCTCTCAGGCAGCCCAGTAACGATGGCAGGGAAAGTGATAACTAAGCTGCCACTCCCTGCAAACAGCAAGATTGTTGCCGTCAATGTGCCATCAACTCAAGGAGGTAGGGCAAAGGGAACTGAATAAAAACTGTATTCCAGCTTGCTGTTTAATTCTCCTTTGACACTATTTTCCCAGTGAAGTAAACTATGATGTGAAAGGGGAAAAATATATTTTATATAGATATATAAAAATACAAGTTTCAACGGCTTGTTCCCCCTGTGTTGCATATTTGTGTCTGTAAGGGGAAAAATGCAAGTTTTTTGCCTCTAAATTATTCTGCATTTCATAGCACAAAATTAGGAGCTTTATTTTGAACAATGTGGAATGAAGCATGCTTTTTTTTTTATCTAAATCAACAAAGAAACTTTCTTCACAAAAATATTAATGCCTACAGCTGCTCTTCACTGATGAGCAGGAGTTTGGCTCCAGACTAAGATTAGCATTTTTGATTCTTGCCTCAAGAAGAGGACTTAATTTTTTTGAGATTTGTGAATGTATACTGAACAGAAAAACTCAATTCTCTGTCTCCATTATATTTAGCATCTGAGCGCATCATGAAGGCTGCAGATTTTTTTATTGAAATTTCATAGGTGACAGGAGAAGCATTACCCATTTTCTTCAGCACCACAATGTTGTAGGTGAAAGGTGTTTAAACTGCTCTCCTACATTGGAAATTAATCAGATTATAGCTTTTAATGGTTGTATAACACTAATTTGTGGCACTCTGTCAATGCAAGGACTTCTTTGCAGTTACCATCAAACTGATCTTTGTGAAGTTTTACACTTTCCTTAATCTTTTCTAAAATACCTGTTTCTTAACTTAAAATGTAGTTGGACTATTGACAAAGTATAATGCTGCTTCTTTTTACAATATGACAAAGGCTTTCCCAAGAAATGTTGAAAGGCTCAAAGGTATACTAGAAACCTGCAGACTTGTGTTCTAAATGCCACCCTGGAGTTGCATTTCCTTCTTTTGCTGGCCATTATGTCATTAATGAATTCTCAATTTTTCTTTAATTAGGTGTGGTTCAAGTTCAGCAAAAGGTATTGGGTATCATTCCATCAACTACAGGTGCAAGTCAAACCTTTACTTCATTCCAGCCAAGGACAGCAACTGTAACCATTAGGCCAAACACCACAGGGACGTTAGGAACAACAAGCACTTCACAAGTAAGATGTTTTTCTGGTTATTTAACTCAAAAAAATGTAAGTGTGTAGACTTCAAGTTATTGGCAGATATTAAAAATTCTGGCTAATCACTTTCCAATGGTTTTGGCTCATCTCAGCTATGGTGTGTATGGATCCTTTACTCCAAAGAGGTGCAACAGCTGGGAAAATTAAAACACATGTGGAAGACTATTCAGGGCATACTCCAGGGGCTTTTTCCTCAAGTTGACAGGTGGTCTCCTCTCTGGTGTGCACAGGTGGTGCAGGGGACGCCGCTGCGCCCCGGGATGACGGTGATCCGGACACCGCTGCAGCAGTCCACCCTTGGCAAGGCCATCATTCGAACACCTGTGGTGGTGCAACAAGGTATTCTGCCAGCCAGTAGGTTCACTTTAATATTTCAATTCCCAGTGTGAAATCCATGGTTTGTTTCTTCATTAATTCCTTGTGTTTTATGGTGTCCCAATGCAAAAATCCCTCATTTTGATGCTCGACGTTTTCAGCTTTTGGATGTGTTTGTTGGAGGCTTTGTCAATGTTATTTATCATTGACACATTAATTATAAGTCCATTTATTTGGGAAAAAAAACCCAAAACAAAAAAGCCCCACAAAACTGAAAAACCCTAAAAACACATAAAGTAACTGTGCATTGAGAAAGCCCTTTTTTGTATGTTTTTTCTTAAAGAGGTCAGTGTTTGAAGTTCTTTATGTGCATGCAGCTGTAGTTAAAATATTTTGCAGACATTTTTCAGTCACACAAATGGTTTGTAAAGAAAATTTATGTGCAAACTGCAGTGTTTGTTTCACCTGTCTGATCACCATCACACCCCATTGCAATTTGTGACTTGGAGGTTTGCTGTGCTTACGGTTAAAAAGCTGAAAATGTGTTTCTTAGCTCAAATTCTTCTCTTACAGGTCAGACCCAGCAAGTGGTGACTCAGATAATCAGGGGTCAGCCTGTCTCAACAGCAGTTTCTAGTACCAGCACAGCTTCTTCCAGCACTGGGCAGAAAACCATCACCAGTTC